>NC_056743.1:1678274508-1678304508 GCF_019279795.1 Protopterus annectens
GTCTATGTATATATATGTGTGTGTGTATGTATCACTGGATTGTTTACTGCATCCACATTGTACATTCCCTATGGTAGACAGACTGTTCTGCATGATATGTTAGTGATATCATCCTGACATCTTACAGCTGATATGGCTTACTATTAACTTGGTGTGGCTATGTTGTGCAGGGTCCTGTGTTTCAGACTTGTAAGTGTTGTTTATTGTGTTGATCTGTTTAGTTGTGGAGGAATGGATGTCAATAATTACAAGAGATACTTAGTTTGGGCCCCTTCATCCCCGTTAACAGTGCTTTTGGTCAGATGTTTTGCAATGAGAGGTTCAGAGTGTGGATCCAATGTGCAAAGGCAATACACATTTATATATATATATATATATATATATATATATATATATATATATATATATATGTGTATATATATATATATATATATATATATATATATATATATATATATATATGTATATATATATATATACACATATACACACATACATACATACATCTACATTTATAAATACATTTTCCCTATTATTGAATGACTGTGCTGCATCATATGTTTGATAAAACATCCAATTTTGTTCTGTCTTAAATGGCTTAGTGGTCAATCACTTTGGGTATAGTGTGCAAGGTCCTAGGTTTGAAACATGCAAGGAATCATTATTTTCTTGCTGGGCAGAACAGGGCCTGTTGGAGACAGAATGATTAAGGCACTTTAAAGCAGTTGTAAGTGGGTTTGCGCGCATTTGCATGGAGCTAAGCGATGCTTATGTGAGCTCACCTTTGCTTACGCCCGCTTATGGATGCTTAAACCCATACAAATTTCAGATAAAAAAAGAAAAAAATGAGATAGAAAAGTGGTAAAATTGGGGCAAGCAGGGGGAAAAGCAAGAAGAGAAACAGGTAGGGATGTGCAGGATGGGTGTAGGAAAGGACCATAGCTCTGCATTCCTTTGGCAGCAACAGCTGCTTTCAAGGTGGGCAATTCAGAATTTGGAGCCTCACACCCTACAGGGAGGTGTGTGGGCACCATAAAATACGGATGATTGATAGGGATAAATTGTGTGATGGGTACATGTCTCTGGACGAAATGCAAAGCTATGTATGGGACGTGATTTTTTTTGGGACAGATGTCCATTTTTTTAAGGTGAGAGTGGAATGTTAAGGAAAGATTATAGGTACGTGTGGTGAGGGAGGTTTGGTAGGAGAGGTTGCATTTACAGACAGCCAAGACAGCAAACAGGAGCAGTGTATGACACATGGGGGGGGGGGTAAACACCTTGATGGGGAGGGTGGTTGAGAATCCGAGGCACATGAGCCCCTGGATGGTAGTAGTGGCACTGATGTCCCCACCCAATGGTAGTCACTACTACTCCCTCACAGCCCTGAAGGTGGCTGTCCTGGGGGCTGGGCTGGGGGGGGCCATCTGCCACTCTAGCTGTGCCAGCCTGCCCTCCACCTGGTGCAGGCAGTCATCCAGCTCCATCTGGAGGACACTGTGCTCCATGCCACAGACCTCATTCTGGGTGACAACATCCTCACTGCGCCCACTTACAGGGGGGAGAGCCCCATCCCCTGCAGTGGTACCATCTGAGAGTGGTGCAGGAAGAGCAGATGAGGGATTTCTGCATTGGGTCTCAGATGTGCTGGGACCCGGTGCCTTGGCCAGATGGTGTGGGAGAGGTGGATCTGCTGAGATCCAGGGAATATTAGTATGCACACAGTTTAAACAAAGATAAACCAATGGAACAATGATCCCAACAATATAGGTTTGTTTAGGAACATATCCATGTTGGTTTCAGTGCGATGGTTGGATCAGTTGAGTGGTGGGGGAAGGGAATAGATTCAAGTGACAACTGCTATCAAGTTTATCTGTCAGTACACTATTATTCACTACTCTACATTCTGACCACACTTACACTCTACCTAGGCCATGGGGCTGCTACAGCACACCAACAGCTGTAGATATCAAAAGAGAAATTCTACCCTTTTTTTAGTTATACACATCATACCTGTTTCTATACCAATGTCTTTACCCATGGGCCCTGTGCAGATGAAGTGTGTGCACATTACATTGCTGTTTCTACACATATTTCAGGTTCACATATTAGTTGCAGGCCCTGGAGTGTGTCTTGTGCTTTTGACATACATCTACTGTGACATTCTCTATGTGTGGGTTTCTTGGCAAATGGAGAAACTATCCATGACAGCGTGACACTTGAGGGGCTTGTCTGGGCCAGACTGCAGAGTGTGGATGTCTAGCTTGCATCTATTTTTTCGGACTGGGGCTGATCAACACAGAAATTGTATACCTTTAATAGTTATGCACATCATACTAGTATTTCTATTCAGATTTCTTCACATGTGTGGAAAATGTATGTGTTGCAGTACATTACTATTTCGGTTCAGATTGCAGTTTACAACTGCAGAAGCAGACTGACATGTTTAGTGACAGTCCCTGGATTTGGACCATGGTGTGTGTGTATAATTGAAGTCCAGACCTAGTCCTTACCAGACTGAGCTACTGGGGAGTTGTTGTATGTTGCTTGTGACATTTCTATCTAGTACATATTTTTGTGCACAGTACTTTTATTATCACATGTTGCACTATTTGTTTCCCATTTTCACTATAAATTATGCATACACAACAGACATTGGTGTCACTGTTTGAGAAATGTGCACATTATCTGGATTGCACATTTGACTGTTTTCCAACTACATACTGCAATTTAGATTCCTGAGTACACAGTGTAAGTTTTAAGTCTGCACCTGTTAGCCTTATACATTTTTCAGTACATTCACAGCTACATACAACTGAAATTGAAAGGCTAACACATGACAATGCTGGCAGACAACCAAGTAAAACACATTCTGATGGAAATATGCACTGTTGTTTTTTTCGGTTATTTGACATGCCCATTCTAAAGTATCCAGACAAGCAGTGCTAAATTAGTTCACCTCAGTTAATGCATTCTGCAGGACATACACATTTCTATTTTTCAGGCACAAATGAGATGACACACACCAGTGTTTGGGATTACATTTATTAATTTTGACATACATATCTGTGCACAACTCAGAAATTCACAATTACTATTCCTGCATGATCTGCACAGGAGAATGCTTTTCATTTCTAAGTGTTACAGTAGCCCTGACATGGCACTTTCTTGGCATTTTCACTCAGACACACTCATACCTATTCTAATATTCCTCCCCTGCATATTGTCCCTTGTTTGCTATGGACATCTGTATAACACAACAGCTGGAAATACTCCATTGTAATGTTGGCAGCCTGACACAGGCATTTATTCCTGACTTTTACATCACAATTATATATACAGGCAGTACTACTATTACTATATTTTTGATTTCTTACTGCTAATATAAGGAGGTATTCTGTACTCAACATAATGCCTATGCAGCTGGGCCAGGTGCTGAGCATGAGTTTCAACATTCTGGGACCTCTCCACAGCAGCTGTATGGGGAGACATGACACATTAATCACACCTGCACAGTTATAAATTAAACTTTTTCCATACTTAGAGATACATAAGACTGCATACTTACAGACATGTGGTACATCCTGCACTCAGGCTTCTTGGATTCACTGATCCAAGAGTGCACCCCTCCTCCACTTAGGTCATTATTGTGGTGATGTACCTGCTCACCAATCCGGGGTATGCCAGTGGCACTGGTGAGATTGCATGCAAGGTGGTCCCAGGCCTCTGCTTTGTACTGGGAGCCCTGGTACTGGCCCTGCAGCAGCCTGCCATCATTTTTTTTTACTAAGAGCCCAACCATGACCCTGGACTCCTGGATGTCCCTTGTTGCACTCGGAAGTGAACACCTTCACCTACACCAGACATTTCAGTCCTGCTGTGAGTAATTACAAATGGTTATGGCTGTATTCCCACATGTGTGGTTTAAATAGGACAGTTTTCCCACAGTTTTTCTCGATTGGCCAGTTTTAATATGCTGAATTATGCTTAGCTCCACACAGATCTGCATAGCAATGCTTACACCAGATAAGCACAGCTGAAAGCAGGTAAGTAATGCTTACACTAGCAAAGCATTGCTTAAATCTATTTTTTTCAGTAAATTTATAAAGTATTTTTTACAGTTACATTTTACATATTGCCACCCCTACTGCGTTATACGTGAGCCATATGATTTACAGCTATCATTCAAATTCCTTAAAAGTTTAATAAATAAAGTGGCACAGTGGGAGTTGAACCGAGCATGTTCTATATGCTAAACCATGACAGTACCACTATCTTACAGCAGCTTGATGATGTTTTCTATCACAGCAGCACTTGTTTATCATTTTCAGGATATCAGCCAGACTAAGCATAGTGGTGCGCCATGCAAACAAGATGCGCAACGCTTAAATTTTGGATTTATTTAATGAAACAAAAATACATTTTTTGTACTTTTACTGTGTTCCTCTTGCCCTACTGCTTCCATGCATGTAGGGCAAGAGTGCATACATTTGGGGATGTGCACTTGAATGCTGCTGCCTTCTAGGTGTGCTTGTGTTTTGTTTATTTTTTTTTTCAGTCTCCACGGACACTGAAATGTTAGCTACTTACACTTCAGTGTCTGTGGACACTGGTTTAGTATATAATATTAGATCTAGGCTCTAATATTATATACATTGACACTCGTCTGTGTCACGACATGCTGTACGGCACTTTCTGAGTGAAGGGAGCATGTTACATGTGTAGGCACTGCTGACACATGCCCCCTATGCTTGTTCATGTTTTGTGTCTATTTAGAATAAACAGCAGCGTGCCTTCATGCATATGCAAGGTGCGCTGCTATTCTAAACAGACAGGAACCACTCCATGAAAGAATAGCCTTATTCTTGCATGGAGTTTCATGAATCCTGGGGCATATGTTTGAACTCTTAAAAGTTTGAAAATAAAAAAAAAACAGAAAAAAACTACCTAAAAGGTTAAGCAGGGGGAAAAGCCCTCCTGCACCGCACCCCCCCCCCACTCTTTAAATATACCAACTCCGAGATTGCACTACAGTGCAGACAATGGAAAACTTCCATTTCCACAATCTCCATTGAAACATTCAAACATTTACATGTTCGATCATATGGTGTCAACCATATGATGTTCAAACATGTAAATGTTCAACAATGTAATATAGACCCTCTTTTTTTGCTCCTTTGCCCTGTAGCTGGTCTAAATGTGTTGAAGGCATTATAGTTCTGCCCAGCCAAAGTGCTCTCCACTATTTTAAACCATGTCTCAGTCACCACACATATGTCAATGTCCAACAGGATGAGAAGAGTTTATAGAGAGTAGAGTTTCTTGTTTAAGTGCCTAGCATTGATCAGTAACATCTTCATATTTTCCTTTGATAGTTTAATTATGTTGGTAGGTTTATCAGGTTGCCATTGCCTAAAATGTCTGTATGGGGTGGACAATATATTTGCCAATAACTGAAATCCCAGAGGGGACAGACACAGGCCTGTGTGGTCTGTCAATCATATCATCCCAGGCTGAGAAATCTTGGACTCCCTTTGAATGACACCAAACACTAAGCCAATTATTGAAGTCAATTATTTTTTGCTCATATCACAGTATCATCCCTGGAGAAGGTAAAATGTTGCACCATACCAGGCTTATACCTGCCTTGGACACATAGAGAGTTCCATCTTGTCTTTCTTCATATAGTCCAGGGAGGTAAACCTCAAGTCATTGACATGTGCATGAAGTATGGCAGAGTCATACTGGTACTTATTGTTCAAGGACATGAGTGCATATATTATCTGATGAATCTTGGAACCAGACAAGCAACTAACTGTCACTCTTGTCATGCTCATTCTGGTAATATGCTTTTTGCCTGTGTGGTATGTCGGAGGTCTTTGATGTTTAGATAAGTTAACCTTATCAGCATATGATGGATTATGTGCATTGAGATGGCCTTGGAGAGGTGTGATGTGTGGTGTACTGCTGCCAATTTTGGTGTCTGAGTTTAACGTGTGTGAGACTTTTGCCTCCAAGGATATTATATATGTACATCTCTCACACACGGTGTTATGCTGTTTGAGTAATAGATGGTCATCAGACAGCAGGAGATCATTCTTAACACTGTCTCAGGATAGCCATCTCAGTCAGGTTGGATAGAGGAGTTGTAGGGAAGTGGTGTTCAATGATACCTACAGGAATGACTGTGGGTGGAGTAAGTATAAGTGTTTGCAGTTTGGTTTCAGGATAATGTTTGGGTGGACTTGCTACTGAGTATGTTAATTTCAGTACAAAACAACTAGCCTGGAAACCTTCTTCTGCCACCTGCAAGACTCAGTAAACTAATTATAGCAAAAGAAAAAAAAAAACTCACTCACTAACTTGAAACTAAAATCAGTGCAAGCAGTATCAGTACACTCAATATTAAGCAATTTTATCAACACTTTTACAGCCTGGTAGGTAGTTTAAGGGGAAAGACTTTACAAAATGATATGCTTATTGTCAACAGCAAATAAACAGGAAGAGGGATAGAATTGTGTTGTCAAATTATCATAAGGGGTAGACAACAACAGATACACTGAGTTAAAGAACACAACTACAGCAGATAGACTGGGTAGGAGGGAAAAACCGTTAGACAGTTAGCTCTGAGATGACCGGCCTGGAACTGCCTTAATGTAAAGACAAATCCTGACCTACATATTGTCAATATATGAAACTAGGAAAAAACTATCTTACACTTGTTGAAGGTTTACCAGTGGAAAAGAGAAGCAAACAAAGAAAAAGAGCTCTGGTATTCCACCACAGCAAAACTCCACCATGATAGAGTCCTGTGTCAAACAGCAAGCAAATTTAATGAAAAAAGTAAAAAGAGCATTAAAATTCCATAGTGATAAAATGATAAGCATTTTCGGCTATTTAGCCTTCTTCAGATCGTTATCTTTTTGTAGCAATGCTTAGTATTTATACTAAAAACTGGCCAAAGTGTAATACAAGCTTTTTAAATGATTTTCAGAAGCCTTGGCTTCCATTTTTTATTGCATGGCTTCCCTGTTTCCACTTTGCTGCCATCCAGTGGCCAAAGTGTAATACTAGCTTTTTAAAGATTATTCAAAAGCATTTATTTTATTTTTCTTTGTTTGTCATATATAAACTTATTATAATTAAACAGGGAAGCCATGTAAAATTAAATCTATTGAAAAGATACATTTGGCACTTATAGCCAGTAAAAAACTAGGCAGAGAAGTGCATATTAGCATATAGCTGAAGTAGGATGGGCCAACAAAGTATATTAGCATAATTTTGGCGCCAATTTTAAATCATAGCTATTGGCTACTTAGTAGTGCAAAAAAAGATTACTGGATATTCTAATAAAGACTAAGAATGAATTGACATGGTTGGTTTAGAAGTCAATTGATTTTAAACCTTATTGGTTAGTTTTTAGTATAAATACTAAGCATTGCTGCCAAAAGATAACGATCTGAAGAAGGCTAAATAGCCGAAAGCGCTTATCGTTTTATCACTAGGGAATTTTAATGCGGTTTTTACTTTTTCCATTAAATTTGCTTGCTGTTTGACACAGGACTCTATTGTGGTAGATTTTTGCTGTGGTGGAATACCAGAGGTCTTTTTCTTAATATATGAAACTAGGGTAAAAAAAAGAAATATATATATATATATATATATATATATATATATATATATATATATATATATATATATATATTTGGGTCTACTTTGAATGACTGAAATTACACAATTTCGAATCTCATATGGCCAGGACCATATGATCAATGTTTGTAACTTTGAACATTCAAAGAAAACAAAAAACAAAAATTAAAACGCATTTATGCAGGGAGGCAAGCCCCTCTGCACCCCACACACCCTGCTGCTATTAATATATACCAGATCTGGGAGCAAGGAAAGGGGAATATTCCCATTCTGCACTGTAAGGAGATCTCCATTTAAGTGTTCGGAGTTTTAAAACTTCGATCATATGGTTTTGGCCATATGAAATTCAAAGTTCTGAAACTTCGATCACTTAAATGGAACCCATACACACACATACAGACACAGCTAGATAGATATAGATAGATCTATCTATAGATATATAGATAAGAAATATAACTATAATATATATATATATATATATATATATATATATATGTGTGTATATATATATATATATATATATATATATATATATATATATATATAGAGAGAGAGAGAGAGGGGGCATACATTGCCATAAAATGCCCCCTCACTACCTTAATGTACTATTTCTTTTGTGTTACTCACAGTTTAGGGTTAGAGAAAAGGCTAGGAACGTAGATGTGTGCTATATGTTTTCAGTGTGTCAAACATCTTGTTTAGTGACACTGTTAGGAAAAGGATACTTTGTAACATAATGTATAGTGGTATGATTAGGAGCAAGACTAGGGTTAGAGATAGGGTAAGCACATATGTGTAAGGTGGTACAAGTGGCAAAAGTATAACAAGAACAATGTCATCATAATATGATGGTGACTTTAATACATGATTAAATCAATAATGGCGTTTGTTAAATATGTACGTTTGACTATATTAAGCCAGTTTCTATTCAGTTGTGAACCAGTAAATGGAGTCCGGCTACAAATTTCTTATAGCACATCAGTTCATAGACTGATCTGTCCTTTCTCTTCATTTATATGGGTAATCAGTGTTATCTTACCTTGTTATTGTGTGTGTGTGTTTGTGTACGTGTGTGTGTGTGTGTGTGTGTGTGTGTGTGTGCGTGTGTTTTTGTGTGCGCGTGTGCATGTGTGTTCTTATTTTGTACTGTTATGCTTTTTATATACTATTTTTTTACTTAGAGATGACATGTTTTTGAAACGACACATTAAGCATACATTTCTTCATCTAAGAGGATATATCCCTCCCTGCAAACTATCCATAACTTGACACAAATAAATGCAACAAGAATTAGCTGATCATCCATTTATGGGTTATGTCTGTGACTGTCATTTCCCTCAAGGGATACCATGTTAATATTACATAGCTTTTTTTTATCTTATTTTAGAAATTGTCTTACTTGATTTTACATCTTAATAACATTACTATAGCAGTTTATCTTGAAAGATCCCATTTAGCCAGACTGTTTTCTCGATGTGTACTATTTACTTTTTATTCTAAGTCATCAGTGTCAGTTTGCATGATCTCAGAGTACCATCCATCAGAATTAATCTTGTCAACTATTATTGCTAAACAACCCTATGTTAAAGATCTGTGTACCAGGAAAACATATTGTAGTCATGGCCCGGTTTTCTTCTGCTCCTGCTAATTACTAAAATAGGCTGACACCAGGCTTTACTGTAACAAGCAGCAGTGACTGCATTTCTGTATGGAGTAAGCTGTAGTGTCATGATTACCACAACAGCTGAGTGAGCATACCAGACATGAAGGACAAAATGATTTACATCACCAGCTAAAAGAATGGTTAAATACAAGAGGAATTACTATGGATGTGATTTTGTATCCCTGACAAACTAGATAAATACATTAAGCAGTTGTACCTCACACAAAACCTCCTAAGAAATTCTCTTTAGTAGGTAGGATGAGTTGCAGAAAATAACATATTGACAACTTTTCTAGAAATTGTGAAATAAAGAAGTGATCTAGAGTACTCATATTTTTAAAGAATATGAGAAAAACATGGAGAAAAAGATTGGTAAAGTTGAATGATCCTAAGAAGATACAGAGTTTCTGTGGTAAAAAGTAGTCTTGGCTTAAAAGAAAATTACATCAGCATAGCCATCCTTCTATTACATCAGTATAGCCATCCTTCTGAGAACATTATTACTTGAAAAATTCATCTGTCTATCCATTTTTAAAACTTCATGTCTTGGTCAAGGTTTTGATAGAATCAATCTCAGTGGTACAGACCACTCTAGTTTAGACACGGCACACCCTAAAGAATCCCAAGGTATGCCTAAGCCAAGTGATAGATGCAATATCTCTGTCATGTCCTGGTTCGCCTCTAGGGATTTCTGCCATTGGGTTGTACTGGGTAAATCTTTTCTGTGAAAAGCACTAAGGACATTCTCACTAGTTACTGAATAACCTCATTTAGGTACTTTTACTCCTGAGGAGCAGCAGCTCTATTCTAAGGTCCATTTGGATCTCTGGGATCCTTAATCTGCCATGGAGAGTATACCCAACATTACAGCAAAGGAACTTAATTAATGCTGAGCATATCTGTGATCTCATCCAGTGAGTTAGAACCCAAACCTTATGACCAAAGGTTAGAATGTGGATGTTTATCGCTAGAAAACTGAGATCTTTAGGTTAAAACTGAACTACTGTTTTGCTACTATGGGCCCCAATACCACCTTCTAGACTGCAATTGCTTACTTTGCTTTCAGATTCTTAGATGTTTAGTTGTGAGCTTCATAAGCTTTGTGCTGCATGTATGGTTAAACCTGAAAATTTGATTTAAGAGAAAGGATCACATAATTTTTCAAAAGTTTTTACCTTCCATGAATTGAGTTCATTTAAAGAATATGAGCACTATTCACAGAACATGGAAACTGGAACGTGAACCCATGCCCGGCAGTGGTGTTTCTTGGCAAGCACCCAGTGGCTGGGTAACTCACACAACATTGTTGTATTTGGCCCAAAAACATTGCACAGAACTGGCCCACAGGTGAAAGGTCATTTACAACCCTAACCATTTGGCAGGTAGAAATATGTGAGATAAATAAAGAATAGAGATTGACAGTGTTAAAACAAACTATAAGATAATTTTAACCACTCAAGAGAGGAAGGCAATTGAGATTTCAGGGATCATCTGTCTGAATCTCAAAAGTGTGAATAGGGTATGTTCCAGTCAATAGTATCCTGGCATATTCTACCTGCTCCAAGGTATGGAGAACTTTGATTTAGTAAATGGAGTTTTGGGTTATTGATGGGGGGTTGAATTTTATGTTTAGGGAGTGGGAAGGGAGATTCAAGATTATTGAGTAATTGGGGAATTTAGGTTTAGGGAGGTAGATTGGAGGTTCAAGTATAGGCACTGAGGAGTTTGGTTGGGAACTGCATAGAAGTTTTAGGTTTAGGGTGAAGGTTCTGGTAATGTGGAAGTTTGGATGTTTGGAGGTCTATGCAGGAAAAGAGGATCACTTCCCTTTTCAAGGCTATGCAAAATATAGGTTCAGATGTCTTGAGGGCTATGCAGGAATGGGAGATTAGGCTAGTGGGAGTTCAAACGTGCTTCACCTTCATGACCAAACCATGCCAACCATAGGTAAATCCAGCATTACCCACACCCAGCTGTGGGTTATTGCTATATTATCAAAACAGTTATTAAATCAATAATGCTTTATAAAACACTGAGATATGTTTATTTTTTGGTTTTAACATTCAAAGCTATACTCCAAAATATCATGAATTATTTATAATATTCATATAACAGTTTTAAATATACTTAAGAATAGAATATGTAGGAAAAACTTGGAAAAGTTCTGGAACAAACTTAAATGCCATTGATTATTATTTTGTTACTATATGAACTTCTCAGAAACAAACCATGCTCTGATAATGAAGCCTTTTGCAATAATTATCATACCACCTGTGATTGTGAGAAAATATTTGGAATTGGTAAATTTGGCAATGTTTCTTGGATGTTTTTACCTGCAGGGAAGCAGTAATTAAATGAGAACTTTCATATGTATTTATTTAACAAGTACCCACACCAACAGAATAGACAATGAACTGTAATAGCACATTTTTCTTTTGTTTCATGGGTTACAAAAACTTTGAGGAAGGGGTGATTAGCCACCTGTTAAGCTAGAAGCATGTCATTACTGTGTATGAATGCAAAGACTCCCCAAATATGAATTTTAAATTGCAGAATTATCCGTTGATTTTAATGATCATGTGCTGTACTGATTTTCAATGAAAAAATGTAAATCTGTTATGGTTTTCGAATGTGCAATCCTTGTACAGTGCTCAGTTTTAATAAGAATTAATATTGCTTATGCTATAGTTGCCTGAATATTTTTAAAAAATGATTGTTTTGCAATGTAAAATTTCCATCTATATGGAATTACTGAAATGGTCTCAAAGCCAGTCACATGATACGCAGGTTGAAAAACTGATAGAGTTGCACCTGAAACAAGAATTGTGACTTGATGATGTCCTCTATGCTTAGAATGTACTTTACTATAAAACTTCATCATATCCATTCAATGTAACAAATCATAAAATCAGGTTTAACTGGAAATTGAAACATTGTTTTGATTTTATGTAGAGCAGTTCATCAGAAAACTACTTTTCAATAAAAGCTCAGTATGTTCATATTAATGAGAATCCATCTACCCTTTTATCTTTGTTTAATTCTGTTGATGAAAAAAAATAATGAAAATATGCTAGTTTCCTTAAGAGCAGCACACTTATTCGTCAGCTAATAAGGCTAACCAGCATTGTTTTACAACAGTACTCTCTCTCCAATGCGCAGTAGCAAGGCCTGCGCAAACCCCGCCTAACAGTCTGCACATGGCCACTTTTTTTCTCAAGACTTGAATAAACATGAACACATTTCTGTTGTCCGCATGAATATTCATCAGGTATTTCTTGCATGCGTTAAACATACAAACGGGAATTTGTTTAAATATATAGTTAGTTATACTGGCTAACGAAATATACGTTTTTTTTTTTTTATTTTCTCATAGTCTTCATGTCATACTAGGTAAGTTCTGGTTCTGTGATGTACCACATATGAAAGGAAACATTCATATTACTTTACAAATGTTTAATTAGCTTGTGGCATCTAAAGCTTTATTTTGGAGTTGTGTGGATTTTAATAGACAGTTTAGCATGTAAAAAGTTTGCATATTCTACAGTTTCACACTCTAGCTCACAATTACTTTTTTACCTTGTGCTTTTAATCTTTATTTGACAAAATGTGCAGCTATCCTATGCATAATGTCTGGAAACACATGGTTTTCTGATGAGCTGATATGCTAGCTCACAAATGGATCTTTTTTCCCAGCATTTTTTGCAGGGGGGCAAGACCCCCTGCACCCCCTGTGCATATAAATATAAATAAAACCAACTCCAAGATCGCACAACTTTTAGGAGGAATTAGCCAATGAATATGTATAATGCCATAGACAAATCTGCATGACATGTCAGTCATGCATCATTTGCCTGCTACATCACAGCCATTAGTCATGTCTATCAATCTAGCCATGCCCATTCCTGTGGGCCAGGGGGGTACTGTTGTAAACCATTGCTGGCTACCCCACAGGAGCCTGAAAGTTTGGCTCACCTCATTTCTGAGGCACTGTCAAAGTAGGGTTTCCAAATGCTATCTTATGTGTTTAGGGATTTGCTTTTGTATTTCTAGTTTGTTTCTTAATCCCAAAAGTATGCTAGGAGGTAAAATGGCAATACTCAGAACTGCTTGTAGATGTGTGCACATGTGGATTTACTTGTGTATTTTTGAAGGCATGTGGGCATGTGTGTGTGTGTGTGTGTGTGTGTGTGTGTGTGTGTGTGTGTGTGTGTGTGTGTGTGTGTGTGTGTGTGTGTGTGTGCATGTATGTACAGGTGTGTGTGTGTCTTGTCTGCCTGTGCATGATGTATGCATCTGTCTGTGCGTTCATGTGTTTGCTATGTGATCCACTTTATTACCAATTTATAGTGATTTCTACATTACTATAGCTGCTTGCCAACATAGTTTCTCCCTGCTCCTCTGTTCCATAACTTTAATTTGGGTAAAGTAGATAATGAACATGAATTTATGATTAAATTAAGAAGTACATTTTATTTAAATATGTAAATAATAGTTTCACAGCATAAATATGTATACAATAGTTGATATTATCTTCAACACAGTGTGGCTGTATATAATTTGTACTAGTGTTAATCTCTGATATTTTACACTATTTTAACTGTATATTACTCTATACGGTGTGTTATTTCCTGACTGCCCTTGTTCTGCCCAGCAGCAAAATAAATAGCCTCTGCAAGGCTCGAACCCAGGACCATGCACACCATACACAAAATTATTTATCACTAAGCCATGCCAGATATGCAAAAATCTTATGTTTTCAGAAACATAAATCTCCAGCTGTCATGCAGCAGTACAGATAATGTGTGTATAAATGGGTCTACTTCTATTCACTGACTCCCATTTCGTCGAACTCCCATTTCACTGAAACTTCATTACATCGACAAGCATTTGCCCCCTTCCCCAATGTTGTGCGACCCTGGAGTTGATATATATTGTAGGGGGGGTGGGGGGCAAAGCCCCCCACCTAAAATGCTTGTCGATGTAATGAAGTTTCAGTGAAATGGGAGTTCAACGAAATGGGAGTCAGTGAATAGAAGTAGACCCGTATAAATATATTACTATCTAAATGGATACATCATATCTATATATGTAGTTATATATATATATATATATATATATATATATATATATATATATATATATATATATATATATATATATATCTATATATGTACATATATATATATATATATATATATATATATATATATATACATATACCTACCTACTCATTCACTATTCTCTTCGACTCTACTACACAGGTATGGAATAACTAAACCTAACCCAAATACCTGAGAGTTACCTATCCAGAACTGTTAAACTGGAATCTAACTTCACCTTAAACTGCCCTTTGTCAACAGTCATACCTGACATGTAAACCTGACCTAAGCATTTATAATACCGATATGTTAACGTAAGCTAAGCATGAAGAATATGTTACGTAGCTATGTTAAATCTGTTACTCTCTATGAATGTGAACACCTCTGTACTACTTGTAATTAGTAGCTGGGGTTTACTGTGGAGCTCTACTCCCCAGGCCACCACTAAAAATGGACAAGCATCCAGTCGGATTGCACCGGTCAACAAATGTGAAATAAATACATAAAGTACCGGGGGGTAAGCGAGTTTAAGCCTGTTTGGGTGGTGTTAAGCAATGGTCACACTGGTTAAGCAATGTAGAAGCTAACTCAGTTTAAGACGCCATAACCAGTGGTCAGCAATGCTGACCCTCATGCAAACCAGCACATACTCGCTTACAATTGCTCAAAAATGCCTTAGTCACTCTGTAGCCAACAGCTCTTGTCATGCCCATTAACAAAATAATCTGCACTCCTAGGTTGCAGCCACCCGACCCTGCACACTATAGTCAAAGTGAGTTACCACTAAGCCATGGCAGATACACATACAGCTGCTGTTATCACAAACATATCATCCAGCACAGTCATTCAGCAGTATAGGAAATGTATGTAAGTATGGAGATTACTACCAGCAAAAGTGTACATTGCTCAATCACAGTATTTCGAGCAGTCTATGTGTATCAAAGAACAGTGTCTGTCCAATCATACTGTGAGAACAGTAGTCTTGCATAATACTGAAGAGAATAATGAAAAACAGTGCATGCTGTGGGGGCATGTGAGCATGCTTCATGCACAGAATGTCACACCTGGGGCATCAGTTCTGTGCAACCAAGAGATAAGGCTGGCCAGGTGTGTGAGCAAACTGCTGATTCTCAAACCTCTGGCGGGATGCTACCAGTGGGAGAAACAGTGTAGACCAGCTAAGTCTAATCTTGACACAATAACAGGTCTGTCCCTGGTGAGACAAACCACAAATTGTGAGTAACATCGATATCTGCACCAGTATCAGAGTACAATCACAGCAAGGCTTGTATGTACATGGACTAAATGGATAAAGAGCCTGCAGAAGCTTGGGTTGAGACAGTATACTGGAGGAGTACTGAGACGTGCAGAGAGGGCAATGTGTGGAGTGTGTTATGGCTGGGCTAGCAACTGGCATGGATTGATGCTGTGTATGTAGAGCTCAGGGGCTGGGGTAAGGAACCATGGGTATGACGTTATGATACAAATATGTAAATGAAGTAGAACAGCAATAGTGCTGTGGGCAAAGCATCTGCCCAATAAGCAGGCATTCCCAGTTTGAGTCCCACTGTACCACAGTCGATTTTACATGGCAAAGCATGTTATAACCAATAGTTTTGTTGCAAAACCCACTAAATAGCATATATATATATGAACTGGAGTACCGCAAGAAATGCACATGTGAAGTATCAGTGTCAGACTGAATAAGGCACTAGCAAGCAGGTGTAAGCACAAATAAGCAATAATAAGCATATGTACGCACTAGTAAGTGGGCATAAGGCCTTACAACTGCTTTAAAGTGCCTTAATCACTCTGTATCCAATGGGCCTTTGTCAGACCAGCAACAAAATAAACAGCCATGCAGGTCACGAACCCAGGAACCTAGACACCATAGTCCCAGTAGCTATCCACCAAGCCATCACAGAAGTACAGAAGCATGAGATAGTAGTAAACATGTCCTCACCATAGTATAACCAAACTAAGGCATCAGTATACAGTCATATGTGCCATAACTGACTACAGAACATACATATGTAAACTAGAGTACTGCAGCAAGTCCAGATGTGAGGTGTTATTGCAATAAAGTGTAGAAGTTCCCAGGACCCCAAACAGTGTACGTACACATGACTCAAGGATACAAGACACATATATAACATGTAATGAAGGGGAAATCAATGCCAAAAGGCAAATATCATGCAAATCAAATAATAAGCACCGTTAAGCATAGCACAGCACTACTTCCCAGACTACTGCCAGGATACTACCAGTGGGAGAAACAGTGTCAACCTGCTAAGTTTAATCTTGAAACAAATGTATGTTCATCCCTGATGGGTCAACCCCAAAAATTCTGCTAAAAAGAGTCTTCAGAGTAACATACCATGCCTCAAAGGTAAGCAAAGAAGGATAGGTATGTTCACGGACAAAATGTTCGGGAAGCCTGCAGATCCATGGGTCGAGACAACTTACGTGATGTGTTCCAAGAAGCGGAGAGTGGGTAATGTGTAATGGTGTGCTTAGATTCAGCTGGAACCTGTAGAACGGCGGACTGCTATGGAAGAGGAGCATAGGGGTGGGATGAGGGAACTATGGGTATGAAATTATGGGTCTAGGCATGCAGGTGTTGGATGTATGCAGTATGTATATACCTATATATAGATATGTGTATGTAAATATATATATATATATATATATATATATATATATATATATATATATATATATATATATATATATATATACACATATGTAATATAGAGAGGGAGAGGTATATATCTATTTAGTTATGCATATATGAACACACACACGCATACATCTACATATATCAATACGTTCCCCATACTGATAAATGGTATTGCTGGATGCTATGGTTGTGAAAACATCAGTGTTATGTATATCTGTGATGGCTTACTGTTAAATCACATTGACTATGGTGTGCAGACTCGTGAGCTCGAGCTTTGTAGAGGCTGTTGATTTTGTTGCTGCGCAGAACAAGGGCGGTCAGATACAGGGTGATTAAGCCACTTTTAAGCAGTTGTAAGCATGTTTGCATGAGTTTGCATGCCGGTAAGCAATGCTACCTGTCAGTAAAATCCAGTTACACCAGGTTATGCTCAAAATTGCTTACTTTGTGTACAAAGTGCTTACCATCTTGCAAACCCACACAAAGCCGCTTACTAACACTTAAGAGTGCTTACTCCCACTTACCCCCACACTAATTTCCTTTAAAGAAAAGAAAAAAAGGGTTGATAGGACAGTGGTGAAAAAGGGGCACAAAGAGGGAAAGATAGTAGGGAAAATAGCTAGGGATATGCAGGTAGGGTGTATGGAAGGTCCGTTGCTGCCCATTTCTTCTACAGCAACAGCACTGAAGTTGGAGGTAGGTTTGGACACTCAAACCCCTGAGACAGGGATGAGGATGACAATAATATGTTATGATGCCAATTAGACCACATTATGTGTTCCCAGTGGACATGTGTGCAGAATGGACAGCTATGTATGGGTCGAGATATTATTTGGGAACAGAATGCCCTTTTTTGAAGGTGAGAGTGGGATGTCGGGGAAGGAGAGTAGTTATGCCTGGGGAGGATAGGTTGGGTAGGATGACAGACAAGATAGCATACAGGGGTGGTATATGACACGTGGGGGGAAACACCTTGGATGGGGAGGGGTGTTTTGAAGTTGCAAGTCCATTAGCCCCCAAATAGAAACAGTGGGACTGAGGTTCCCACCCATGGGCAGTCACCACTGCACCTTCACTGCCCCAAAGGTGGCTGTGTGGGGGCTGAGTATGAGGTGCAGGCTCACCCTCTGAGTGCACCATGCGAACCTCAAGCTGGCATAGGTGGTCTTGGAACTCTTTGCCAAGCTCCCTACATACCAAGGACTGGACCTGACACCTGGTGAGAGGTTTCTGTCCTCCCCCGCTCTCAGGGGGGGGGGGCAAGCACCATCAGCTGCAGCAGTTCCACCCAAAGGTTGTGCATGGACAATGGAGGAGTATGTCCCAGGCTGGGACCCAGACCTGCTGTTGCCTGGTGCTATGTCCAGCTGAGGTGGGACAAGTGGGTCGGCTGACATCAGCATTCCCTTATGGGCTATGGTGTTGCCATTTTAAAACAGATAAAGGCCAGTAATAGTCAGCAGCAATCAGGATTACTTATAACAGCATGCATAGATATTCCCTTTACCACAAGACACCAGATCTAGAACAGTTGCAGAGCAAGGGGAACACATGCACATATCCTGCATGACATATGTATAAAGGGTGACAGATGTGTGAATAATGCTATGAACACTAGCACAATAATGGCATGGCGCTGTGGTAACCTCAGACATTTACTTTCATACCACTGTGTTTTGTAGTGTATGTCCAATCTAGGATATGAAGTCAGTAACTCTCATGACTCTCACCATGTACTGACTGCAGTCCACACACTATGCTTCTGCCATTCTCAGATAGGTGTTCTGTGAGTAACACAAGGAACAAAAGGTTCAGCACACTAACCAGTTTCCCAATGAGCCTACAGATGGGGGTTTCCTCACAAACATCGAACTGTCATGACATATCTTAAACCAGGCACACTAGACATAACCACACACACCCTATTAAACCAACATTACTCTGAATTAAGAACAGAAGCACTTACATTCTGTAGTCATGTCTGGCACATCCCCTCATGTCTGTTGGCCTTTTTCCACAGTGTATGTTGTTGGAGGTAAATCCTAAACCCATCTGTGATGATGTTTGCCAGACACCAGATTTAGGTTCCACTCACAGTGAATTTCCTGGCCCAACACCAACATGATGTTCCTAGATATTGTAGTGTGTTTCCATGCAATTGGCTATGGGAATGTTGCAACAGCTGTGTCACATTCAATCAGCTCGAGGAGGACTGCAATTGGTGCAGAGGCCATCAGCTGATCATGATCAACATTGACAAAACACTAGCTGCTGCCTAAGTAGAACAAGTGTACATATCCACACCCACCAGGGAGGGTGTGGGAGACACAGACAGAGACAAAGTATGTCAGGGAAGGTGTGGGAGAGTAAAACCGAAGCATGTTTGTATGACACACATACCAGTACAGGGATTCAACCTCCTGATTGGCAATGCATTACTATCACATGTGCATGCAGTTATTGCATGTGCCACATAGCTTACGTGTTGGCGATCTGCATAAAAATATATGTGCTGGTGAGTGACATCTGCAACAGTGGTATTGTAGAGATATGGTAGGTGTAGCACAAGTGCCTGTCCACATTGACCACTGTCAGCAGCAACACAGCCACAATCTGTAAGTGGCTCATACACATTGCTGCACTTGCCATTTACAACAATACAGTACTGCACAGGTATCACATGTACTGCAGGAGCTATTGTGCTGTTCTATGGTCAAAGGGCATGTGAAGGTGTCTGACATCAGTCTGAATGCTTCAGCATGCCAATGGAAGTTGTACCAAGTATGAATGTGGATGGAAGCATCATACACCTCACACAGGGACACAGGGTGCCAGTACTGACATGCATGTGTGCATTGCTTCACATGTGTGTAGTGGTTGGCTGTGCCAGAAGGCTGTACAAGGCTAGGTGAGGGGTATACCTTGGCATCAGGCCACATGACAATGATCTGCAGTGTGGATCAGGTGTGTAGTGTCTGGAATGACCCACACAGGTGGGTATTGTATTCACTGTCTTGTCACCTGGGTTACTATTGTGTGTGACCGGTGCTGTGCAATGCTTGCCATGTATGTGTTCTATAGTCCATGACATGGACAGTGTCTGGGAAGTGCACACATCCCACATTCATGTACAGTGGCATGTGGAAGTGTCCCTGGATTGTCAGGCCCATGTTATGTACACAGATTGTTATCATCCCATGTGCCATTCCTGACATCTTGTGGCAGGGCGTGCTCATGGAGAGTCTTTTGTGGATCACATTTGATTGGCACCAAAGATGTTGTAGGCATCCATTGGGAACATAGTGAAGATGCACTGTCTTCAGTTATGTGCCTATTGTACTGATGGACAGGGTGCTATGCCCTCTGTAGCCCACTGCAATCACACCATGCTTGCTATCTGTGAACAGTATGCAGGGTACTACCAACATAGTAGTAGTTGTTTAGGCAAGTGTGCTTGTGTATGAGACACAGGTTAATAGTGTACTCTGTGTAAAACTAGGGTTACTTACTTTGTTCATCAGGCCTTGTATCACATGTAGAGGTGTGGATTTACACTGCAGCTTCTCAGCTGATTGACGTCTGTCATCCTTGTAAGGTGGATACTGTGACATATAATATGGCCACCATATACGAAAATCACAAAACCGGCTCCTCAATGGGTCCAGGTGTTACGCAGTCACAGCCATCTCCATATAGGTTATAAATTACAAACACACACAACGCACACTTGAGATTAAAAATCCTATCTAACTAGTTTATCACACTACAGCATTATGCAGTTATAACTTGCACCACAAAGATTACTAGGATATTTATCACCAAAGGTGTATTTCACAGTTGATGATGTCAGCAGACTTGCCAAAGTACAGCAATGGAGGTTGGAGTGCCTGTGAATAGCCACAAAAACTTTGCTCCCTATACTGACAAAGGAACACACACAACAATTTACAATTACCATGTCTGGGAATTGAACCCCTACCTAACTAGGTTATCACACTACAGTACTACACAGTTATAGCACGCACCACAGAGATTACTGCGATACTTTTCCCCAAAGGTATATTTCACAGTTGATGATGTCAGCAGACTTGCCAAAGTAGGGCAATGGAGGATGTAGTGCCTGTGAATGGCCTCAAAAGCATGGCTTCCTACACTGACAAAGGAACACAAATCCCAAACACTGGACCTGACACAACATGGACAAAGATGTTAATAGTAATCCATCCTACCTGTATGATCTCAGGCTGGTATCGGTAACATATCATGCAGTGTGGCTACCATAGAGAATGTACAATGTGGACCCACTCAACATTCCTAGGATTCATATACACAGACACATAAATGCATAAATGCATCTATATATATATATATATATATATATATATATATATATAGATATAGATATTTCTCTCATATATATATATATATATATATATATATACCTATATATAGATATATATGTAACTACACATACACACACAGATATATGTATAGGTGCACACAATCTGGTACAGCCACTATGGCTACAGTCACCAGCATACCACATGGACGACACTGTATGAGCCAAACATACAAGTGACACCTGTTGCCTGCAACATATACCAACAGACAGGTCACGGGATATTAACACCACACACAGGTTTGCATACATGGGGAAGCTTTACTTGTGTACTACTACAGTAGTGTATGCCATGTCATATAGCTGTGTAGATTCTGACATACGTGTAGACAGAGTAACGCAACTGTCTAACAGATGAAAATATACAGTATTCTGGAGAGGAGTACATATGTTGTTGTCCAGGCCAAGGCCTTCAAGTAGTACAACAGTAGACACCGACTGGGCCACAGGATAACAAGCAATCATCTGTAAGTAATGCAGATGTACAGTCCGGAAGCCTCCATCTACAGTCTGTACACAATCCTTAGGGGGTACATACTGAAGTAGACACAATGGAGTGTATCTGTGATATAAAAAGGCATGACTGAAACCATCACAATCACAGTGATAAACAGAACAGTCTGTTTGGCAGGAAGCAATAGGCCTGCATTTACCCAAGGTGAATTGAATGGTAATGTGCACCCAGAAACCTTAAGGCAGCTTACCCCTGTTACCCCCACAGTATTCACTGGTGTCAGTGGTATCTGTCCATACTGGGCATGTGTATACAGCATGGCATGGCTTTTTTGGGTAACATTTGGGCAGTGCAGTGGTGCAGCAGTTAACATTGTCACCTCACAGCAAAGGTTCTCTAGTTTGATTCTCTCCTAAGGTGCTTTCTGTGTGGCATTTGCATGTTCTCCCTGTGTTTGTGTGGGTTTCCACCAGGTACTTCGGTTTCCTCCCACATTCCAAAAAACATGTATCTGGAGTATTTCTCCCCGGACCTCTGTTGAAAACAGGCTCTGTTGAACCTAGTCGGACTATCCCGGTCAACAAATGTTAAATAAATAAAATTAAAAAAATAAAATAAATTTGCTGGCTTGCCAGTTGTAACAGGTGTCCATTGGGGAACATAGCGATGGAGCACTGTATGCAATGCATTGTCTATTGTAGGGATGGGATAGAGTGCCATGTCCTCTGTAGTCCACTGCAGTCACACCTTGGTTAACATCTGTGGGCAATATGCAGGGAACTATCACTGTAGTGGTTGCTTCCTGGACAAGTGTGTTTGTGTCCGAAACCTGGGTGGAGAGTGTTCTCTGGCTCATACAAGTGATGCCTATATTGTTCCCCATGCCATGATGTCACATGTGGAGGTATAGATTGTATACCCCAGCCACTGTGATGTTTGACATCTGCTATGCTTGTAAGGTGGATATTATGACATAATAGGCCCAACATATAGGAAAAGTTCAAAACCCACTATGATTCACACAGGATATGTATGACAAATGCACATACACACACACACACACACACACACACACACACACACACATACACACCAAGTCTCACAGTTGCCATGCCTGGGGTAAGAACACCAACCTAACTACTACATAATTACGCAGTTACAGTGTGCACCATGGAGATTACTGGGATTCTCTATCACCAAAGGTGTATTTCACACTGGATGACATCAGCTGTCTTGGCAAAGTAGGCTTTTCAAAGTAGGGCACTGGAAGGTGTAGTGAGTATGACTGGATCAAAAGCATTGCTCCATACACAGACAAACATACACACAATAAGTTGCAGTTACCATGTCTGGGATTAGAACACCTACCTAACTAGCACTGCACACTACAGCATTATACAGTTACAGAACACACCACAGAGATTATACTCCTTCACCAAAGATGTATTTCATAGGGAATGACATCAGCAGACTTGTCAAAGAAAGACAATGACAGGTGTACTGACTGTCCTCAAAAGCATTGGGCCCTACACAGTTGCCACGAATGGGATTGGAACAACTGCCTAACTACTACAGCCCATTAGAGCATTATGCAGTTACAGAACATGCCACGGAGATTACTCGTGTGCTTCTTCACCAAAGGTGTATTTCACAGGGAATGACATCAGCAGGCTTGTCAAAGAAAGGCAATGAAAGGTGTACTAACTGGAAGGCTACCAGGGGCAATTGTGTACAGTGATGGACATTTGCACATCATATGTTTTTGCAAAATGGGAGTGTGCTGTGTGGGGACAGGCCTCATGAGAGGGGAGCTGTCTGTCGCTCTCTTCCCACATCTATTATGTGTATGTCTGAGCAGTTATAGTATGCTGTCCTTGGATATATGTGCGTATTCTAATCCAGACTGTGTGCAGAGCATGATTGGTGTGTAATGTGGAGTGTTTGCACAAACATCTGTGATTGACTGCTTTGCATAGTCCACAGTTGTTTCCAAACATGGGCTTCATTTCTCTACATGTGTGAGCATGCCCAGTATGACCCTTCTGTAATTTGTTTTCTGACATGGCCTTTGCTACTCTAAGTGTGTGAACATGCCCAGTATGAGTGTCTGCATTGCATGTGTGACTGCAGTCCAGGTATGTTGTACTCCAGTGCAGGTATTTGTGCTCTACCCCTACAGCTAGTAACTTGCTTCTGCAGGATATCTGTAAATTGGTTGACAATGTGGGTCGACATTGGGCAAAGGGTAGTGAGATTGTTGCTAATTGTGTCTGTGGTGCTTTTGCTACATGGTTTTGGTATTGGCAGGGACAGTCAGTGATATGTGGTGTTTTACCCCCTGATGTTTTACGTCATTAACTACTGACAGGTATACATCTTTGCTGGCAGTAGGTTCCTGGGGATTACAAGTTGAATGCAGCTTTGTCCAGTATTGTGGTGTGCAACCTACATATTCTTGCACACTCATGTCATTCTGGCATGGAAACTGCAGACACTTGCTGATGGGTCTGTGTATATGGTCCAGCACCTTGGTGCTGTTGTGGCTGTAGGTCCCATGCCTGTACAATTATCACCATGACAGGATGGCCGTATCGTGATGTGGCCATACCTCACAGGTATTCAGACTCATTGAGGTTATCCAGAGGCAGGGCTCATTATTTTGTTCATTAACCCTTTGCAATTTGGTTTGCATGCATGTTTGTGTCCACCTATCCCAGTGTTTGCAGCCATGATAAGTATGTGCACACATCATGGTTTCACCCTTTACACACTCCATGGTGGCGATGCTACCCCCCCCCATTAATCTATCCTCTTCCTACCATTATGCACATGATATCTGATAGGTATGCCTATAGTTGCCACTCCATCCCAGCAGTATGTACAGGTTGGTCCACAGTTCGTGCATTGAAACATGTTGGACATATTATTGGAATTTGTCAATGTGTCCTTGCATTTGTGTTATGTGGACTGTGTTTTGTCATTATGTGGGAGTCCATGGGGTAACATACAGTGGGGGTACATATGTGACAAAAGACAGTGGGGAATTGGGTTCTGATGTAGGCTATCTGTAGCAGGCCAGTGCATTCTGTCAGTTGTACAGACCCAGGCTGCAAGGCAATTTATTCCCCTGGGGTGACAAGATAGGTGTGCAAGGTGGTGAGGGCAATTGTTTCTGTCCTTATCAATCCATTGGTGTGGATGCTGGCAGGGTGCATCTTACAGCTATGGACACACCTGAGTGGGACACCTCTTCAGCATGCTGTATTCTGTGAGTATTCACATAGTAATGTGGGGATCATATTGCACTCATTCACAGCAGCAGGGAGGTGGCCTATGTGTTACCTGAGGCTGATGTTGGGCTGGACTGGCTGCATGTGTGCTAGGGCAGCTACTTGTAACTGCCTCACAGGTATACATGGCCCTTTCCCCTGCTGGTGGCTAGTGGGTGGACACCAGCAGCTTTTACATACATCATACCTCTGCCTTTTGTGGTCTGCCAGTGTATGCCCACAGTACATCTTAGTTTCCCATACTACACAACCAACAGATATGCTGTGAACCTGTATGCACAAACAGAGGGTGTCTCCATTTCACTGTGAAATTTTAAACAGTCTCTCTCTCTCTCTCTCTACAGTACTTCCACCTGCGTACTGTGTGTATGTCTGGGCCAACACTCATGCCATGTCCATCTTATGGATGGTGACAGTTATAACATCTGTACAAATCATATGGACTACGGCTGCAACATGTCTTGCTAGGATACCAGTCTGTTTGGCATTGCAGTGGTGTGGACTTGGCCTGGTCATCAGCAGTATTGCCCATTGGACACCAGGATACACCATCCATGGCTATTTGCTGAACACTTTCACACAGCATACCACTCAGAATTACCCAACACCCAGAGCACTGCCTATTGTAGACAGGCGAGTATCCATCTTGCTGATTTGACCAGCTCAGGTATTCGGTGCTCACTGTTATTACTCCCACACATGGCTGGTAATACATTTCTACATAGGCTTGGTGGGGGCACGCATTACAACTGTGGATATTTCCTACAACCATCAGATAATGTCAGATAATCTGCTGGCTTTCACACAACAACCTGACACTCAGATTTCTGCATATTGTACACATGAAACAATCCATCCTTCTACGTTGGCAAGCTCAGGTACTCTGTGCTCACTGTTATTACTCCAACAGATGGATGCTAATACATTTCTACATAGGGTTTGGGGGGCACACCTGCCAACTGTGGACATTTGATTTGACTGCACTGGTATTTCTGGTAGTCTTTTGGCTTTCTTTTACATCTGCATTCTGACCTGTCCTGCAGACTACAGGCATATCAGTGTAGTGCAGTTTATAGGTTTTATTGACCTACATTACAATTTCAGACTTCCTACCCTTCAGGAAAGACATCCCACTTCCAGACCTGTTATACTCTGTGTAGGTCTGGAGTGGGGTTGATCTCCATTGCCATAACTTGAGGACCTTAGCACAGCCTTTCCTTGTGTTCATCTACACCTGTCCTGCTGGCTGAGTGGGAATGTTGTTGGGCATGTGAACTGCCATGACATGCATGTATGTGCCCTATGGACACACATTTGGGCCAGCACATGTCCTGCAGTGGGTTTTTTCACCTTGTCTGTTACTGTCTACTTTGTTGACACCAGTATTTTGTTATGGTTTCATGCTGTCCATATAGCTGTCCACTGTCTGCTGCCATCACATGCAGCCACCCAATTCCCTTCCTTGCATGTTCACATCCATACCATTGATACAACTAGCAGTCCATACAACTGCATACAGTGTTTGATAGGAAGGGTGACTTACCTTGCGGCTGTGCCAGTATTGCGGATGGTGCTGGAGGGCTGACTATGTCAGATGCACATAATACACTGCCCATACATGGTAGGGCACAGGTAGTGTCATTTTTGGCATCCCTTTTGCTGCATGTGCAAGTCAGAAAGAGTTTCCATTCCCTGGGTTTCTACTGTGTCAGTGTATGTGCTATGTGTTACCTCTTTGTCAAAGCCAGTGCATACTGTGCATGCTTCCTTCTGCCTACAGGTGCAGGCTCAGTTTCTTCCTGCTCTGAGTCACTCTGTGCCTGTGCTGGCCTTGGCAATGTTGGGGGGCTGTGTGGCCCTGCCCCATGCTGCTCCTGCTACATCTGCTTCTGCAGGATCATGTTGTGTAGCACGGCACATACCAAGACAATTTGAGTACATGTAGCTGAAGAGTACTGCAAGGTTCCACCGGATGTGTCGAGGCACCAGAACCATGAATTGAGCATCCCAAACACATGCTCTATTATGATTCTTGTTTGTGCATGTGCCTCATTATGGAGCTCTTGTTTGGGTGTGTGTGCATTTATTATGGATTTCATCAGCCATGGCTCCAGTGCGTAACCAGCATCCCCCACTAGGTGGCCTTATGGGATGTCCCCTATGGCAAATCTCTAGTATAGCTGCATCAGATGCCAGATGTGGGAATCGTGATAGCTCCCAGGGCTTCCAGCACACACATTTGTTATAATGACCTGGGCATTGCACACGACCTGGCAGTTGATGGAGGGGAGTCCTTGTGGTTTATGTAGACCCTGCCCTGCTCATGGAATGGTGCTTTTATGTGTATGTGAATGCAGTCTATAGCACCCACTACTTCAGGGTATTCTGCTATTTGTTGGAAGAGATGCATATTGCTGACTAGTGCCTTATGGGTGTCAAGGAAATATATGTGCTCACCGGCATGTGCTGACATGGCATCCAGGAACTGGTGGAGTACCCTGGATGCTGATGCCTGTGAGATCCCCATGATATCCCCAGGTGGCCTTTGGAAGATACCTGTGGCTAGTATTCTTAGGCCTACACATACCATGGTTTCCACTAGGATGGGCTCCCCTCTGTTGGTTCTGTGTCTGAGGTGTGGCTGGCACAGCTCAACGATATGCTGTAGGAGGTCTCTGTCCACCCTATAGCACTCCACTATCTCCAGCTCATGTTGTCCCTGGTAGGTTTCCCCTGGGTCCGTACACTCTTCTCCTCCTCTTCACTGTAGGTTGGTCACCAGCATTCACATCCACACCACCCTCAACCTCTTGTACATGCTGGCATGATATGATAGCAAAAGCAGCCTCTAACATTTTTTCTCTTGCTTTCGTTTTGTAAAATTTCCCCATTCATATACACCGGTGGTGCAGAGTTTTTGGGAAAAAACAAGGGGAAAGGTGCTTGCATAGTTTATAGTGGTGTGCTGGGCTGGGCTGGGCTGGGCAGGTCTGCTGCCTGTTTAATTGGCTGATTCTGATACATTTCACCTGTCAGCTAAGCTAGTTCTCCTTGATTACCTTTCTACTGCTGTTTTCCCTTCCTATTGCCTCCCTGTTTAAGCCCGTGTGCGCGCCGCACAAACAGAGTGCTCAAATGTGCACATTGCTGCTATTTCCTGGTTTAACTTCTTTTTTCTTTCTGTAAAACCCGGTGCGAGGCGCGCACATCTGCTTACACTTTGTAAAGAGTGCTAGGCAGTTTAGACACACTCCCTAGCTTAGCTGTGCTAAGCTAGGAGCAAACCCAAGCCACAGGGTTCCAATCTGCTTACAGTATGCCTGACACACCCACCCATGATGTCACCTACCTCCTAGCCTTGCACTCACTATTTATACTCTTACACTGTTCTGACCTGCCTCACATGCTGGGGACAACTGGGATTCTCTGTCCTCCCCATCATTTGCATAGGATTGCCTGCTAATGCATAGTTACATGTGTCCCACTGAGCCTTCCCCCTTAGCAACCACTGTTCACTGGCCAGGTTGTCTTTTGCCTGCCATTGACTTGCATGGCAGAATATTGATTTTAGTTAGAATGCTTGTTTTAGGTTTATTTTCTTTTTTCCCCCTCAATCCTGTTTGCGCGCCTCTGCCCTATGCTTAAACAGCCGAGATAGGCGAAAAAAAAATAAAAGTTGATTCTTTTATTTTTTGCATTTACAATGCCAATGACTTTACACTTGGCTATTGGCATGCTTCATCAATA
Source organism: Protopterus annectens (assembly GCF_019279795.1). Lineage (NCBI taxonomy): Eukaryota > Metazoa > Chordata > Ceratodontiformes > Protopteridae > Protopterus > Protopterus annectens. Next base: position 1,678,303,491 of record NC_056743.1, read on the forward strand.
ATATGAAGCCTTTATTTGGAGCTGTCATGTCTCCGTTTTGGATTTTGCAGAAATGTACTTGGTTACTAACCGATTACATTTTTGCAGATTATGCTAGTCCTGCACGGCCTGATTCTAGCAGATTTACCTCATTTGCATGGTTTTCACCTGCAAATGGGGTAATTTGCATACAGGGGTTGGGAACATGCAGGACTAGTGCAAGAGAGCTTGTGCACATCAAACGAGCACATACGTGGATTGGTCAGCCATCATATTGCCAACATTACTTCTTACACTAATCATGCACACCGTGCAGGGCTTGCTGAATCCGGGTGTTTATTTTATCTTCAATTTTGCAACAGACACTGTTTTGTAAAACATCAGAACAAACAAACAGAAATGATGATAACAGAAATATATGGAACTAAAGTGTATTTTCCTAACTGCAGTTTAACTAACTGCTTTGATGAGCACATACTTTTAAACAATATCCAAATGTATCCTCTAATTGTCATATGGTTGTTGGTTACATGACAAGTCTCCTATCAGCAGAAGGTATTGGAATACATAAAACAGATATTGTACTTAACTCCAAGAAAAAAGCCACCTGGCTACACATTGGAAGGTAATACATATTTATTTGATTTTCTATGCTCATGGGAATTATTGAGACAATAAGAGTGATGAAATAATGAACATAGTTGGTCTAAGCAGTGATCAGAGCAAATACAAAGGAGTCTTTCTTCAAAGCAGTACATGACAAAAGCAAAGTACTTTGCAATGTTTCAACTAAAGCAATCCTTAGCAACTAGTTGTATTGTTGTACTAATAATAAATAAGCCATTACACACAGACACAAGCAGGCACACATAAACTCACAAATACACACACACGCACACACACACACACACACGCACACACACACACGCACACACACGCACACACATACACACACACACACACACACACACACACACACACACACACACACACACACACACACACACACACACACACACACACACACACACACACAAAT
>NC_056743.1:1678309508-1678409508 GCF_019279795.1 Protopterus annectens
CATCTACTATAAGTCCACCTGCACTCATGTGTAAATGTTCCATGGCACATGCATTAAGTGCTATGTTCCATAATCTGTGTATTTAGGTAGGTAGAGGTTCTATTCTAACTGCAGTCAACTGTGTGTGTTAGTGAGCTGTAACTTGATATTACAGAGAGCATTTTACACCAGCAGTTGGGACACATATCTCATCCTCAACAGACACTGGTGATGTCACCAGCTATAACAGGTTTTCAGACACAATGCAAGTCAGACTTGTGCCATGGCACATGTGTTACCTTCAGTGATTTGTAGTCTCTGTACCTAGGCAGGGGTTCTTTTCTCATTGAAGTTGTGTGTATGTGTGTGTGTGTGTGTGTGTGTGTGTGTGTGTGTGTGTGTGTGTGTGTGTGTGTGTGTGTGTGTGTGTGTGTGTGTGTGTGTGTGTGTGTGTGTGTGTGTGTGTGTGTGTGTGTGTGTGTGTGTGTGTGTGCGAATCAGCTGTAACTTAATATTACAGACAGTATTTTACACCAGCAGACAATGCTGATGTCATCAGCTATATCAGATACTGTATATGCATGCATCTCACTAGGGCATGATCAGACAGTAGCCCAGATGTCAGGCAGATATCACACCATGTGGTAAAAGACAGAATAAAGTGACGTGTTTTAATCTGTACACATACATCATGGCATGGTTTGTAGGCTCTGTGTTAGCTTGATGAGAAAGCCCTGTGAGGTGTCCTGCAAATGCATATTTCTTGTGATCTACATGCAAGGCAGAGCTTGATACTGTACTGTTCTGATGAGATTATACTACAGAGCTGTCATGCAATCCAGATATCTGAATGTGATGGCCTGACTTATGATGTGCACCATATGTTTGTACTGGATAATTATTAAAGAGAACAGATAGAAAGTAATGAAACACATTGCATTTGTTGACTTCACAACCCTTACAAGAGAATACACTATAAAGTAGTGAAATGATGATGCTATCCATTGTACAGCTTGACAAGGAAAATATAATTTACATGTACAATTAACATTTAAACAACATATATGTAGATATACTAAGCAATAATATAGCTAAACACCTGTGGATCAGGCACAAAGCTTTAGTTTCCCCTGAATCCAAAAGAGAGAAATCAGGGATATGGCACAGTTATAATCATTTGCACAGGGGATTTTTTTTTTGGGGGGGGGGGGGCAGGAGGCCAAGGCTGACAACAAAGGTTTTTGAGTGTGTGTGTGTATAAGAATGGGGAAGCAGGCAAGCTGAACCATGTAACTGTTGTGTGTATGTTTATAGGGTACCTCCATGTGAAAGTGGTGTGTGACAGTGTGCCTGAACACAGCCAAGCTCAGTGCTAGCTTTACATCTTGCTATGTTGAACTGGTGTGACATGTGCATGGTAGAGTTGTCAGTTCATTGCTGTCAACCCTGTGCATGAGATGTGGCTCAGCCAGGAGATGCACTCTCACCTCCACACCCCAGCTCAGATGCAGTGCTATTACCTGACAGTGGCTGTTGTCTGCTGGGCATATTCCCTTCACAGGAATGTCCAGGGCCATGATCCCATGGCTTTCTCATGCCTGGGTGTAGACAGCATACTCCATGTTGGTGCAGGGGAAGTACTGCCACTATGGGAATATAATAAGCCACAGCAATGTTGGCTAGCTGCAGATGGTGTGGCTGATCTACTCCCATGTGGATGATGTCCCCCCTCTCAGCAGACATGTCATCACAGACACTGCATGGTCAATGATATAAACCCCTCATTCCATCACAGACTCCCTATGTTCTAACATGTCATTCAACTGATCAACTAAATTTGCTATGGAGTGGATACAGTCATGTATGTCAGACTGTACCACATCTAGAGCCCTGAGCATTTGTCTAGAGCACCTTTCAGGATATGCCTGTGACTTTATGATGGCCCTAAACATCTGCTGAGTGACATAGGAAAAGATTCCTGCACCAGGTGGAGGAGGGACAGCAGACCTCTTCCATGAGCCACTATCAGCCCTCCTGCATGATACTTCACCAACACTTTGGTTATGGACAGAATCAACAGGCACTGAAGCTGCAGTAGCCACACCTGTCCAATATCTCTGACCTCACTGGATTAGGTAGGTGTAGGCCTACTGGCTGTGTCTGGAGAAAATGAAGGCAGTTGCTGGATGTCAATTGCTGTGCCAGGTTCAACCTCTGCATCCCCCAACTGTGCCTCGGTTTGGCCACCATCATTATCAGCGTCTATTGAGACACTGACATCAGGTGTCAGATTGCCTACACTGCCACTGTCATAGCCATCTGTGTTAAAAAGGGAGAAATACTGGAATACATTAATACCTGCACTACTATGCTGCAATATATGCTAAGAAAAGTACACTGTTGTCACTATGACAGACAATACAGCAATACATGCAACAGGACTAAGAGGACATATTATGACATTTTGAAATTTATCCTCAGTACTGACATAAATGATTTAGGCTTACCATCTGCAGGAAACCTGTGTCCATGTATGTCTGATGTTCCTGAAATAAGTAAAGCAAGAAGTAATGGCAACAGCATCACATTTAACAGTAAAATGGGGGGCAATACATTTACAGCTCTATATCTGCTGTACCTCAAATGTTAACAAGAATGTCGCTAACAACTTCAAATTAAGCTTATAACTGTAGCAATCCTAAATCTACCCACCCAACAAACAACTGACACAGGCATATGCATTACTGAAGTAAGTGCACTGTGCCACAGTATTCAAATTATCATCTAACAAAGCATACCTGGAAGCAATCCTAAAAGTACCCACCTAACAAACAACTGACAAAGGCATATGCATTACTGAAGTAAGTGCACTGTGCCACAGTATTCAAATTATCATCTAACAAAGCAAACCTGGAAGCTTCTCTTGGGATGCAGGAGTTGTGCCCACATCAGGAGCATAACACATTGCACTTAAGTTACCTGGCACTTGCTCAATAAAGCAATTATGTAAGTCAGCACTAAAAATTAAAACCACTACACCCTCACTCCCCACTGGCCCTTGTTTTCAATTATTAAGGAATTCCCAATATTATTCTAGCATGACCAAAGGTCAGTTGTCAATCTCCTCTCCGGTCCAGCTGGTGAATCTGGGAATCTTGAGGCAATGTTACAACTGCCTCATGTACACAGACAACCCTCTCCCCCTCCCAACAAATTCCAACACATGTGAGAGATGCAACCATATAGCCAAACTGGAGGCTAAGCTCTCTCAGCTCAGTACTGGCATAACCAGTCAGGAGGAGAAGGAAACCACACTCACTACAATTCCAGTCTCACATAGATCTACCACGACAGCAAACCAAACACATAATCACACAAAACATACTGAGGCTCTAAATAAAGATCTGCCTAAGCAGCAGAGACCTCCAAAGCAGACACCCAAGCAACCGCTACCCCAAAACAAAACACGTGCAACACATATCTCACAAAGCCAGTGTGCCGAACAGTCACAGCCCTTAAGACTAAACAACACACCTGATACACTTGTAATAGGTGACTCTATCGTCAGGCACACTGATGTCCCGCTCACCAGGCTGAACAAGGAGAGGGTCATGGTGAGCAGCCTGTCGGGCGCTAGGATCCGCCACATAACACAAGCACTCAGGTCACTCCAAGGTAAGTACAAATATGACTCAGTCATTGTCCATGCTGGTGTGAATGACCTGAGATGTACCTCCCTGGACTACATGAAAACAGACATAAAGGAGCTCTCTGAGCATGTAGCCCAGGCCGGTATGACCCTGACCTTGAGTAGCATCTTACCCTCACGAAGAATGATGCCACAATATGAAGACAAGATGATCAATTTCAACAATCGGCTTAAGTACTGGTGTCATTCAAAGGGGATCCAATGCCTGTCAGCTTGGGAAGATATGCTCAACAAGCCACGATGCTTCGCTAGGGATGGCTTGTACCTGTCACCCCGGGGCTTTCAGATATTGGCAAAGGCTCTTGCTACCCCCATAGTGCCTTTTTTAGGCAAGGCTCAAAAGACAAACCCAACTCCATAGGTATCACAAGGGATAAGAAACTAAGAGTAATGCTACTCAATGCCAGAAGTCTAAACCTCAAGATGCACGCACTCGAAACTCTCATTAGCATGGAGAACATCGATATCTGTGCAGTAACAGAAACCTGGTTCAGGGCTCCCGAGAGCACCTCAGCACTACCAGGTTATACCTCATACCATGCTTTTTGGCCCCAAAACTTGGACCGAACCACAAAAGGAGGGGGAGTATCGATATTCATCAAAGATACCCACACCTCCAGGTTGGTGGCAAAGCACGAAGCATCAGAGACTATACATGTGCAACTAGCAGTGGGTAAAACTGCCTTCCAGTTTATAGCCTGCTACAGACCACCCTCCCAAACCCAGGAACCCCACTCGGCCTTCCTGAGAACACTGGAAAATATTGAAGGTCTCTCCAAACACCATTATATTGGGCGACTTCAACTACCCAGACATAGACTGGGAGCATTACTCTAGCTCCAACACCCTAGCCCAAAGGTTCCTAGAATTTATAAACTCAAATGCTATGGAACAACTTGTTACCACTCCCACAAGAGGGGAAAACATACTGGACTTGATCATCACCAACATGGGGACTCTATGCTCCAGACCAGAAGTGTATCCCTCACTGGTAAGATCAGACCATAAACTAATCTCACTGGATATTCACATCCCGATCCCACCCCCTGCCCAGAAAAACACAGTGAAAAACTTCTCAAAAGCAAATTTCACACTCCTCAAAACCGAGGTGGAATCCTTCAAAGCCCCCGGGCCTGTGGAAAATACGGCCCAGACCGCAGAATCCTTTATAAACACATTCTATGAACACCTTCAGGAATGTATGGATCATGTGATCCCAAATAAAACCAAGACCCAATCCTCCAAAGGCAGACATCCTGTCTGGTGGACCCCAGCCATAAACAAACTATACAATAGAAGGAGGAAGCTACTAAATGATAGAGCAAAATCCCAAAAAGGGAAGGCATCACTGATCAGTATTAGCAAAAAACTATGGGCACTCATAAAATTGTCTAAGGCTAGCTTTGAGAGAAATATTGCACAGGACACTAAGGATAATCACAAGTCTTTCTTTAGTTATGTTAGGAACCTGGGTGGTAATTCCCAGATATGCTCAGAATTAGTCCAAAATGACAAAAAATACACTGAACCCACAGACATTGCCAACATCCTAGCTGACAGGTTCAGTGTACACTCCCCCCTCCACCAAAAGAGCAAATATCTATCCCAGCAGAGTGCTGCCCCCCCTGACATCTCAGATGCTCAGGTAAGAGCTGCCCTCTCCAAAGCAAAAAACACAGCATCAATGGGACCAGACAGTGTCCCGGGCTGCATCCTACATGAACTCCAAGAAGAGCTAAACCCAAACATAAAACTACTGTTCAATCTCAGCCTTACTACAGGATGTGTGCCCAAAGAGTGGTTTACAGCAACAGTGGTCCCTCTCCATAAAGGTTGTTCCTCATCGGATCCTGGAAACTATCGCCCCATAAGCCTGACTAGCTTGGTCTGCAAAACTATGGAAAGGATCATCATGGACCTTATAAATAAAGATATTGGGGACCTACAGACACTGGATCCTACACAGTTCGGCTTTGTTAAGGGCAGATCCTGCCTCTTAAACCTGGTTGATTTCTTTGAAACAGTCACCAAGGCCACTGATGAGGGGAAGGTTGTCCACACAGCCTACCTGGACCTCGCAAAAGCCTTTGATACAATACAACACTCAGGCATTATAGATAAGTTCACCAGCTTAAATATAAACCCCTATGTCACTAGATGGATTGCAAACTGGCTCAAGGACAGAACCCACATGGTTAGAACTGCTGGAGCCATGTCAGACTCCAAAGCAGTTACAAGTGGTGTCCCACAAGGCTCAGTCCTGGGACCTCTCTTGTTCGGTATATATTTCTCGGAGGTACAGGCCAACACGGAAGGAGTGTGGCTGACCAAGTTTGCAGATGACTGCAAACTGGGTGCCATAATCGACTCTCCAGCCGACACAAGCATCCTCCAAAAGGGCCTCATAGAAACAGACAACTGGTGCCAGAGCCATGGCCTCAAGCTAAATGCCAAAAAGTGTATAGTCATCAAAGTGCCCACAAATTACCACATAGGTGGTAATCCATTAAGTACAGAAGAAGTAATTAGGGACCTGGGGACCCAAGTTGATAGCAATCTCTCATTTGACAACCACGTGGCCAAAGTGGTTAGAAAAACATTTTAAATAGCCCACCTAATCATGAAGGGATTCACATCTAGATCAGGGGAGGTCATCGTGCCTCTTTACTCATCCCTCATCAGGCCCATAATTGAGTACAATGCCCCTTTTGGGATGTACCTTACCAGACACCTGCAGCAACTGGAAAAACCCCAAAAGTACCTCACCAAGAAGATCAAAGGGCTCAAACAGATGCCATATGCTGCCTGGTTAAAGAAACTCCAGCTCTACTCAGTGGCATACCGCCTGTTCAGAGGTGATCTGTGCCTGACGTATAAAGCCATGTCCAACCTGGAATTAATGGACATGCTGCACCTCAGAAAATCCAAATCCCATTGAGCTATGCGCTCCAGAGACTTGAACCTCAGCACTGAAATAAATAGGACATGCTGGAGGGACAGATTCATAACCCAGAGGCTCCCTTCACTCTGGAATAAAATCCTAGTCCACGTTAGGCAGAGTCCCTCATTAACTCTCTTCAAGAGGAATCTTGATGAGTGGATGGGAGATGTTAGATAGAGGCACAATATACTAACCCTGAAAAAGGGCATAGCAAAATAAATTTAAAATGGGTGGCGAAAGCCAAACACATTCTGGCTAGGCTTATAAATGCCCTAGGGCAGATAGCCTAGTATGAACCTATGAACCTAAGAACCTATGAATCTATAATACATGAGGATCACATAAATACAACTTAGCTGTTTACTGATAATGCAGTAAAGGAAGGCTGTCAGTATCCCCCCTTGGATAAACATGAAAGAGTCAGCATATTTCTAAAAATAACAAGATGGAGGATACACAACAGGGAGACTAACAATATGCTCACCCACCCAAAATAACTGCAGTTTAGTGAGTGCTCTAGCACTAACTCATCTTTATCTCCCCCACCAAACAAAACAACAGGCTAAAGACCCATTGGTTCATAGGTTCATAGGTTCATAGGTTCATACTAGGCTATCTGCCCAAGGGCATTTACAAGCCTAGCCCATAGTTTTGTGGCTTACGCCACCCCTTTAGTATGGGGAACTATACCCATTATTTTGCTGTGCCTCTGTCGAGCAGTGACAGTGAGGTAATCCCTGGGGTATATCTGCGATCTCCCATCCATTGGTCAAGATTTCTCTTGAACAAGGCCAGCGAGGTGCTCTGCCTCACATATACCGGGATTTTGTTCCACAGCATAGGGAGTCTTTGGGTGATGAATCTATCCCTCCAGCACGTCCTATTAATAGCCATGTCGAGGTTTAAGTCTCCGCCTTGTGGCTCTGATGGATCTAGATTTTTTGAGGTGAAGCATATTCATCAAATCTGGGTTTGACATGGCCTTGTATGTTAGGCAAAGGTCACCTCTGAGCAAGTGGTAAGCAACTGAATAGAGCTGGAGTTCTTTCAGTCGGGCAGCATAGGACAGATTTTTGAGACCCTTTATCCTTTTGGTGAGGAACTTTTGTGGCCTCTCCAGCTGCTGCAAGTGTCGGGTCAGATACATTCCGAATGGGGCATTGTACTCAATCATTGGTCTGATGAGTGATGAGTAGAGGGAGACTGCTAACAAAACATCTTTGAGATGTTACAATGCTATTAGAGGACCTATCCATGTAACATATGTACATATTTATAACACAGCATTCCCATTTCAGGTATTCTCAATGCTGTGTAACTGTGAAATTTCTTAACAACCATGGCCATGCTATCATTACTTGCTGGAGTGCAATACTTCTCTGTAGGGAAATACTGTGAAGAAATTCAGTTGTCTTAGTGAGTAGAACAATGTACAAACTCTCCTCAACATCATTTTAGCTAGCCACACATTTGTCATTTGATAATGAAGTATATTATTAAAGGATTGCATATGTCTTAGTCTGTGCCCCAGAGATGCTAATTACTAGATAAGCAGATGAATTGCATGCTAATCAACCAATCTTGCAGGCTATTCAACAAGATATAAAGCATCCATGCAGACTGCATTCTTATTTTTCCTAGGGATTTCACAAAGTGTGGAGTATAGACACAGCATTTACAAGATAAGTCCTGAACATGTACTGTAATACACAGTACTATTATGGCATGCACTTGCATTTCATCACATGGTAAGCAGGTAAACGCTGTGATATGTGTACAGAAAGTCAAGTAACATGTGACAGCACAGACATATTTCACTTGTATGTGTCCATTAGAAAGTAATGGTCTTCAGCCATGCAAGATTCACACATCCATAACTCTCCAAAGTACTGGTGATCAATGCAAGGCCTCAGTTTAGCATCATATGTTTGTAATGGAATATCTTTACATAGAAAATTTGTGCCATAACATGACAGAACAGGAATTCACCTTTGCTCCCACCACCAAAGGAGCAGTGTATGGTTGTTTTATTCCATCCAGCCTGGCCTTCATTTGCTGACAGCTGCATATCATAATATTCCCAATTAATATACACACACAATGTAAGGTAAATGAGGTAGACTGGCTTTCACACTACATATCTCTCAATACTAGCCAGATAACTGCTGAATGGCCAAGCAGCACAGATTGGTATAATTTCAAGGAATAGTCCTAACAGATTGTGTGATCACTAAGTGCAGTGCATCCAAATCTATTTCATATATATCATTTCATGTATAAATAACAGCTGATGGCTGGATAGCAGTTAGAATACATTGTAGAACATTGTTATATGATGGATAAAAGTTGTTTGCTGCCAATTTGTTTGTGTGGCCAGCAGGGATAAGGCACCCATCCTGTTTTCTGAAGGTACATTGGAGTGAGATTGAAAATCCAGACCTCTGCAGACATACCTCCCGTGTAGTAATAAACAGTTGTTTAAAATCAGAAAAAGAAAAAAGCTTTATGAATACCAGTTTATATCATATTCAGCTTGAATATTTATGTGAAATACGTGAAAAGCATACATACACATATCTGAGGTGTGCCCTGCCTGACACTCCCTGATCAAGTCATTAAGGGTATCCCTTTTGCAGTGTTGCAGGTCATCATGGTGGTGACAACATTGTTCCCCAGTGCCAGTCACACTGGTAAGGGCCCTGGCCAAACTATCCCAGGCTTCTGACTTGTATTGGGAGCCGGTGTAGTTCTCCTGCAACAACTGGGGCCCATGGTCCTTAACTAGGAATCCAATAAAGACCTTGGACTCCTGGACACCCCAGCATTGTGTTCTAAAATGCAGTCCCTCACCAACAGCTGCCATTGCAGCATAAGGAAGATCTCATACTGTCTATAGCACAATTCCCACCTATTCACCTTTAAATAACATATTTTTCCACAATGGCACTTACTAATAGTGTACACTGTCTACATTTTGATACATTCGAAAAAGTTATGTGCCACGTACAATCAGGCAAACACAGCAAAACAAGTGCATTGGTTTGCACGATGCTAAATGGTGCACAACTTTTTGAAATGTATCCATAAATAACTTGCAGCCAATTCTTTGTCAGGTTTATTTCATTACATTTCACTTTATTTTATAAGATGCTATGTCATAATACTATAAATAAAGTTTGCACACTCTGGACTAAAACATGGAGCCATTTGCACTGCAGACTAATACTGTACACATATCACTAGAAAATTTGTTAAACATGGTAATGTATCTTAGCATTCATTGTTATGTTGATGGTATGCACATAGCACAGCCCCACGTACTGCGTTTGTGCGATGCCCTGCAGTGCCGAGTAATAGTAATTGAAAGCATTAGGTGTCTATTTTTGGATGTCTGGGTCATATCTGATACAGGGGTGGTCCCTTTGTGCAAACTATGTAAGCATTGCCAAAGGGAGTGGTGCACCGCGCAAACATGGTATTACAAAAAATTGAAAAAAAAAACAGGAGGAAAACTCACGCTATATAGATACAACTAGTTCTGATAGTCTTTCTTTGGTTTTGGTTGTTATTTTTATGGTGTTCCTGATAAAATTTGTGGTTTTGAACTAATCATTTGGAATGGACGGCAATGATTACAGACAGATGGACTTGTGTAGTATGCCGGTGCTCTCCTGTATATGGATTCATTATCCGTGTTGTTCTGTGAGGTTTTGTGGCCAAAACTACTGGTGCGTGCAACAAAACTTCACTTAACGCATGCTGCCCAACATTAATATGCATTGCGTGTTGCCGAGAGCACATTGTGGTTATGTACATGGATGCACTCCATGTAGACTCTACCTGGAGCCTACATGGAGTTTATTGAATCCTGAGGAGTGTGTATACAGTTTCATTGAATGCACTTTCAATCAGTGAAAATAACCTTTAGTCTAGAATACTGATAAGAACAGAATGTGCACTACATTTGAGTGAAACACATTTTGTTTGTATGGTACAAGACTTGGGAAGCAAGGCTAGAGAGTCATGTAGATTATTAGGAAATACTTCAATCACAGTCAGTTAAGTTAGTTCATTTTGGACTGATATGCAGAAAGTCTTTCTGGTACAAACACTCAAGTATGAGTACAGAAGTCAGGTCAAATACCCAGCATTTCAGAATATTAATTATTCTATTCAGGAGGAAAGGAATATGAAGTATAGTGCAGAAGCTACAGACTATTTCAGTTTTATCTGCACTGTTACTGGAGACAGTATTCTGATACTGTTCACATCCACTGCGCATAAAGCATTCTTAACCAAACTACAGCATTTGCAGATTTTATTCTGAAAGGTACAAGACGATTTCGCCCATAAAGGAGAGACTGACTTCTGTTCAGCACATTTTTGGATAATTAACAGATAAACCACATGATTCAATAAATTAATTTTCTCATGCAGGAATAGTGCAGCAGCTCCTGCAGGAAATATTGTCGTCGAGTGATCCAGTAAACAAGGCTATGGACGTGCATGAGCCTGCCAGCACTATTCTGGCATGGGCACCACTGAATAATGCTAATTACCTCATTTGCTAGTGAAAATCATGCAAATGAGGTGAATTAGTGATTCAGTAAACAGACAGGCATCCGTGCCAGAACAGTGTGATTTGCAGAAATGTATCTGGTTACTAACAGAGTACATTTCTGAAAAAATGAAAATGGAGGCATGACAGCTCAAAGCAAAGCATGTATTATAATCATTAGGCATAGCAATGGCCAAAATATATCCATTGGCATGGAAAAGTGTTACAAAAATATGAAAATCAAAGGGTTTTTTTTGCCAATATTGGCCATTTCAGCATGGCGCAGTGGCTCACAAATGGGATTGTGCCAAAAAAATGTGAAAAGACAATTTTAAGTGAAATCTGCATTTTGAAATTATACTGTATGGCATGCAGAATCAAAGAATAACATGTAACACTGGTTGCTGAGGAGGAAGGCTCTAGTGTAGGTGTATAACAAGGGACTAAGGCAGTGGGGTATGCAAATGAGCACATTTTACTGAATCACTATATGGGAGACCATTCTCTGGTTGCACCTAACCATGTAGGAGCTATAAGGCAGTGGTGTAAGCAGGAGAAGGAGCTGACATGAAAAGGGTGTGTGTCATGCTTGCTGTAAGCAGATTGGAGCTCCATTGCTCTCATTTGAGATTAACTAAGCAGAGCTAAGCAAGGATGTGTGTCTGAGGCTGTATTGACTTATTCCATGAAATGAAGATGTGTTCACATCCAGGGGAGGGCCATTTCTACTGGAAAGTGTTTTCTTTGGCTAATCAGGTTTGTGCAGCATGGAACAGGTCTAAAATAAAAGAAAAAAAACACAGAAATAGCAGAACTGTTTACATTTGGGCACCAGGTTTGCGAGACATGCCTTGGCACTTAAAAGGGGTGGAAATGGGAAGGGGGGAAAGGGAAATAGCAGAATAAACGCAATAAAGTACAAATAAGCTAGAAGGCAGGTGGAATTTATCATAGCTAGCCAACCATACAGGCAAGCATCTGCAGCACAATAGTATAAATTGTGCAAACACCTTCCAGTCTTGTTTTTCTCACAAATTCTGCACCATTGGTGTACAGACTTGGGGAAGTTTTAACTCACAAAATGTTAGGGTGTGCTGTTGCTTTGATACATCAGTATGTGCTAGAGGCTGAGGGCAGTGAGGAGCATAATGTGGCAACCTCCACAGACTGTGGAGGAAGAGAAGAGTATTCATTCCCAGGGTAACTTACCAGGGGCTACATGATCTGGAGGCAGTAGTGAGCTACAGGATGGACAGGGACATACTTCAGCAACTCATCAAGCTGTGCCAGCCTCACCTCAGACCACGAGCCAACAGAGGGGAACCCATCCCAATAGATACCAAGGTATGTGCAGCCTTAAGAATACTAGCTGCAGGTACTTTCCAAAGACCTACTGGGGACATCATGCATCAGGCATCTGCATCCAGGGTACTCCACCAGTTGCTGGATGCCATGCTACCACATGCTGGTGAGCACATTTGCTTCCCCAGCACTTGTGATGAGAGGGCCAGCAATATGCGCCTCTTCCACTGTGTTGCAGACTACACAGACGTACTGGGTGACAAAGACTGCATGCACATCCACATCAAAGCACCACCTGGTAAAGGTCTATCTAAACCACAAGGCCTTTCATTTCATCAACTGCCAGGCTGTGTGCAATGCCCAGGGCAATATCATTAATGTGTGTGCTGGCAGCCCTGGAAGGTATCATGACTCCCACATCTGGCATCCCTGTACCAGAGATTTGTCAGGAGGGACATCCCATATGGCCATCTAGTGGGGGATGCTGGCTATGCACTGGAGCCGTGGAAGATGACATCCATCAGAAATGCACACACACCCACTCAAGAACATCATACTGAGGCACATGCACAAACCAGGATCATTATAGAGCATGTGTTTGGGATGCTGAAGTCACGGTTCCGCTGCCTTGACATATCTGATGGATCCCTGCAGTACTCTCCAGCCACATGTGCACACATGTTCATAGTACTGTGTCATGCTACACAATATGATCATGGAGAGACAGCTGCAGCAGGAACAGCATGGGGAAGGGTCACACAGCCCCCCCCACCATTGCCAAGGTCCACACAGGTGGAGAGGGACTCAGAGGAGAAACCCCTAAGCCAGCTCCTGTAGTCAGATGGAGGCATGCCCAGTGTGCCCTGGCCTTGGCAAAGAGGCAATGCATAGCACACACACTGGCACTGTGGGGACACAGGGACTGATACTTCTGTCAGACTTACATACGTAGTAAAATGGATGCCACACAAATCACACTACCTGCACCTTATCATGTATAGGCAGTGTACTGCATGCATACGACATAGACATCCCTCAACCACCATCCTCACAACTGCCACAGGCACAAGGTAAGTCAGTGTTCTTAACAATAAATTAATGGATTAGTATGTTCTAATAGCATATCTATGGTATTGCTGAATGCATGCAAGGAAATGGAGTGGCCTACTGGGATAGCAGCAGACAATTGACAGCTATGTGGGACACCAGGAAATGTTTGCCCAATATTGGCCTCCCCATACTATGCAGTAGTACCCGAGGTGACAAATCCTACTGCAGTATATATGGGGAGGGGGCAACTAACTGGGGGTCATAGGTCACAGGCATGGATGTCAGTGTGGGGGTCCCATACTCACCCCTCAGCCTCACCCAGCAAGTCAACTGTAGAAATATATAAAGAAATGTCTGGCAAAGGCCCACAAATGGTGACAATGATGAAATACTCCCCTACAGACTCACACAGTGATAGCACAGCAGGTCTTGCAGTTGCAGTAAGGCTGTGAAGGGTAAGAAGTCTGAAACTGAAATGTAAGCCATTACAATCTGACCTGTGGTCTTTAGTGATATGCCATTAGTCTCAATACATTGCACAAAACTATGCTAAATGGAACCAAAATATAAAGCAAATATCAGCACAGTCTGTGCAAATGTGTACAGTTAACAGGTGTATCCCTCCAACACTCATATTCCTATCGAAATGCAGTAATATGTATGTTTGCAGGGAAATAGCAACAGAACACACATTGCCAGGGTTCTCCCAATCAACATGATAACATGTTGCATATGCACAATATGCAGGGGTCAATGAGCTACATATATGTGTGGTTAGTACTGTCAAGATGTGGCCAGCACTTACTCCCGGCTGTTGTGTTGTAGTGGCCTAGGTACAGTGCTGTGTTTGACAGGGCCATGTTCCAAGAACTGCAGTCCCATGTATTCTGCATGTCAGCTACACCTACAATAGAAGTTGTACACCCTATCCAGATGTCAATCGCTGTTAATGTAGGAAATTTGTACGGGTCATGGACAGGAGGCCACACATATGGACAGTACACAGCATGCAGTAACCTACACAGTGCCTACCATACCTCTCAACTGTACAGACCTATTTTAGAATGTCCAGAGGTTTGTGTCATAATTGTGGTCTGTAGAACATGAAATAGTGGTTGTCTGGCAATTCACTGGCAACTCGCATAATACTAAGGTCAGAAAATATGACAGATTGTAGTGTCAGACCTCTTACCCTATAGAAACATGCATGCTAATGCAAAACCTGTTATTGAATCACCTTTCTAAGTTTGTAAGGCCAATACTGAAAAATGGTCTCTATATTTAAGCCCTTGTCCCCCAATCACTTATGGCTTTGTCCAGATGTCTGGCTATCAGAAGTTGAGAGGGGATCTATATTATAAAACCAAAAACCCGTTTGAGCGAATACCACAACAGCGACACATATAGCCCAAACCGCAAATACGCCAAACCCCCTAAACCGCAAAATTTAAAATCTCGAATCGTCATAGTCGGTCAACCCCACCACACGCTACATACTACATACCCAAACATAATAAATAAAACACATACATACACTAACCAAACCCTACTTCTAACCCTACACTAAATCTTACATGCATTACTATCTATGCCCTTGCCTTAACCCGCACCCTAACCCTAAGGTCAGTAACTATCGCACACTTACCTTACAGAGCTATACCACAGATGGGCCAACCATAACAATTCGACAGTTCGTGTTTCGCAGTTTTTCATGTTCGCCATTACCGTAGTTCACCCAATATGTGTCCCTCTTTTCCGATTCACTCAAACAGATCTTCGGGCTTCTAATATAGACCCTTTGAGAGGTATGGTGCTTAGTAGGATGGCAAGTACCTGAAGGTCAGTGTACTTCCTGTGTATAAAAGGCTTCCAGCTTTCTATGTCAGCACTGACAACATGTCACTGGCCAACAGCCATATGCTGGAATGGCACAGATTGTCACAGAAGGAGCACAAGTATGTCTTGTATCTGTTATGCTTGTCATAACATTGCATTTGCATGCCAACTATTTGCAAAACAAGAAAGGATCATGTCAAAACAGCAATGGCAAACAGTGGGGAAGCAGACATCAAACCCATAAGAGCAAACAAGCAATTACCAAACTGGTCTCCCAACTGTCAGTGTTTGGCAGAACATTATTAACACCCTGTCCCCATGTGTGGGCCTTAGTCTGACTGTCATATTTGGGCCTGTGCAGATGTCAGTCTGTAATGGTATGACAGCTAGGCCTCACACATAGCCTCATAATAACATATAGCAACACAAGCTGTCTAACGACCACAGCAAATGGAGTGGTGCAATGATGGACAACCTGCTAAATAGGTGCACTCAGAGATGTGAAGTCCACAACCCTCTGTGCGATGTAATGGCATGTACCCCACCCACATCAGAATTACAAATACATAGCAGCCACTGTGGCCAAAGCCTGTGACAGGACTACAGAAGGACAAAGAGACACACATAAGGGGAAGGAGAACCACTGGACAGACAAATGGAGAATGTGCACATCAGAACAGATTGTGCAGTAACATAGGTGCCCTGCAGTGTATGGAGTCAGTAAACATCACCTGCAAATACACAACACACACCCATGTAAGTGGAGGTCCACAACAAAACAAAAAAACAATGGACACCTCAGAGACAAAATCACATGAGAACTCCACAAACCTACACACAAAAGACCATGTAAACTCCACACACCAGGGTTTTGCAAACATTAAGGCCTTACCCCAAACCCAAAACACCTACCCTACACAGATAAGCTAACAGCACTGTCCCTCTACCCCATTCCATACAGACTCTACTGAGGTGACCCCTGTCTGGCATACAAAGCAATCCAGACCCTGCCTTGATGGGACTGTTGCACATCTGGAACTGAAGGCCCACTCTATCAACCTGTAAGTGCTGCATCAACCTGGGCTGTGATATCAGTATGGCTTGTTGGTGTGACTATGCTCCCTGTCAATGGCAAGCCAAGTGCCTCAATGTCCCTACTGATGTGCTCCCTGTATAACTGCACAGAAACACAAAATACAGTCCTGTGATCCCACCTGTGTCCCTGCTGGACAGGGGCTCTGTGTGCTGATATGTTGTAACATGGGCTACACTTTCATCTGCATGGGTTATAAGGGCTTCAGGGACAATACCCTACTAATGTCATAGCAACCTATCAACCTATACACAACTGTCTGTCAGTGGTTCACCACATTACTCTATACTGCTCTGCCATTGACATACCTGGAAGTCACAGTGCTATATGGAATATGCTACACATATAATAGACAGTTCTGCACAGTAGAATGCACTCTGTACCCACAGCCTTACCTCCCAACCTGTGACAGCAGGACATCTGGACAAGGTCATAAATATAAGTTGGACAAAGGCACGATGATAGGCGAGTGTTGTAAATATTACCATTACATACTGAGTAAATTGGCAGTATAAGGGGTTTTGCATTATCAGGAATTGTCTGAAGGTTATAAAGTCTGAAACACTAATGTCTGTCATTATTTTTTAACGTCAGTCTTCAATTATATGCAATTAACTTGCCATAAAAACACACGTTTATGTGGACTGGATGAAACTTCTAGATAAACCCCTGACAATCTGCCAAAAGACGTACAGTTGAGAAGTATGGTCACACCAGGATATGACTTCTCAGTTAAGAAGAATACCACATAAACAGGAGATCCCCAGCCGGTATATCACCAAGTTGCTGGGCTGTTTACACAGCTTCATCAGTCAACTAGCTGTAGCCACACCTCTCAACTGTCAGTTTTGGCAAGAATGTATATAGTCGGGCTGATAATATTGGTCTGTGCATCATACATCTTGCATTCCTCTGGTAAAGCGCTGAGATGATCTGAGGCTACCTGTCACTAGGTAATGACACAATACACTGCAGTGTCAGACTTCAGATATGTCAGAAAATGTCCGCTAAAACAAACCCAGTACCTCTAGGAAAGTCCTGGTCACTTATGAAAGGTATGGCTGTAGCAAACAAAAGCCCAGACTGGAGTACACCTATCTCTGGAATGGAGTCCCACTCTCACTAAAGAAGGTCACACTATGCATTCCCCTACACTTAGAGAATCACAGGCCATGTGGGAACCCACATTGGACTATATAACTGTATTGCGCATATATGTCTTTGCATACAGCCAGCTATGTACACCTTAACTGTCCCTACACACTCCCATCAGACAGGAGTACCCTCAGCTAACTGTAGGTGGCACATATGTGATATATCTGCATCTGTTGCATGTGATACACAGACATATATATGGGCAACAGATAACAATATATCAAGCATACACACACATAGACGTGGTAAGAGATAGACAGTGATAGGGAGAGAGACACAGGTGGACATGCACAAAGTGAGTCACACACACGGATACCCTGAATGGCATAGAGCGATGCCCTACTGCAGACAGTGGCATACCGGTCATAACCAGTCGCACATGACAGCATGAAATCAAGCTCCATTGTGTAATAGTACTGAGGTGGGGGGGGTTATAATATTACATCACCTGTGTGTGTGTGTGTGTGTGTGTGTGTGTGTGTGTGTGTGTGTGTGTGTGTGTGTGTGTGTGTGAGTGTGAGTGTGTCTGTAGGTCTAAGTATTTGGAGGCTGTTCCCATTCAGTACACTTCCCATTGCCCTACTTTACAAGATCTGCTGCTGCTGTTATTCACATTAGAAGTACCATTGCACACCTGTCAACCTGATAAGCTCTATAGCAGTGGTGTCCAACCTTTAGGCTTGCTGGGGCCGCATTGAGTGAACAGAAATTGTCTTGGGGCCGCATATAAAATATATCATATAGTTAACTCTTTCGCTGCCATGGGCAACCAAAGCCAACCTCCTGGCTGTACTGTAGGTGCATTCGATCCAATGAATAAATGTAATAAATGCCTAATATTTCCTTAAAATTTTAATTCTCATTCTAATTCTTAATCTAACAGTTAACTCCAACATCTTAGTTAATATTTTTTTTTTTTTTTTTTTTTTTTTACAAATAAACAGGTAAGCAACAGTTTCGTACTGGTACAAGGACGGTAGCTTTCACTAACCTAATCACAGCCCTACCATCAAGTTAAACACTGTTTACTTTGCATGCTACCCAAGGAAACTCATTCACTTGCAAAGATAAAACTGCACACACTACCACTGTCATTTTACTTATTCACTACAGCGCTACCAGTTCTCACTGGGAAAACCACTCCAACAGTCCAAGTATGTAAAATGTCACCGTTAGTAGTCCTACAATACTATAATCCACAAAAATAAGCCAGCAAATTAGCAAAAAAATAAAGAATTCACATTACTGACTTAATAAAAAAATTCTGAATAAGCTACAAGAGGGTCTCACCCAAACAAATGACTGGTGACAGAAACATGGCCTCAAGTTAGAATATGTTTTAAATTTGTAGTTTTGAACAGTCTTCTAGTAAGCAATGAAACAAAATGTATGAAACAATAATGACAAAACTACCAATTTCAGAAAATTTCAACCATAAAAGGCCACTCAAACTTCTGTCATTACAATCCACCAATATCAGTAAATATGCAAAATCTCTTAAAGTCATAATAATTCCACATTAAAGGGATCTGTAACTAATGAAGAGGTTGCTAACAGCAAAGAACTTTATATTTCATTGTTTCATTTACAAATAAAGTGCCTGTTGCCCTTGAAGAATAAATTGCCTGTTACATAAAAAATGATAAGCTAGTAATATTGCAATAGGGAATGGATGGCAAAAGGCTAACAGGTTCATAGTTACTAGGTAACATCTCCAAAGGAGGATATTCACAGGATTGCAGCATCCACTCCCTTTAAAGTACAATACAGTACAGTATCAGAGATCTACCTGCATACTGTGGGAGTAGAACCCACAGCCTTCTGCATCAAAAGCAAGTATACTACCTGTTGTGCTACTAACAGTATAAGCAGATGTGGCATAAGCAGCATTAAACTTCTCTTCCACTGAAGCTCTCAGCTCCTTGTAAAATTCTCACTCAACTCCTTGAAGCACAAGTGGTGGTATGGGTAATAAAGAGGATAGGTAGGATCTGCCAGGTCTGTCTCTGAGGACCAAGGGGAGGTGTAAAATTTTGCTGCTGGAGATGACTTGGAGGAGTGATTACTGACCACTTTGCCTGCCTCTGGAGGGGAGGGGTATAGGCTCATTTTCTGAAGGTAGACAAAGGGTCTCATAGTGTGAGATGTGGAGGCTGGGTATTGCCGAGGTGCATCATCAACTGGACGCTCACATAAGGAACACTGATTACAGTCTAGTGTGGCTTGATAAGTTATGCAACTAGCAGATCCTGACTACTGAATCCCCAAGGAAGTAATTGTCCCATACCATTGACCAAACCAGTGAGTGACAACTGGGGCAGTTGCCCTTTGGGCAGCCTGGCAGCAAAGCATGCCAGGAGCCCACCTTGTATTCATCTCAGTGCATTCCTTGCCTTATGTATCATTTCCCATCCTTGATCATTGTTCAGCCCTCACCAGCTGTTCATCCTTAGTATACATGTGGCCCTCCACTGTCCTCCCCAACTTGTGTGTGCATACTGGCCCTTGTCTGTCTATCCCATCCACAGCCATCCCACAGTACCTTCCTGGCCTAGCCTTCTTTTGTTAAATGTACACATATATGTGCTTGCAGACACACACACACATACACACACACACACACACACACACACACACACACACACACACACACACACACACACACACACACACACACACACAAAACCCTTCCTTCCAACCATTTTTAATAATTAACAGTTATCCGTGTGTGTGTTTGTCTCAGGAAACCAGGAAGGAGGACAAAGTAAGCTCTCTGTCCATTTTCTCCACACTTATAAGCAGAACTGCTGTTGGGCTGTGCAACTCACATTGCTTCTCTTTCTGGCCAATATGCTCAGCTGTGCTGCCCTTCTTGTGCAGGCTGGATGCTAGCTGCAATTACATGTCACTGCATTGTGCACACAAGTGCAAATTGACTCAAGTGTGCTGCCCTGCCTTGGTTAACCTGTCACGTTGGCCATACATGCTGTTGTTGTGCTGTTCCCATCCTATAACAGCACAGCACTGTTTATCTCAATGCCAATCCACCTCTAGTTTTTATGCAATACTTTGCTCAGTGTGTAGGTGCTGCTCCTGTCTAATACACGCAAGGTTAACTCTGTTGTGCTTCTTGCAGTGACATCTTCAGATGTTAATGTTGCACAAGCTTGCAGTTCTTGTCCATTAATTCCAGACACACTTTTTTCTTTTGGAACAATGAAGACAGATCACTAAATCCTGGGCATTTCTCTGCACTAATCTCACATTTCAAAAATTGCAGTCTAGCACAGCTACTGTTACTCTATAAACATTGTGAAGTAACAAATATTTTTTTAAAAGGGGCTCTGATTTTATTTAGCATCACATAAACACACCTTATTATTTCTAGCCTTTCCCAATTCTTCAGGTTGAAAGTCCACCACTCTGTTTTATAGACATTTTGTTGTATGTGTTATTTCTGTCTAGACTTGCACATTAATTAATGTTAAATTATGGCACACTTTTTATATCATTTATAAAAAGATAAAATACAGACACATCAAGCAACGAAAATTGCTGATTTAAGAATGTTGCCTCATAAACTATTGTTGTTTGCAAATAAGTGCTATAGCAAATAGAAAAATTACAGAAATTAAATGAGTTTTTCAGAAGAAAATTGACTTGTTTCCTGTGTGCTCTAGCGTTATTCTGTCAGTGAGCAAATGCCTTTGGTTTAGTGCTGTTCACCCAGAGGTGCACAGCAATGTGTGCAATCTAAAGCATACACAGGGTGCATAGGTACTACAGTGCCCAACAAACAAACTGGATGTAACACTGTTATGATGAAGTAAACTTCCACGAAAAATACCAGCCTGTTTTCAGCCACAACACAGAAGCTGTATGCAGTCTGATGTGTCAATCCTCCAAACGTATAGCTGTAAGGACAGAAAGCTGCTGTCCTTAGAAGACTGGCAGTCACTAAATAAATATCAGGAATAACCTGTCAAACTTGAATAGTCTGTGTTCCTTCTATGTGCTGCTTTATTTGGAAATGTATCATTTATCTCGCAAATTAACAGACAACTATGAATACAAGGCTCTGATTTACACAACCATTGATGTTAGAAAAGACATCACCCTGCAAGTGTGTCCCATAGTCAGTTTGTCAGACTGACAGGGAGAGTTATCCACCTTCCAAAGTAGTTCAAAATGAACCATAAGGATGCTCCGATGACAAACTATTTTAAGTTACATCCAATGTATCTGAAAATCCTCATGCTAATCACAACTACAGCACCAGAACCATTATAAGTTCACACTGTTTGCTTATCAAATGAATGAATCTGGTCAAACCTACCAGGTCTTTAGAGAGAACTACCACAGTTCAGGTTTTTAGCCTGTCAAAGACAAAATAGCCCAGAAATGTGAAAAATGCACTGTCCCTGCCTGGCTCTGTCAACACTCACAAAGGTACTGAGAGCCAACAGCTAGAGATGAACATTTATGACCAACAAGAATGTAACCTTCAAATAACCATTCATAAATGATCACCTTGTAAGATGAATCACATACCACTGTAAATGGCATTTGTCAAGGCATACATAACAAAACCATCCATAAACAGTTTATTAAGATGCCACAATACTCACCTCCTTTGGCTCCTACAGATGGCTCCAGCCTAGCTAAAGCAATAACCAGTATGATGCCCATAATGAATCATTCCTTTTTAATCCTGTCTCACAAACCCAAGTCCAAATGCCAACAATATTAAACACTCCTTGTCCCAAGAAAGACTCCACCAATATATCTGATCCAAGACACCCCGAGCAACTCTAAGATTCAACACCGTAGTAAGTAGCACATCCGTCAGTAACTCACAGAGAGACACCATAATTACTGCATAGTGACATATACAATCCTCTTTTGATTCTTTGGCGCAAAAAAACAAAATGGGAAGGGTGTTTTGGCGCATGTGCACATTGCGGTTACAGGCCATGGGTGTAAAAAACAAACAAAAAAAGTGTTTTTACACTGAAGTTGCAGTTAAAGTTCACGGGCCACGTGGAAGAGCTCTGATGGCCACATGCAGCCTGCGGGCCATGGGTTGGACATGTCTGCTCTATAGCATGTGCGATAACTGCGTAACACTATACTACAAATCACTACCTATGTAGGGGTTGTAATCTCAGTCCTGGCAAATATAAGTGTTTGTTTATTTGTGGGTGAAATTGTTTTAGGCCATCCTCACACAGTACAGTTCCCAGTGCCTCACTTTAGCAGTCCTGGTGATGTCATTCCCCTTAGAAGTACCTTTGCACAACCCCAGTCCTATAAGCTTTGTGGCATGTGCAATAACTGTGTAACAGTATACTACAAATAAATAGATAAGCAGAGATTCCATTCCCAGTTCTGGCAAATGTGTGTGCAAGTATGCATTTTTATAGGATGATGTATTTTGAGGACTTCCCCAACCACAACACTTCCCAGTGCCCTACTTTAGCAGTTCTGCTGATGTCATTCCCCTTAGAAGTACCTTTGTACAACCACAATGCTATAAGCTCTGTGGAGTGTGCATTAACTATGTAACAGTATAGTACAAATAACTAGATAGGCAGGGGTTCCCTTTCCAGTTCTGGCAAATGTGTGTAAGTGTGTATGGTTATAGGATGACATATTTTGAGAACTTCCCCACCTACAACACTTCCCAGTGCCCTGCTTTAGCAGTCCTGCTGATGTCCGTCACCTGTAAAGTACCTTTGTGCACTTGTCAGCCCTATAAGCTCTGTCGCGTGTGCAATAACTGCTTAACACTATAGTACAAGTAACTAGATAAGCAGGGGTTCTATTCCCAGTTCTGTCAAATGTGTGTGTATGTGTGTGTGTATGTGTGTTTGTGTAGAAGTGTGTGTAGCTGTGTATGTTTGTAGGTTGAATTATTTTGAGTACTTTCCCACCCAGTACACATCCTAGTGACCAACTTTAGCAGTCCTGCTGATGTCATTCACCTTAGAAGTACTTTTGTGCATTTGTCAGTCCTGCAATCTCTGTAGCACATGTGATAACTGTGTAACACTATAGTATAAATAAATAGATAGGCAGGGGTTTAATTCTCAGGTCTGGCAAATGTGTGCATGTGTGTCTGTATGTTTGTATAAGTGTAAGTAAGTGTGTATGTTTGTAGGCTGAAGTATGTTTCCCAACTTTAGTAGTTCTGCTGATGTCATACATGTTAGAAGTACCTTTCTGCACTTAGAGGCCCTCTAAGCTCTGTACTGTGTGCGATAGCTGTGTAACACTATAGCACAAATAATAAGATAGACAGGGGTTCTATTCTCAGGTCTGACAAATGTGTGTGTGTGTGTGTGTGTGTGTGTGTGTGTGTGTGTGTGTGTGTGTGTGTGTGTGTGTGTGTGTGTGTGTGTATGTGTGCATGTGTGTGTGCGCGTTTTGCATGTGTGTGTCTTAAATATATGTACAAGTGTTTGTAAGTATGTATGTTAATAGGATGAAGAATTTTGAGGAATTTCCCACCCAAAACACTTCCCAGTGCCCTACTTTAGCAGTCCTGCTGCTGTCATTGCCCTCAGAAGTGTCTTTGGACAGCACTCAGCACTATTAGCTCCATGGCGTGTGTAATAACTAAGCAACAGTATAGTACAGATAACTAGATAGGCAGGGAGTTCTACACTCAGTTTTACCAAATGTGTGTGTGTGTGTGAAGGTGTTTGTGTGTATATTTGTAGGGTAAGGTATTTTGATGTCCTTCCCACCCAGTGCATTTCCCATTGCCATACTTTACAAGGGTTCTTGATGTAATCACCTTAGACATACCTTGCAACACTGTTAAATCCTATAAGCTCCACAGCACTTATCATAACTGTGTAACACTGTAGTACACATACAACTTGAAAGGTAGGGGTTCTAAACTCAATCATGGTAACTGTGATACTGTGTGTGTAGGTGTTTGTGAACCATATCCTCTAGGGGTGTGGGTTATATCATTCTGAGGCATGTACCAACTAGTACATGTCCCATTGCCATACTTTACAGGGCTTGCTGATGTCACTCACCTTAGATGTACCTGTATACACTTATCATCCCTCTAAGCTCTGTAGTGTATGCAATAACAACTGCGTAATACTACAGTGGAAATACTTAGGTAGGTACGGGTTCTAATCTCAATAGCAACAACTATAGTATTGTGTGTGAAGCATATCCACTGTTGTGTGTGTAGGTTATACCATTTTAAGGCCTGTTGACACCCCTACTCATGACATCACTTTAAAGACCCTGTTAATTTCATCTGCCTCACATGCACCATGTAACACTATATAGCCCATACTAGTCATCTGTACAGATGTACATGGGATATCCACATGTTTGCAAACTATAAAAGGTCTGTGTTCCCTGACAATGAGCATTCCTGTAATAGCATTGCTAAATATGTCACAGTTACCATATTAACACACATGCCAGCATCAGACATCATACCTGACTGACACATCATGTGATGCAAAGTCTGTCACTCTATCACTTATGCAGGTTTGTAGGAGCAGTAGAAGAGACCGATCACTATGTCTGGTGGGTTATACCACCATCCATGAAGGCATTGGCAAAAGTGCCTGTTGTAAGAGGTTGTGTGTTATGCCCCAGGCATATAACCTATGTGGAGCATACCATGTGTATGCAGCACTATAGTACATACAAGTGGATACATAGGGTTACTAATATGTCTATTGGGGACTCTGTATGTGTTTCTGTATGCACAGCCCCTGTGGCTGTCTTCAGTATGTGTACATGATGGCTATACTATTTTTGTGCAACTTCCACCCTATGAACTCCCCCATTGCCAACCTAGTGTCATCCCATGCAGATGTCATCCACCGTACAAGCACAGTTACACAGTTTCTAACACCAAGCCACTGTAGTGCAATGGTCATATCACTGTGTATTGTACATTAATAGATGGGTAGATCATCTACTCTTATATGTGTCACCTCCCTGTGCATGTATGTTTCAATACATGTCCCCATGCAGTGGTGTGTGTGTGTGTGTGTGTGTGTGTGTGTGTGTGTGTGTGTGTGTGTGTGTGTGTGTGTGTGTGTGTGTGTGTGTGTGTATGCGTCAGATGGGTCTAACATGTTAAGGGACTCTGAACCCACCATTGGCAGTCCTAGCATCCCCTACAATTGTCACCCATTTCAATAGTAGTGGCAGACTGTCCCACACTACAGTACCACTGTGCTATCTGTATTATGTATCTAGCACTATTGTTTGTAAAACTGTGCAGGTAGGGGCT
The DNA here is from genome assembly GCF_019279795.1 of Protopterus annectens. Taxonomy (NCBI): domain Eukaryota; kingdom Metazoa; phylum Chordata; order Ceratodontiformes; family Protopteridae; genus Protopterus; species Protopterus annectens. Next base: position 1,678,335,410 of record NC_056743.1, read on the forward strand.
GTGTTCAGCCCTTCATCAGCTGCCCCATGTATGAAACTATCACTCTGTGTGTACTACTAGCATGAGAGGCCAAACACGCATATGAGATGGCAGACACACATGCTGGTGATTGTCACAGGAATATGTGAGTGTTTGTCTAAACACCATCAAGCGATGTGGATGCCTGACAAAGGGCTATGTTGGACAGCTGTTTACTCTAAAGGGTAGGATGTATGGTTCACCATCTCCTGGCAGGCACGTGGTAGCTGGTTCTGACAGGTGTATCATTGACACCACCAGACCTAAGGACAAATGCAGTACTACTCCCTAATGGTGACTGCTGTCAGCTGGATCTGCATCCCTGATGAAACTGGCCAAGACAACATGCCTATGGCCTGCTCCTGTGTGGTGTGGACATCACCCTCCCTTTGGTAATGCTGTTGGTACTGCCACTATGGGACTGTGATGTGCACAGCCATGTGGGCTCATAGCTGATCATGTTGCTGACCTGCATCCACCTATCCAATGCCCTTCACCCACCGCATGCTCAAACACAGACATTGCATGGTCGAGCAGTGACAATGTTTCACCCCACTGTCTATCCACAGCATCGGCAAGATGATGTATGGCATCACAAATGTTGTGGAGGTCATCACATATGGCAGGAGCACTGCATTCATGACCCTGAGCATCTGTCTGGTGTTGCAGTCAGTACAGACCTATGCCTCCATGATGGACCATAACATGCATCTGGTGACACCTGCTGTGGCACTTGCAACAGAGGCTTGATGAGCAGCAGTCCTATGTAGAGCATCCCTGTCCATCTCCCTGTGTGTGACCTTGCCTGCTCTCTGCTTATGACTGGTGTTTACACTCACACTCACCATACTCAAAACACTAGCCTGGTCCATGCCAGCACCCTTAACCTGTCCATTATCCATGGCTGCTGGGGACTGGGTATGTGTGGGCATACTGACTGTGTGCCATGACATGGTGGGTGAAAGTGGGATAAGAAACAATGGCATCGATTAAGGCACCAACAACCCCACTGGTGCAGTCACTATGACCACCATCATCATAGGAGTCCGCTAAGACAGTAACAGGTTGTGAGTGGGAGGGACACCAACCTCCTGTGTTCACCTGCAAGGGAAGAACATATGTAAATTAATACCCTGCAGTATTATGTTTGTTGATACACACACACACTGGGTTCTATTCCCAGTTCTGTCAAATGTGTGTGTGTGTATGTGTGTGTGTATGTGTGTTTGTGTACAAGTGTGTGTAGCTGTGTATGTTTGTAGGTTGAATTATTTTGAGTACTTTCCCACCCAGGACACATCCTAGTGACCAACTTTAGCAGTCCTGCTGATGTCATTCACCTTAGAAGTACTTTTGTGCATTTGTCAGTCCTGTAATCTCTGTAGCACATGTGATAACTGTGTAACACTATAGTATAAATAAATAGATAGGCAGGGGTTTAATTCTCAGGTCTGGCAAATGTGTGCATTTGTGTCTGTATGTTTGTATAAGTGTAAGTAAGTGTGTATGTTTGTAGGCTGAAGTATTTTGAGGATTTTACCACCCAGTACACATCCCAGTGTCCAACTTTAGCAGTTCTGCTGATGTCATTCATGTTAGAAGTACCTTTGTGCACTTAGAGGCCCTCTAAGATCTGTACTGTGTGTGATAGCTGTGTAACACTATAGCACAAATAATAAGATAGACAGGGGTTCTATTCTCAGGTCTGACAAATGTGTGTGTGTGTGTGTGTGTGTGTGTGTGTGTGTGTGTGTGTGTGTGTGTGTGTGTGTGTGTGTGTGTGTGTGTGTCTGCATGTGTGTGTGCGCGTTTCTGCATGTGTGTGTCTTAAATGTATGTACAAGTGTTTGTAAGTATGTATGTTAATAGGATGAAGAATCTTGAGGAATTTCCCACCCAAAACACTTCCCAGTGCCCTACTTTAGCAGTCCTGCTTCTGTCATTGCCCTCAGAAGTGTCTTTGGACAGCACTCAGCACTATTAGCTCCATGGCGTGTGTAATAACTAAGCAACAGTATAGTACAGATAACTAGATAGGCAGGGAGTTCTACACTCAGTTGTACCAAATGTGTGTGTGTGTGTGTGAAGGTGTTTGTGTGTATATTTGTAGGGTAAGGTATTTTGATGCCCTTCCCACCCAGTACATTTCCCATTGCCATACTTTACAAGGGCTCTTGATGTATTCACCTTAGACATACCTTGCAACACTGTTAAATCATATAAGCTCCACAGCACTTATCATAACTGTGTAACACTGTAGTACATATACAACTTGAAAGGTAGGGGTTCTAAACTCAATCATGGTAACTGTGATACTGTGTGTTTAGGTGTTTGTGAACCATATCCTCTAGGGGTGTGGGTAATACCATTCTGAGGCATGTACCAACTAGTACATGTCCCATTGCGATACTTTACAGAGCCTGCTGATGTCATTCACCTTAGATGTACCTGTATACACTTATTATCCCTCTAAGCTCTGTAGTGTATGCAACAACCACTGCGTAATACTACAGTGGAAATACTTAGGTAGGTACGGGTTCTAATCTCAATAGCAACAACTATAGTATTGTGTGTGAAGCATATCCACTGTTGTGTGTGTAGGTTACACCATTTTAAGGCTTGTTGACCCCCCCTACCCATGACATCACTTTAAAGACCCTGTTAATTTCATCTGCCTCACATGCACCATGTAACACTATATAGCCCATACCAGTCATCTGTACAGATGTACATGGGATATCCACATGTTTGCAAACTATAAAAGGTCTGTGTTCCTGACAATGAGCATTCCTGTAATAGCATTGCTGAATATGTCACAGTTACCATATTAACACACATGCCAGCATCAGACATCATACCTGACTTACACATCATGTGATGCAAAGTCTGTCACTCTACCACTTATGCAGGTTTGTAGGAGCAGTAGAAGAGACCGATCACTATGTCTGGTGGGTTATCCCACCATCCATGAAGGCATTGGCAAAAGTGCCTGTTGTAAGAGGTTGTGTGTTATGCCCCAGGCATATAACCTATGTGGAGCATACCATGTGTATGCAGCACTATAGTACATACAAGTGGATACATAGGGTTACTAATATGTCTATTGGGGACTCTGTATGTGTTTCTGTATGCACAGACCCTGTGGCTGTCTTCAGTATGTGTACATGATGGCTATACCATTTTTGTGCAACTTCCACCCTGTGAACTCCCCCATTGCCAACCTAGTGTCATCCCATGCAGATGTCATCCACCGTACAAGCACAGTTACACAGTTTCTAACACCAAGCCACTGTAGTGCAATGGTCATATCACTGTGTATTGTACATTAATAGATGGGTAGATCATCTACTCTTATATGTGTCACCTCCCTGTGCATGTATGTTTCAATACATGTCCCCATGCAGTGGTGTGTGTGTGTGTGTGTGTGTGTGTGTGTGTGTGTGTGTGTGTGTGTGTGTGGGTGTGTGTATGCGTTAGATGGGTCTAACATGTTAAGGGACTCTGAACCCACCATTGGCAATCCTAGCATCCCCTACAATTGTCACCCATTTCAATAGTAGTGGCAGACTTTCCCACACTACAGTACCACTGTGCTATCTGTATTATGTATCTAGCACTATTGTTTGTAAAACTGTGCAGGTAGGGGCTGTGTTCAGCCCTTCATCAGCTGCCCCATGTATGAAACTATCACTCTGTGTGCACTACCAGCATGAGAGGCCAAACATGCATATGAGATGGCAGACACACATGCTGGTGATTGTCACAGGAATATGTGAGTGTTTGTCTAAACACCATCAAGCGATGTGGATGCCTGACAAAGGGCTATGTTGGACAGCTGTTGACTCTACATGGTAGGATGTATGGTTCACCATCTCCTGGCAGGCACGTGGTAGCTGGTTCTGACAGGTGTATCATTGACACCACCAGACCTAAGGACAAATGCAGTACTACTCCTGATGGTGACTGCTGTCAGCTGGATCTGCATCCCTGATGAAACTGGCCAAGACAACATGCCTATGGCCTGCTCCTGTGTGGTGTGGACATCACCCTCCCTTTGGTAATGCTGTTGGTACTGCCACTATGGGACTGTGATGTGCACAGCCATGTGGGCTCATAGCTGATCATGTTGCTGACCTGCATCCACCTATCCAATGCCCTTCACCCACCGCATGCTCAAACACAGACATTGCATGGTCAAGCAGTGACAATGTTTCACCCCACTGTCTATCCACAGCATCGGCAAGATGATGTATGGCATCACAAATGTTGTGGAGGTCATCACATATGGCAGGGAGCACTGCATTCATGACCCTGAGCATCTGTCTGGTGTTGCAGTCAGTACAGACCTATGCCTCCATGATGGACCATAACATGCATCTGGTGACACCTGCTGTGGCACTTGCAACAGAGGCTTGATGAGCAGCAGTCCTCTGTAGAGCATCCCTGTCCATCTCCCTGTGTGTGACCTTGCCTGCTCTCTGCTTATGACTGGTGTTTACACTCACACTCACCATACTCAAAACACTAGCCTGGTCCATGCCAGCACCCTTAACCTGTCCATTATCCATGGCTGCTGGGGACTGGGTATGTGTGGGCATACTGACTGTGTGCCATGACATGGTGGGTGAAAGTGGGATAAGAAACAATGGCATCGATTAAGGCACCAACAACCCCACTGGTGCAGTCACTATGACCACCATCATCATAGGAGTCCGCTAAGACAGTAACAGGTTGTGAGTGGGAGGGACACCAACCTCCCTGTGTTCACCTGCAAGGGAAGAACATATGTAAATTAATACCCTGCAGTATTATGTTTGTTGATACACACACACACTGGGTTCTATTCCCAGTTCTGTCAAATGTGTGTGTGTGTATGTGTGTTTGTGTATGTGTGTTTGTGTACAAGTGTGTGTAGCTGTGTATGTTTGTAGGTTGAATTATTTTGAGTACTTTCCCACCCAGGACACATCCTAGTGACCAACTTTAGCAGTCCTGCTGATGTCATTCACCTTAGAAGTACTTTTGTGCATTTGTCAGTCCTGTAATCTCTGTAGCACATGTGATAACTGTGTAACACTATAGTATAAATAAATAGATAGGCAGGGGTTTAATTCTCAGGTCTGGCAAATGTGTGCATTTGTGTCTGTATGTTTGTATAAGTGTAAGTAAGTGTGTATGTTTGTAGGCTGAAGTATTTTGAGGATTTTACCACCCAGTACACATCCCAGTGTCCAACTCTAGCAGTTCTGCTGATGTCATTCATGTTAGAAGTACCTTTGTGCACTTAGAGGCCCTCTAAGCTCTGTACTGTGTGTGATAGCTGTGTAACACTATAGCACAAATAATAAGATAGACAGGGGTTCTATTCTCAGGTCTGACAAATGTGTGTGTGTGTGTGTGTGTGTGTGTGTGTGTGTGTGTGTGTGTGTGTGTGTGTGTGTGTGTGTGTGTGTGTGTGTGTGTGTGTGTGTCTGCATGTGTGTGTGCGCGTTTCTGCATGTGTGTGTCTTAAATGTATGTACAAGTGTTTGTAAGTATGTATGTTAATAGGATGAAGAATCTTGAGGAATTTCCCACCCAAAACACTTCCCAGTGCCCTACTTTAGCAGTCCTGCTTCTGTCATTGCCCTCAGAAGTGTCTTTGGACAGCACTCAGCACTATTAGCTCCATGGCGTGTGTAATAACTAAGCAACAGTATAGTACAGATAACTAGATAGGCAGGGAGTTCTACACTCAGTTGTACCAAATGTGTGTGTGTGTGAAGGTGTTTGTGTGTATATTTGTAGGGTAAGGTATTTTGATGCCCTTCCCACCCAGTACATTTCCCATTGCCATACTTTACAAGGGCTCTTGATGTATTCACCTTAGACATACCTTGCAACACTGTTAAATCATATAAGCTCCACAGCACTTATCATAACTGTGTAACACTGTAGTACACATACAACTTGAAAGGTAGGGGTTCTAAACTCAATCATGGTAACTGTGATACTGTGTGTGTAGGTGTTTGTGAACCATATCCTCTAGGGGTGTGGGTAATACCATTCTGAGGCATGTACCAACTAGTACATGTCCCATTGCGATACTTTACAGAGCCTGCTGATGTCATTCACCTTAGATGTACCTGTATACACTTATCATCCCTCTAAGCTCTGTAGTGTATGCAATAACCACTGCGTAATACTACAGTGGAAATACTTAGGTAGGTACAGGTTCTAATCTCAATAGCAACAACTATAGTATTGTGTGTGAAGCATATCCACTGTTGTGTGTGTAGGTTACACCATTTTAAGGCTTGTTGACCCCCCCTACCCATGACATCACTTTAAAGACCCTGTTAATTTCATCTGCCTCACATGCACCATGTAACACTATATAGCCCATACCAGTCATCTGTACAGATGTACATGGGATATCCACATGTTTGCAAACTATAAAAGGTCTGTGTTCCCTGACAATGAGCATTCCTGTAATAGCATTGCTAAATATGTCACAGTTACCATATTAACACACATGCCAGCATCAGACATCATACCTGACTGACACATCATGTGATGCAAAGTCTGTCACTCTATCACTTATGCAGGTTTGTAGGAGCAGTAGAAGAGACCGATCACTATGTCTGGTGGGTTATCCCACCATCCATGAAGGCATTGGCAAAAGTGCCTGTTGTAAGAGGTTGTGTGTTATGCCCCAGGCATATAACCTATGTGGAGCATACCATGTGTATGCAGCACTATAGTACATACAAGTGGATACATAGGGTTACTAATATGTCTATTGGGGACTCTGTATGTGTTTCTGTATGCACAGACCCTGTGGCTGTCTTCAGTATGTGTACATGATGGCTATACCATTTTTGTGCAACTTCCACCCTGTGAACTCCCCCATTGCCAACCTAGTGTCATCCCATGCAGATGTCATCCACCGTACAAGCACAGTTACACAGTTTCTAACACCAAGCCACTGTAGTGCAATGGTCATATCACTGTGTATTGTACATTAATAGATGGGTAGATCATCTACTCTTATATGTGTCACCTCCCTGTGCATGTATGTTTCAATACATGTCCCCATGCAGTGGTGTGTGTGTGTGTGTGTGTGTGTGTGTGTGTGTGTGTGTGTGTGTGTGTGGGTGTGTGTATGCGTCAGATGGGTCTAACATGTTAAGGGACTCTGAACCCACCATTGGCAATCCTAGCATCCCCTACAATTGTCACCCATTTCAATAGTAGTGGCAGACTTTCCCACACTACAGTACCACTGTGCTATCTGTATTATGTATCTAGCACTATTGTTTGTAAAACTGTGCAGGTAGGGGCTGTGTTCAGCCCTTCATCAGCTGCCCCATGTATGAAACTATCACTCTGTGTGCACTACCAGCATGAGAGGCCAAACATGCATATGAGATGGCAGACACACATGCTGGTGATTGTCACAGGAATATGTGAGTGTTTGTCTAAACACCATCAAGCGATGTGGATGCCTGACAAAGGGCTATGTTGGACAGCTGTTGACTCTACATGGTAGGATGTATGGTTCACCATCTCCTGGCAGGCACGTGGTAGCTGGTTCTGACAGGTGTATCATTGGCACCACCAGACCTAAGGACAAATGCAGTACTACTCCCTGATGGTGACTGCTGTCAGCTGGATCTGCATCCCTGATGAAACTGGCAAAGACAACATGCCTATGGCCTGCTCCTGTGTGGTGTGGACATCACCCTCCCTTTGGTAATGCTGTTGGTACTGCCACTATGGGACTGTGATGTGCACAGCCATGTGGGCTCATAGCTGATCATGTTGCTGACCTGCATCCACCTATCCAATGCCCTTCACCCACCGCATGCTCAAACACAGACATTGCATGGTCGAGCAGTGACAATGTTTCACCCCACTGTCTATCCACAGCATCGGCAAGATGATGTATGGCATCACAAATGTTGTGGAGGTCATCACATATGGCAGGGAGCACTGCATTCATGACCCTGAGCATCTGTCTGGTGTTGCAGTCAGTACAGACCTATGCCTCCATGATGGACCATAACATGCATCTGGTGACACCTGCTGTGGCACTTGCAACAGAGGCTTGATGAGCAGCAGTCCTCTGTAGAGCATCCCTGTCCATCTCCCTGTGTGTGACCTTGCCTGCTCTCTGCTTATGACTGGTGTTTACACTCACACTCACCATACTCAAAACACTAGCCTGGTCCATGCCAGCACCCTTAACCTGTCCATTATCCATGGCTGCTGGGGACTGGGTATGTGTGGGCATACTGACTGTGTGCCATGACATGGTGGGTGAAAGTGGGATAAGAAACAATGGCATCGATTAAGGCACCAACAACCCCACTGGTGCAGTCACTATGACCACCATCATCATAGGAGTCCGCTAAGACAGTAACAGGTTGTGAGTGGGAGGGACACCAACCTCCCTGTGTTCACTTGCAAGGGGAAGAACATATGTAAATTAATACCCTGCAGTATTATGTTTGTTGATACACACACACACTGGGTTCTATTCCCAGTTCTGTCAAATGTGTGTGTGTGTATGTGTGTTTGTGTATGTGTGTTTGTGTACAAGTGTGTGTAGCTGTGTATGTTTGTAGGTTGAATTATTTTGAGTACTTTCCCACCCAGGACACATCCTAGTGACCAACTTTAGCAGTCCTGCTGATGTCATTCACCTTAGAAGTACTTTTGTGCATTTGTCAGTCCTGTAATCTCTGTAGCACATGTGATAACTGTGTAACACTATAGTATAAATAAATAGAAATGCAGGGGTTTAATTCTCAGGTCTGGCAAATGTGTGCATTTGTGTCTGTATGTTTGTATAAGTGTAAGTAAGTGTGTATGTTTGTAGGCTGAAGTATTTTGAGGATTTTACCACCCAGTACACATCCCAGTGTCCAACTCTAGCAGTTCTGCTGATGTCATTCATGTTAGAAGTACCTTTGTGCACTTAGAGGCCCTCTAAGCTCTGTACTGTGTGTGATAGCTGTGTAACACTATAGCACAAATAATAAGATAGACAGGGGTTCTATTCTCAGGTCTGACAAATGTGTGTGTGTGTGTGTTTGTGTGTGTGTGTGTGTGTGTGTGTGTGTGTGTGTGTGTGTGTGTGTGTGTGTGTGTGTGTGTGTGTGTGTGTCTGCATGTGTGTGTGCGCGTTTCTGCATGTGTGTGTCTTAAATGTATGTACAAGTGTTTGTAAGTATGTATGTTAATAGGATGAAGAATCTTGAGGAATTTCCCACCCAAAACACTTCCCAGTGCCCTACTTTAGCAGTCCTGCTTCTGTCATTGCCCTCAGAAGTTTCTTTGGACAGCACTCAGCACTATTAGCTCCATGGCGTGTGTAATAACTAAGCAACAGTATAGTACAGATAACTAGATAGGCAGGGAGTTCTACACTCAGTTGTACCAAATGTGTGTGTGTGTGTGAAGGTGTTTGTGTGTATATTTGTAGGGTAAGGTATTTTGATGCCCTTCCCACCCAGTACATTTCCCATTGCCATACTTTACAAGGGCTCTTGATGTATTCACCTTAGACATACCTTGCAACACTGTTAAATCATATAAGCTCCACAGCACTTATCATAACTGTGTAACACTGTAGTACATATACAACTTGAAAGGTAGGGGTTCTAAACTCAATCATGGTAACTGTGATACTGTGTGTTTAGGTGTTTGTGAACCATATCCTCTAGGGGTGTGGGTAATACCATTCTGAGGCATGTACCAACTAGTACATGTCCCATTGCGATACTTTACAGAGCCTGCTGATGTCATTCACCTTAGATGTACCTGTATACACTTATCATCCCTCTAAGCTCTGTAGTGTATGCAACAACCACTGCGTAATACTACAGTGGAAATACTTAGGTAGGTACGGGTTCTAATCTCAATAGCAACAACTATAGTATTGTGTGTGAAGCATATCCACTGTTGTGTGTGTAGGTTACACCATTTTAAGGCTTGTTGACCCCCCCTACCCATGACATCACTTTAAAGACCCTGTTAATTTCATCTGCCTCACATGCACCATGTAACACTATATAGCCCATACCAGTCATCTGTACAGATGTACATGGGATATCCACATGTTTGCAAACTATAAAAGGTCTGTGTTCCCTGACAATGAGCATTCCTGTAATAGCATTGCTGAATATGTCACAGTTACCATATTAACACACATGCCAGCATCAGACATCATACCTGACTTACACATCATGTGATGCAAAGTCTGTCACTCTACCACTTATGCAGGTTTGTAGGAGCAGTAGAAGAGACCGATCACTATGTCTGGTGGGTTATCCCACCATCCATGAAGGCATTGGCAAAAGTGCCTGTTGTAAGAGGTTGTGTGTTATGCCCCAGGCATATAACCTATGTGGAGCATACCATGTGTATGCAGCACTATAGTACATACAAGTGGATACATAGGGTTACTAATATGTCTATTGGGGACTCTGTATGTGTTTCTGTATGCACAGACCCTGTGGCTGTCTTCAGTATGTGTACATGATGGCTATACCATTTTTGTGCAACTTCCACCCTGTGAACTCCCCCATTGCCAACCTAGTGTCATCCCATGCAGATGTCATCCACCGTACAAGCACAGTTACACAGTTTCTAACACCAAGCCACTGTAGTGCAATGGTCATATCACTGTGTATTGTACATTAATAGATGGGTAGATCATCTACTCTTATATGTGTCACCTCCCTGTGCATGTATGTTTCAATACATGTCCCCATGCAGTGGTGTGTGTGTGTGTGTGTGTGTGTGTGTGTGTGTGTGTGTGTGTGTGTGTGTGTGTGTGTGTGTGTGTGTGGGTGTGTGTATGCGTCAGATGGGTCTAACATGTTAAGGGACTCTGAACCCACCATTGGCAATCCTAGCATCCCCTACAATTGTCACCCATTTCAATAGTAGTGGCAGACTTTCCCACACTACAGTACCACTGTGCTATCTGTATTATGTATCTAGCACTATTGTTTGTAAAACTGTGCAGGTAGGGGCTGTGTTCAGCCCTTCATCAGCTGCCCCATGTATGAAACTATCACTCTGTGTGCACTACCAGCATGAGAGGCCAAACATGCATATGAGATGGCAGACACACATGCTGGTGATTGTCACAGGAATATGTGAGTGTTTGTCTAAACACCATCAAGCGATGTGGATGCCTGACAAAGGGCTATGTTGGACAGCTGTTGACTCTACATGGTAGGATGTATGGTTCACCATCTCCTGGCAGGCACGTGGTAGCTGGTTCTGACAGGTGTATCATTGACACCACCAGACCTAAGGACAAATGCAGTACTACTCCCTGATGGTGACTGCTGTCAGCTGGATCTGCATCCCTGATGAAACTGGCCAAGACAACATGCCTATGGCCTGCTCCTGTGTGGTGTGGACATCACCCTCCCTTTGGTAATGCTGTTGGTACTGCCACTATGGGACTGTGATGTGCACAGCCATGTGGGCTCATAGCTGATCATGTTGCTGACCTGCATCCACCTATCCAATGCCCTTCACCCACCGCATGCTCAAACACAGACATTGCATGGTCAAGCAGTGACAATGTTTCACCCCACTGTCTATCCACAGCATTGGCAAGATGATGTATGGCATCACAAATGTTGTGGAGGTCATCACATATGGCAGGGAGCACTGCATTCATGACCCTGAGCATCTGTCTGGTGTTGCAGTCAGTACAGACCTATGCCTCCATGATGGACCATAACATGCATCTGGTGACACCTGCTGTGGCACTTGCAACAGAGGCTTGATGAGCAGCAGTCCTCTGTAGAGCATCCCTGTCCATCTCCCTGTGTGTGACCTTGCCTGCTCTCTGCTTATGACTGGTGTTTACACTCACACTCACCATACTCAAAACACTAGCCTGGTCCATGCCAGCACCCTTAACCTGTCCATTATCCATGGCTGCTGGGGACTGGGTATGTGTGGGCATACTGACTGTGTGCCATGACATGGTGGGTGAAAGTGGGATAAGAAACAATGGCATCGATTAAGGCACCAACAACCCCACTGGTGCAGTCACTATGACCACCATCATCATAGGAGTCCGCTAAGACAGTAACAGGTTGTGAGTGGGAGGGACACCAACCTCCCTGTGTTCACCTGCAAGGGGAAGAACATATGTAAATTAATACCCTGCAGTATTATGTTTGTTGATACACACACACACTGGGTTCTATTCCCAGTTCTGTCAAATGTGTGTGTGTGTATGTGTGTTTGTGTATGTGTGTTTGTGTACAAGTGTGTGTAGCTGTGTATGTTTGTAGGTTGAATTATTTTGAGTACTTTCCCACCCAGGACACATCCTAGTGACCAACTTTAGCAGTCCTGCTGATGTCATTCACCTTAGAAGTACTTTTGTGCATTTGTCAGTCCTGTAATCTCTGTAGCACATGTGATAACTGTGTAACACTATAGTATAAATAAATAGATAGGCAGGGTTTAATTCTCAGGTCTGGCAAATGTGTGCATTTGTGTCTGTATGTTTGTATAAGTGTAAGTAAGTGTGTATGTTTGTAGGCTGAAGTATTTTGAGGATTTTACCACCCAGTACACATCCCAGTGTCCAACTCTAGCAGTTCTGCTGATGTCATTCATGTTAGAAGTACCTTTGTGCACTTAGAGGCCCTCTAAGCTCTGTACTGTGTGTGATAGCTGTGTAACACTATAGCACAAATAATAAGATAGACAGGGTTCTATTCTCAGGTCTGACAAATGTGTGTGTGTGTGTGTGTGTGTGTGTGTGTGTGTGTGTGTGTGTGTGTGTGTGTGTGTGTGTGTGTGTGTGTGTGTGTGTGTGCATGTGTGCGCGTTTCTGCATGTGTGTGTCTTAAATGTATGTACAAGTGTTTGTAAGTATGTATGTTAATAGGATGAAGAATCTTGAGGAATTTCCCACCCAAAACACTTCCCAGTGCCCTACTTTAGCAGTCCTGCTTCTGTCATTGCCCTCAGAAGTGTCTTTGGACAGCACTCAGCACTATTAGCTCCATGGCGTGTGTAATAACTAAGCAACAGTATAGTACAGATAACTAGATAGGCAGGGAGTTCTACACTCAGTTGTACCAAATGTGTGTGTGTGTGTGAAGGTGTTTGTGTGTATATTTGTAGGGTAAGGTATTTTGATGCCCTTCCCACCCAGTACATTTCCCATTGCCATACTTTACAAGGGCTCTTGATGTATTCACCTTAGACATACCTTGCAACACTGTTAAATCATATAAGCTCCACAGCACTTATCATAACTGTGTAACACTGTAGTACATATACAACTTGAAAGGTAGGGGTTCTAAACTCAATCATGGTAACTGTGATACTGTGTGTTTAGGTGTTTGTGAACCATATCCTCTAGGAGTTGTGGGTAATACCATTCTGAGGCATGTACCAACTAGTACATGTCCCATTGTGATACTTTACAGAGCCTGCTGATGTCATTCACCTTAGATGTACCTGTATACACTTATCATCCCTCTAAGCTCTGTAGTGTATGCAACAACCACTGCGTAATACTACAGTGGAAATACTTAGGTAGGTACGGGTTCTAATCTCAATAGCAACAACTATAGTATTGTGTGTGAAGCATATCCACTGTTGTGTGTGTAGGTTACACCATTTTAAGGCTTGTTGACCCCCCCTACCCATGACATCACTTTAAAGACCCTGTTAATTTCATCTGCCTCACATGCACCATGTAACACTATATAGCCCATACCAGTCATCTGTACAGATGTACATGGGATATCCACATGTTTGCAAACTATAAAAGGTCTGTGTTCCCTGACAATGAGCATTCCTGTAATAGCATTGCTGAATATGTCACAGTTACCATATTAACACACATGCCAGCATCAGACATCATACCTGACTTACACATCATGTGATGCAAAGTCTGTCACTCTACCACTTATGCAGGTTTGTAGGAGCAGTAGAAGAGACCGATCACTATGTCTGGTGGGTTATCCCACCATCCATGAAGGCATTGGCAAAAGTGCCTGTTGTAAGAGGTTGTGTGTTATATCCCAGGCATATAATCTATGTGGAGCATGCCATGTGTATGCAGCACTATAGTACATACAAGTGGATACATAGGGTTACTAATATGTCTATTGGGGACTCTGTATGCGTTTCTGTATGCACAGCCCCAGTGGCTGTCTTCAGTATGTGTACATGATGGCTATACCATTTTTGTGCGTCTTCCACCCTGTGAACTCCCCCATTGCCAACCTAGTGTCATCCCATGCAGATGTCATCCACCGTACAAGCACAGTTACACAGTTTCTAACACCAAGCCACTGTAGTGCAATGGTCATATCACTGTGTATTGTACATTAATAGATGGGTAGATCATCTACTCTTATATGTGTCACCTCCCTGTGCATGTATGTCTCAATACATGTCCCCATGCAGTGGTGTGTGTGTGTGTGTGTGTGTGTGTGTGTGTGTGTGTGTGTGTGTGTGTGTGTGTGTGTATGTGTGTGTGTGTGCGTGTGTGCGTGTGTGCGTGTGTGTGTGTGTGTGTGTGTGTGTGTATGCATCAGATGGGTCTAACATGTTATGGGTCTCTGAACCCACCATTGGCAATCCTAACAGCCCCTACAATTGTCACCCATTTCAATAGTAGTGGCAGACATTCCCACACTACAGTACCACTGTGCTATCTGTATTATGTATCTAGCACTATTGTTTGTAAAACTGTGCAGGTAGGGGCTGTGTTCAGCCCTTCATCAGCTGTCCCATGTATGAAACTATCACTCTGTGTGCACTACCAGCATGAGAGGCCAAACATGCATATGAGATGGCAGACACACATGCTGGTGATTGTCACAGGAATATGTGAGTGTTTGTCTACACACCATCAAGCGATGTGGATGCCTGACAAAGGGCTATGTTGGACAGCTGTTGACTCTACATGGTAGGATGTATGGTTCACCATCTCCTGGCAGGCACGTGGTAGCTGGTTCTGACAGGTGTATCATTGACACCACCAGACCTAAGGACAAATGCAGTACTACTCCCTGATGGTGACTGCTGTCAGCTGGATCTGCATCCCTGATGAAACTGGCCAAGACAACATGCCTATGGCCTGCTCCTGTGTGGTGTGGACATCACCCTCCCTTTGGTAATGCTGTTGGTACTGCCACTATGGGACTGTGATGTGCACAGCCATGTGGGCTCATAGCTGATCATGTTGCTGACCTGCATCCACCTATCCAATGCCCTTCACCCACTGCATGCTCAAGCACAGACATTGCATGGTCGAGCAGTGACAATGTTTCACCCCATTGTCTATCCACGGCATTGGCAAGATGATGTATGGCATCACAAATGTCATGGAGGTCATCACATATGGCAGGGAGCACTGCATTCATGACCCTGAGCATCTGTCTGGTGTTGCAGTCAGTACAGACCTATGCCTCCATGATGGACCATAACATGCATCTGGTGACACCTGCTGTGGCACATGCAACAGAGGCTTTATGAGCAGCAGTCCTCTGTAGAGCACCCCTGTCCATCTCCCTGTGTGTGACCCTGCCTGCTCTCTGCTTATGACTGGTGTTTACACTCACACTCACCATACTCAACACACTAGCCTGGTCCATGCCAGCACCCTTAACCTGTCCATTATCCATGGCTGCTGGGGACTGGGTATGGGTGGGCATACTGACTGTGTGCCAGGACATGGTGGGTGAAAGTGGGATAAGAAACAATGGCATGGATTAAGGCACCAACAACCCCACTGGTGCCTCACTATAACCACCATCATCATAGGAGTCCGCTAAGACAGTAACAGGTTGTGAGTGGGAGGGACACCAACCTCCCTGTGTTCATCTGCAAGGGGAAGAACATATGTAAATTAATACCCTGCAGTATTATGTTTGTTGATACACACACACAAACACACACACACACACACACACACACACACACACACACACACACACACACACACACACACACACACACACACACTCACAGTCCTGGTACTGTCTGGTGCAGCTGTGACACCTATGGGCCCTTCAGGGCAAACTTTATGGTGGTTCTGCATGCCGCAATCCATCTCTTTCACTGCTACTGTAAGGCCCACAATGAAGGATGACAAATCCAATTGTGTGATGGGCCTAGTCGCAGTTTGGTAATTGTGGCCAAGACCAAGGCTATTGGAGGGAGCTATACAGTGTCAACAAGTGCATATGCACGTACTTTAAGAGATGACCTACTGCTATACAAACCACACACAATGACAAAGTGTAACGATATGAGATGATAATTGATAAAGTGACTGCAGTACCTACACAGTTCAGACTCACAGGGATTCATTTCAGACAACATAGCAGGACAGTCTGCAATACATACAGGAAACATGTAAAGTACTAGGTGCATAGCCTCATTGATGATACCAGGCTGTTGGCCCTGATGTGCTCATAAGCCTGGCCCAGACTTTCGGCCATGTCCATTCCAAGCCAGCATCTGTTTCCCCAGTCTAGCTGTGACACACATGGGATCCCAGTGGTGTCCCAACCATTTCCCATACAGTAATCCAACTTCTTCTTCAAGAGGGCTATACATGTACTCTGCTAGACATGGGGTGGGAATGTATTTTACAGTGTATTATGTGGGACACTGCTATCCCACTAACAAGTACTACACATGTCACAGACCAGCTGATGGCCTTATGTACATGATACTTGAGTGGGGTTTGTCTTACAGATATGCAGGAACACCATTAAGGCTGGTTTGGAAATGGCCTTGTATGCCAGACACAGGTCACCTATGATCAGTCTGTATGACAGTAAGTACAGTGACAGGGCTTTCAGCCTACCTGTATTGGATAGGTGTTACAGACCCTGGATTTGCCTCATCTGGAACATTTGTGGTCTCTGCAACTGCTGCATTTGCTTGGCAAGGTACATGCCAAAGGAGCCATTGTACTTGTTAATGGATCTGATAAGGGTGGAGTACAGGGATGTTGTGGCCTCCTGGTTCCTGGATGACATATTCATATATGTGAGGTGGGCCATGTAGACAGCCTTCCATAGAATGGTGCCCACATGTTGGGGAACTCTCAGGTTGCTATCAACCTTGGTGCACAAGTCGCCTCCCACCTCTGGTGGTTAAAGTGTTTGCCTTACACACTTAAGGTGCAGGGTTTGAGTCTCACAAGGGATAATTGGCTAGGCTTAAAATGGATCGCAAGGGCAGTTAGCCTACTACTAATCTATGAACGTATGAACCTATGATCGCATTCTCAGTACATTATTACTGTCATAATTAGTGTGGATGACATCTGCCACAGCAGGGAGAATGATGCCTCTCCTGGCATTCAGTTTGTGGAAATGCTTTTTGTGCCAGTCATTAATTGGGTTAGGGCCTCTTGGGGGATACTCACATCAGTAGGGGAATGGAATACAGTGACCAGCTTGCAAGCATCTGCTCACCTGGTCAGCCACAGGCCACTGCTTTTGTCCTGTACCTCAGATACATATATCTCAAACAGTAGAGGCCCCCCAGACAGATCCTTGGGGTACACCACTTTGGAAGACTGTACTACTAGAGGAGGGTTCTACTACTTTTACCTAGTGGGTACTATCATTGGGCCAGTTAGCTACCCATCTGGTAACATACAGGTTGGTGCCTAGCTGTGTAGGCGTATGCATCCTGGCCACCTGGGGATTATTGTGAGAGAATTGGTTACGTGAAGGTTGGCATTGTTCACCATCTTCCCCTCAGCTTTGTGTTTGTTGACCACTTCAGAGAGGTTGATCAGGTTTAACAGGCCTGATCTCTCTTTGACAATACCATGCTGTGTGGGCTCAGGCATTTTCTGGTTACCGATGTTCATGTTCATAATTTCCTTAATATTGCCTTCCATGCCCTTGCAGAGCAGGCTAGTTAGGTTGATGTGCATATGATTGGCTGGGTCAGTAGACTGCTCTGCCTTTGTGTATAGGAATGACAGTGGCTGTCCTCTGTACAGATGGGATGACACTGTTGCTCAGGCTTTGGTTGACTACAGTGCATAGTGGGTCTGAGAGCTCATGCCTGTGTTCATGTATGATGCAGCCAGGGATGGTATAAGACCTATGGAGACTTCTGTCTGTTGCCTTTGAGAGGGCATTACGGACCTGTTTCCTGATGATGAGTGGAGGGGGGCAGGTGCTGTGCATGCACATGTGTATCGATGGGGGGACAGGAGGCTGGTGTTTACACTTCACCTGTCTGCAGCTGGTCACCTATATCTATGCCGTATGTGTATGTGGTGTTACTGACCACCACTACAGAGTAGATTTGCGTGTTGCCTCTGGGATTGCAGACACGTGTGGAAGTCCAAGTGACTGGCCTTGGTAGATGTGTCCAATTTGCACTCAAAGATAGCCTTAGGGTAATTCACCTGTGAACCTATGTGCTTGTGCAGACCAAGGGGACATTGCTTCCAATAAGGCATCTGTTCCTTCTTGGCCCTGTCCAACAATTATTTCCACCTATTATGGTATTTGTGTATTTCTGCTGTCCACTATGGACTTTTACACTATCCTGAGGGAGATGATGTTGTCCTGTCAGGTATTGCTGAGTCCATACAGCTATGTAGGTGCCCACATAGTATTGTGGTGTTGGCCTGGACACTGCTGCTAGGTCCAACTGATGGTACCTTGGCTGTAAAGCTACTTCTACATGGTCTGAGAAGATTTATAGTCAGTTGTGTGAAGGTAATTTTATTTGACCCTGACAGGGGGGGTGGCAGAGGTGATGGTGACCTCAACAGTGATGGCTATGTGGTCAGATCTTACCAAGGATGATGACACTGTAGGAGTGCTACAGTGGCTACTTATGTTGGTTAAGACCAGGTACTGGATATTTCATCCTGCCATGGGAGTGATGATTGGCTGTTCCAGTGCATTGCCATTGACAAAGCTGAGGAATCTCTGAGCATTCATGTTCAGGAGGCATAGGTCATGCCACTATGGTTGGGTAGTTGAAGTCACCCAGAAGTAGGGTATATGATTGAATCCTGACAGATTCCAGCAAGTCCCAATATGTGTGGTGGGTGTCCATAGTCATGGTTGGAGGCCTGTAGCTAGCTATGATTTGCGTAGGTGTTTTGTCAACTGTTAACTGCATTTAGGATGTCTCCCATGCATCATACTGTATGGCCAGCCTGGAGGTGTGTATGTGTATGATAATGTTCAACATTCCACCTCCTATGGCTTTGCAGCCCTCCATTTGTGGTCTAAACATATGATGGGATGAGTAACCTGGCAAGGTTAGTGTGTGCTCCACAGCTATAAAGCAGGTGTCAAATGTCAGCATCCTACAGAACAAGGTAAGCTTGCATTGACATAAGTTTCATGCTAAGACACCTAGCTCCTGTTAGAACAAGACATCAGCACAAAGGCACACATCACTGGTGGGGAAAGGCTGGAAAATGGTGTCACTTTATGAATCTAGTTGGAACACACTTAGTTGCCAGCAAAGACAGTGTCACATTCACAGATCTACTCCACAGAATATGACATCTGAAAATCAATTGTATGCTATTATGTTATGACTTCAGTCTTTAATGGGTTGGCAGAGATGTGCCGGAGAATACACAACTGTATGAAGCAATGACTACAAATATGAGGCAAACATGTGGCCAGTCTGCAAAACTCTGGACAGTTTCAGGTATGGTCTCAATATATAACATACAGTTTAACACAAACTTCTGTGCCTGTTGTGTACTATGCACATGCTCTATATAAGTCTTACATTTGTAAGACAAGCATATGCATCATAGTAGCATTCATAGGTGACATATGAATATTTACAACATCCCAGGTAGCTGGTCTAGCAGTGCTACACTCAGTATTGGACAACAGATACTCCAGTAGTAATTATACATGAGCTGACCTTTGCTGGGTGACTCAGGGTCCAGGGATGTGATCCATGCCAATGCAGAAAGGGCAAGCAAGAATGGCCATAGGTGCCAGGCAGCAGCATGTGACTCCAAGAGGTCTTGTTGTGACCTAGTTTTTAACTTCCTATTTGACATTATTGTATCCCTCATTCTGCATTCCCATACAAGCTTATATGACTAATATGCCTGTTATAGTGTTGAAGAGTTTCCTCAGAATAATGGAAATGGTCAGGTTTGTGTAGTCGCAGTCTATCTTTGTGTAGATGGGTTCAGACTTGTGTTGCATAAGCAGCAGCTTGCCTTTTGTAGGTAATGCTCATGAGATGGCCTGTACACCACTTGGTGTCTCCCACTTGCTACTTGCATCCAGAACAGCTGTGTTGTCTTTCCATTAGCCAATGCCATAGCAACACAGTGCTATAATTAAGTCCGTCATGTGGGCCTTGCCCTTTTTCCTTGCATGTGTGGAGGACATTATGAAGGTGTGGGGGCTACAGCTTTATAGACAGTAGGTGGAAATAACTCTCAGGACAAGACATGTGGAGACAGCCCAAAAACATGGGGGACAAAGCTCCAGAATTGGGTACAGGTTTAAGTATTGCTGTTATACACACAAAGGATTGCTAGATTAACAGGGTTTGTCTGGACATGCATTTTCTGTGTGACTTGACGTCCAACAGTGATATGTCTCTGACATACCTCTCAACTGTCCAGATGTCCACAGACTGCCCAGAGGTTTGCCCATTATGTTTGGTGTGTTCCTCAGACAATATCTGTTTTTGAGAAATCAGTAGGATAATGTGAGGATTGTAGTCAGTGAATGTTGACATCCATTAGTGTTTCAAACATCATATCTTTCAGGGATGTTATGTTACAACAAACCCTGTAACACTGGCAACTGTTTCAGTTTGTAACATCATTATGTGAGAGGATATGCCCCCTTGTTTGCCACCCCCCATCCCCCAAGTATGTCATGCCTTGTTCAGATGTCCTGGAGTGAGAGGTTCAGAGACATGCTATATCATTATTCAGTGAATGCACTCCTGCTATCATCCCAATGACTTAGCAGACTCCTGGAATTGGTATGTGGGAGTGGCCATAAATATGGTACCACATCTGTGACATTCCTTGGAAATCTGTACAGTTGAGAGTTGTGTATGTCTGGCCATTGTTAACAGACTGCCAAGATTACGTAGCAATGTTGTATGTAAATGCTTGTTGGGCTGAGTAGGGAGAGTAGCAGATGTGAGTGTCATAGATCCTTTTCTATCTGACTGTGCATGCTGCTACAGTTGCTGGCAGTCTATCAGGTGTATATCTTTGTAGGTGCAGACTGAGAAATGTCCTGTAACACCTCAGGATTTGCAGTAGACTGTGAGTTGCGCCAGTATATGTTGGTGCAGTGTGTGACTGGCAATCAGGATATGTTTGTTCAAACAGTCATTCTACTCTAGAATTCATTTGGGGTACTGGTATGTTGCTTTGACTGTGGTGAAAATGGTTGTGGGTGGACATTTCTACACCAAAGTCTGCTTTTCCCTACAGTTCCATCCCTGTAGGGCATGACATATTTGGAAATACATGGGTAATTCCTCAGAGCTGATTTGGAGTAGTGTCATGTTGGTCTTACTGTGGTTCAGAAGGTGCTGGATGAAATGGTTGGCAGCTATCACTGTTTTTTCTATTTTGCTACATGACTGCAGTCATACCTCTCCACTGTCTAGATGTCTAGACACTGTCCAGATAAGTGGCTCATATCTTTGGTCTGTTCTCCATAACAGTTGTGGGTTTATGACAAATCACTGGGATGATGTCAGCATTGACATCAGTAAATGATGACATTCATTTGTGTTTCAGACCTGGAGTCTATCAGGAATTATATGTTAACTCAAACCATGCTACTCTAGCAGATTTCTATGCAGATAATAGCCATATTTCAAATATGTCACTATTGTTTGCCCTTTATCCCCTCACGTTGTCAGTTTTTTTTTGCAGATGTCTTGCAGTAAGAGGTTGGTTATCTATAAATATATATCTATGAATAAATCTACACACACACACACACACACACACACACACACACACACACACACACACACACACACACACACATACACACACATACACACACATTAACACATATTTGTATTTATATATACATATATTTTTCCCTTATGTTAAATCAATGTAGTGCATGATATGTTTGTAAATAGATTGCAAACTCCTACAGCTCAGATGATGTAGAGGTATGTTGCTGTGATTGTAGTGCACAGGGTCCTGGGTTCAAGACTTGGAAGTGATGACTTTTTTTTCATTAATGTTAAATGACCAGAATGCATGATATGTTTGTAAAAGCATTACAGATTCCCACAGCTCAGAAGGTGTCATAATATGCTGCTGTGATTGCAGTGTCAGCTTCCTGGTTTTGAGACCTGGCATTGCTGTATATTTTGTTGCTGGGCAGAACAAAGGCTGATGGAGAGAGAGTGATTAAGGCACTTTTAAGCAGCTGTAAGCAGGTTTGTGTAGTTTTGTGCTAATCTAAGCAATGCTAACAGATGGTTAAGCCCTCTTAGCTTCACTTAGCACCGCTTACTCCCACTTACACCCACACTAATTTTAATTAAAAAAATAAAAAAAGTTTGAGAGGAAAGTGGTGAAATAGCAGTAAGCAGGGGGTAAAACATTAGGTAAACCAGGTAGGGATGTGCAGTATGGGTGTAGGAAAGGACCATAGCTCTACATTTCTTCTGCAGCAACAGCTGTAAATAATGTGTAGAATTTGGAATTTACAGCCTCACAACCCACAGGGAGGGGTGTTGGCAACAGACATTTGTAAAATAATTGGTGAGTAAATTGATTAATTTCACTGTACATGGGGGAGAAATGCAGAGCTATGTATGGAGCAATGATTTTTTGTGGGACAGATGCCATTTTTTTCGTGAGAGTAGGATGTTGGGAGAGGGCTATAGGTATGTTTGTGGAGGTAGGTTTAGCAGGATAGGTAGGATTTGCATACAGACAAGACCCAGAAGACAGCAGACAGAGGTGGTATATGACATATGAGGGGGTAAACACCTTGGACGGGGAGGGTGGTTGGAAATCAGAGGCCCATGAGCCCCCAAATGGATACAGTGGGACTGAGGACCCCACCCATGGGCAGTTACCACTGCATCTTCATGGCTGCAAATGTGGCTGTGCTGGGGGATGGACAAGAGGGGCAGTCTACCCCTTTGAGGTGCACCAGGTGGCCCTCCATCTGCTGCAGCTGCCCACCCAACTCAGAGCAGATGACACTGTGCACCATACCCCAGAACATTCCACGGTTGATGGGCTCCTCTCTGTGTCCGCACCCGGGGGAGGATGGACCCCATCTCCTGAGGTGGTTCCACCCGAAGGTGGTTCAGAACCAGTGGAGGAGGATGTTCTGGTTTGGGGCCTGGTGCCACACCCATTTGGGGCAGGACAGGTGGCTCCACCGAGATCTGCCTTCCCAAATGTGCTATGGTGTTGAGGTTTTCCAAGATATATTTAGTCATAAACAAAACATTTCAAAATTAGTTTTAACAGCATGCATGGATGTTCCAATTAATCCAAAACAACAGATTTGAAACAGTTGCATAGCAAACAGAACACATGCATACATGGAACAACAGTAAGCATTACAACAACATACCAGTAACAATGATGGCAACAGGCTGCCAACGATGGTATTTGAACAAGGTATGTTAACATGCAACCAAGTAATTATATGAACAATATTTGAACACATGTCCCAACGTTAGGTTTTGAGAAAAATATACCCATAGTATATGAATAATAATTAGTGATGCAGATGAGAGGTGGAGGGAGAAAAGTCTATTAACAACTGCATAGGCTTCTATTTTTCACACCAATATGGGTCAATACTATAGAGATCTGCCCTCACTTTACATCTACCTATGGCCCATAGCTTGTGTAACACATACATATGTGTTAAACTGTCAACCTGTAATGGTATGGAGCAGACTGTGACAACTATGGGAACATTACTAGAGGGGGGCTTGTACATGTCAGGGTTACGTATCTGACATAGAAGGGGTACCCTGCACTACTGTTGTGTGTCTGCTATTGGCATACTTCCCTGGATTCCTATCTGTGTCCAAGTTTATTGGCAGCAGTAACCACTAGCTGTGACAGCGTGACACTTGAGAGACATGTATCGGGGAGAGGGCATGATGTATGTACCTATCCTACTGTCATTTGCAGGCATATGGGGTTTGGCAGTGGAACAGTTGTACACGGTGTATTAGTATACCCTTCATACAGCTACTACACACATTTCTTTACCTGTGAGACCTGTGGGGAAAATATATGTTAACACTTTCTGTTTCTACAAATATTCAGGGTTTCTATTGTGTATATTTGCAAACATCTCAGCACCACTCCCTGGATTCAAACCATGTCTGGGTGTGCTAAAATGAACAACAATACTACTTTCCATCACAATGAACTACTGGGGAACTGATGTTTTTTGCTTGACTGATTTCTGACTAATACTCTGGGTTGGACAGTCTGACCTTGTAATCCTGAAATTCATGCATGGCAGATAGTTATTGTACTGTGCATTACTCCTTTGAAATAATGCAGTCTGGAAAGCAAAGGTTAACACAAGACTGCAATGCATACTATCTGTTTCCCAGAATAGCCTCAGTTAGTTCATGCTGTCAATGCCATATTTGCTGTAAAGAACCTGTATGCATTCTATTTCCACAACAACATACCAGAGTAGACATAACAGTTTGTTGTATATTTTTATTACACTGAAATGACACTTTTATTAATGGGAATCCTGTGGATAAGTTTTAGTGTGCCAAATGCATTTCATTAATTAGACACACTACACAGTATACCTACTGGTAGTAAACAATGTACTCCTTCTACTTTATGGCACTATATACTGCAAGATAGGTCTGTACTTACCAGACTGTCGGCAAATTCTTGTCAGTCTGTCAGCATACGCCTCAATGTTCATAGCCCTCTTCTGCAGGTGTAGGGATGAGAAACAAATTTTATGCATACCCTGTCTATCACATACTCAGACTATAATTTTGTACAGCTATATCTGGAATCTTACAAACTGCTGGAGCATGCCAGTCCTGAGAATCTTGAATCCACTGGGCCAATAGCTCCCCCTTCCTAGGCTTTAGGTCAGCATAATGATGCCGTACTTGCTCACTAGTTTGAGGGATTCCAGTGGCACTGTTGAAGTCACATGCCAGATGGTCCCAGGCCTCCAGTTTGTAATGAGAGCACTGGTACTGGCCATGCAGCAGTCTGTCACCATGGTGTTGTATGAGGAGTCTAGCCATGACCCTGGACTCCAGGATGCTGCAGCACTGCTACCGAAAGCATGCTCCCTGTCCAATGGCAGACATGTTCCTATAGAGATCAAACTACAACAGGTTATGGCTGTATTCCTGCCTGTACTGTTTAAATAAGGTCATATTCCAACCCTTTGCTGTCATTTGGACCATTTCAAAAATGCTGAGCACAGCTTAGCAACGCTCAAACCCACTAAGCTCAATTCAGCTGTGCTTAAAGGGATAGACACTGAGCAGTGCTTAGCAGTGTGCCATTCTGCTTAGCTGAGCTGATGACTGCTTAGAATTCATGTCTAAGCAATGCTTAACCTGGCTAAGCAGAGCTGAGCACTGCTTACCATTGCTCAATTTTTATTTTAATAAAATATCAGGATTGTAGATGAATTCATCATTACTGAAATATTATTAAGTGTATATGATTTACTTTACATGACATCTTCCTATGGGCTCTCATTACATTACTTTGGAGTGTGACTATACTATATGGAACACTTGTGTATACATGGGTGATTTCACATGTTATATGCACTCATACTTCAATTTTGGACCTGCTGCACTACCCTGGGTGAAAAATATTGATTACTACGTAATTTAACATTAAAAAATAATTTTAGCAATGCTTTCCCATGTAAAAATAAAGTCACTGTATTGATACTTGAATTGTGAATACCTGCATGTGAAGCCAGGATGCTAACCACTATTCTATCCTGTCATTAGGATTTTAGCTGTATATTTTTATTTATCTCCTATGGGATGTTTAAGCAATACTGAGTAGAGGGCCCTAACATGCAAACCCACTCAGCTAAACTTAAGCATATCTTAAAATGTAAAAAAAAAATAGATTAATGCACCCACTTATTTACATGTATCTGTACTCCTTGTCACTCACAGTAAGGGAAAGTGTAAGGGGACACATAGGGAAAAATCACTGGCAGATCACTCAGGGTTTATATCAGGGGATAATGACAGACATTTGTGTTTCAGACTTCACACCCTTCAGAAAATCTGTGCACATGCTAAACCTGTTATTTTATCAGCTTTCCAAGTTTGTATGTGCAATATTTAAGAGGTGTCCCTATGTATGGGCCTTTATCCCCCCATTATTTACGGCTTTGTACAGCATTCTGGCTCCAGAAGGTTGAGAGGTATGTGAGACAGGCATCTGGGATTCTGTGGAAACCTGTACAGTTGAGAGGTATGGCCATATGGCACTTTTATAATGGCAGACATTTGGGTTTCCGTCTTCATACCCTTCAGGAAGTCCATGCTAATGCAAACCTTTTATTCCATAAACTTTCCAGGTTTGTAAGTGCAATATTTAAAAAGTGTTCCTATTTTTATGCCGTTGTCCTCCCATTATTTATGGCTTTGTACAGCTTTCTTGCTCTAGGAGGTTGAGAGGTATGTGAGGCAGGCATCTGGGCATTCTATGGAAACCTGTACAGTTGAGGGGTATGGACGTATGGCACTTTTACAATGGCAGACATTTGGGTTTCAGTCTTCATACCCATCAAGACGTCCATGCTAATGCAAACCTTTTATTCCATCAACTTTCCGGGTTTGTAAGTGCAATATTTAAAAAGTGTCCCTATTTTTGTGCTTTGTCTCCCCATTATTTATGGCTTTGTACAGCCTTCTTGCTCTAGGAGGTTGAGAGGTATGTGAGGCAGGCATCTGGGCATTCTATGGAAACCTGTACAGTTGAGGGGTATGGACGTATGGCACTTTTACAATGGCAGACATTTGTGTTTCAGTCTTCATACCCTTCAGGAAGTCCGTGCTAATGCAAACCTTTTATTCTATTGAATTTCCGGGTTTATAAGTGCAATATTTAAAAAGTGTCCCTATTTTTATGCCTATGTCCCCCCTCATTATATATGGCTTTGCATAGCTTTCTTGCTCTAGAAGGTTGAGAGGTATGTGAGGCAGGCATCTAGGCATTCTGAGGAAACCTGTATAGTTGAGGGGTATGGATGTATGGCACTTTTACAATGCAGGGGGTGTGTGACAGAACCTGGCACACACCCCTGCATTGCTTTCTTGCTCCCCTATATATTTCAATGTCCGCAGACACTATTTTACTAATTTTATTTTATTTCAGTGTCCACGGACACTGAGATACTTTTAAAAAGTGCAGTACGGCACTTTCTGAGGGCAGGGGGCATGTTAGATGTGTGTTTACTACCTATACATGCCCCTTGCACTCAATAGTGCTTGTGTCCATTTAGTCTTAGCAGCAGCTTGCTTTCATGAATATGCTAGGTGCGCTGTTGTTGAAGCCAAGAGTAAATGGACACGGTTCACTTCCTGCAGGAATAGCACTATTCCTGCATGGAGTTTATTGAATCTAGGGGAAAGACTTTCATTCCAGTCTCATTCCCGTTTCTTCCAATTATTTCCAGTTCATACCAGTAATCTGCAGTCATATCAATTCTTACAATTGACATAACCTAGTAGTATTTTTTCTTGTGGAATTGTTATGTATATCCAATGTAGAATATCTTCAAGTGCAGCTTTATCTTTGCCAGGATGGATATAAAGGACAGTAATACATAACTGCTTATATTACTTTATTTTCAGAAAACGGATGACGTTATAACAAGCATATTTATTTTATTTATTTTCATCTTATTTTCCATTTGTTTACCGGGTTTGTCTAACTGGACACAAGGTGACCATTTTCAACAGAGGCCCGGGGAGAAAAGCTCAAAATACATAGTGAAAAATGATAAAAAAATAAAAAAAAATACAAAAATTATATAAACCAAAAAAGAAATGCACTAAAGTTGCGAGTCCAAAGCACCTTTTTATTTCCACTGCAAAACGTAAAAAATTAAGCGCTTTCATCAAATTAGTTTGACTTCATCAGAATTAATTAGTACATCTCAAAGGAACCTTTTATATACCATTAGACATCAATTAATGTAATAAATTCCTGCCAATGATTTCATCAATCTAATTAAACAAAATAAGTCTTAAAGAAATATGTAATAAAAAATGTTTTTTTAAAAAACATTAAACTAAAAGTTGTTTCACAAACATTATAAAAATCAAACCTCAAACTGGTATCATATATAAACCTTTCCTGTAAACATTAACAATGGTCAGATAACTTGTGTATACTAAAATATACTGTAATAAAACAAAACCATTAAATGTTTTCTGCTTTTTCTTTTAAAATAGAATGGATACTCAAATGATCATTTAAGCCAGGTGAAAGGTTTGCGGCCAACCTTAGCTGCCACATAAGCTCCTTTTTATATAATACGTTCTGCCAATCCCCTCCCCTGGCCTCCAAATTTATTTGCTCAAGGATTCCAAAACGGTAGCCCTTATGATTTTTACAAATAATACTGTGTTTATACAGTGCATTTGTCTCTTTTTTATTTTTAATATCGTACAGGTGTTCATATATTCTAGTCTTAAGGGATCTTTCTGTTTTCCCAATATAGTATGAATTGCAAGTATTACACTTAGCCAAATACACTAGCCTGTTAGAATAGCAGTTACCCTTCCTAAAATAGACTACGCTTTTAATGTTGTTTTCTAAACTGACCTCATGATCTTGTAAAATGTAACTACAATATTTACATCTACCACATGGCTTAGTACCTGTTTTGTCCTCATTTTTATTAGGCATTTGTTGTCATCTCTCTAAAATTCTTTTGATGTTAGGTACAATTTTTGTAGTGAAAAATGGTTCATCCCCCACCCCTTTAAATACTTCATGATCCACTTTAAAAATGCTCCAATTCTTTTGTATAACTCCTTTTAGTTGTTGACTTATAGGACTATACTGTATAATACAAGTTTGTTCAAAATTAATATTGTTCACTGTTCCACTTACTACTTCATTATTTATAAGGTTATTTTGTTCAAACCTTTACCAAGAAGGGGTAAATATTTTCCCCCACTCTCCCAATACTTCTTTTAAGGTACTATTAACCAAACTTGCAGGGTAACCCCTGTCCAAAAACATACTTCTGAGGAGATCAAATTCACTCAAAACGTCTTCGTACAATGAGGTCATCCTAGCAACTCTAACAGCTTGTCCCTTTATTATACTCTTTTTCTGATAAGGGATGATAGCTGTTGTAGTATAAATAGTGGTTACAAAACGTTTTTTTACGAAAAATCCTGGATATGGATATGGCTACCGTTTTGGAATCCTTGAGCAAATAAATTTGGAGGCCAGGGGAGGGGATTGGCAGAATGTATTATATAAAAAGGAGCTTATGTGGCAACTAAGGTTGGCCGCAAACCTTTCACCTGGCTTAAATGATCATTTGAGTATCCATTCTATTTGAAAAGAAAAAGCAGAAAACATTTAATGGTTTTGTTTTATTACAGTATATTTTAGTATACACAAGTTATCTGACCATTGTTAATGTTTACAGGAAAGGTTTATATATGATACCAGTTTGAGGTTTGAATGTTATAATGTTTGTGAAACAACTTTTAGTTTAATGTTTTTTAAAAAAAACAATTTTTATTACATATTTCTTTAAGACTTATTTTGTTTAATTAGATTGATGAAATCATTGGCAGGAATTTATTACATTAATTGATGTCTAATGGTATATAAAAGGTTCCTTTGAGATGTACTAATTAATTCTGATGAAGTCAAACTAATTTAACGAAAGCGCTTAATTTTTTACGTTTTGCAGTGGAAATAAAGAGGTGCTTTGGACTTGCAACTTTAGTGCATTTCTTTTTTGTTTTACATGTTTCTGAGCACTAATTTACCACCATCTATTTTGGATTATAAAAATTATATAAACATAGCTATTTTGTACAAAGAGCATAGAACATATAAAAGGAGTAAAAATCAGTTTTACAATTCATGCAGCATACAGTGGTTAGAATATTGAGAAACAATTAAACATGATATTACACAACAAATATAGAATTGCTTGAACATAAATTCAAAAAGAAGTCTCCATAGACAAACATGGTCATAAACTAGAAATCATAACAATAAAGGTGCCCTAAACACCTGGTTCACAGCATTATGCACTAAGTGAAACTGCACAGTACACTTGTGATCTACGGATGTTGAAAGTCAGGAACAGGTGAAATTAGTCTGGTTCTGTACAGGAACATATCCAAGTTTTAACTAGGAGATTTTTTAGTTCATGCATACATTATATTTAACATTATTTAGGTTGCTCTAATTTATTTTATTTTGTTTTGATACCTGTTTAAGAAAAGAAACATACATCTCAACCTCATAGAGTAAAAAATCTGGACAAAGCCTAAACCGATGGAGGAAAAAAGATGAGACGTACCACCAAGGCTGTCGTGAAGCAAACATGTCACGTTAAAAGCCAAATTCTTTAATCGAAACAGATAAAAATCTAAGTTGCATAAAACAAGGATCAGGATGGATAAGCACTTTTGTTAAAAACCTTCTTCAGATCCTCACCCATTAACTAGTAGTTTACATAAAAAGAGACAAATAGCCAATTAGCAAAAACCAGTAACAAGCTGAACCAATGGGCTTATCATATAAACCAACCATTTAGCATATCAAAATAGCCAATAGGGGGCTATCATAAACAATTTCTTCCAGCCAGAGGCATGCCATTCTCAAAGCCATTCATAATAGCAGTTTCTAGTCACAGAAAAAGAAGGACAAATCAGCAGGAATCCAGAAACAAGCTAGACCAATGAGCTAGTCATACTGAATCAACTACTTAGCATATATAAAAAAAATAATAGGAGACTGTCAGAAACTATTTCTTCCAATCAGAAACGTGCCAGTCTCAAAACCCTTCATAGTAGCATTTTCAGAACACAGGAAGCTTATTCACCAATAGGGTTCAAGTTATTATTCATGATCATAAGAGAGAAAGAACCAATGAATTCTAGTCAAAAAGCTAGTCTGCCAATGGAAAATAAACCATGACTCTGTATAGTCATAAGAGGAAAGTAACCAAATACAAGCACAAGCTGGAAGTCACTGCACAGTACACGTGTGATCTAGGGATGTTGAAATCAGAAACAGGTGAAATTAGTCTGGTTCTGTACAGGAACATATCCAAGTTTTGAATAGGAGATTTTTTAGTTCATACATACATTATATACATCCTTTATTTTGATTACATTTATTTTATTTTTCTTTGAGACCTGTTTAAGAAAATAAATATAACTCTCAAACTCTTAGAGCAAAAAATCTGGACAAAGCCTAAAATGAGGGTGGGACAAATAGGGACAGATTTTAAATATTGCCCTTACAAACTTAGTTGATAGAATAATAGGTTTTGCATTAGCATGAATTTTCCAAAGTATGTGGAGTCTTGAACTCAAATGTTTGTCATTATTTACTGACTTCAGTCCTCAGCTATTTGACAGAAAGGAACAGATTTTAGGAGGAACACATCAAAACTATGAGGCAAAAATGTGGATATTCTGTGAAAATCTGTATGGTTGAGAGATATGAAAAGAAACTGTATTACCAATCTGCTTGTTTTACAAAATAATTGATTAATTTAATGAGAAATTGCTCTGAAGTAGAAACACAACAGGGCTTATGAACTCCCGCACTGACAGTGATAAGATTTTATATGGGCAACTGACGTCATACTTTTTCCATTCATTTATACTGTAAGAGAACTATCATGTGTTTACAGAAAGTAGTACCACTGTTCCTCTATATTCTTTTTCTTGTCAATCCATGCTTATCTTTCTGTCAAAAAAAAAAAGATCATTCTAAAATCTCTCAATGCCAGTTGTTGTAAAACTCCTTTCAAGCCAGAGTTCCAGAAGTGTATAACCCTAAATATTTACCACCACCACCACCTTTTTTCTAAACGTAGTCATAAGATGTGACTCAGTAAAAAGATGAAGATGATTTTGCCTGCGACACAAGTGACTACGTATATCCTCTATAAGGTCTTCAGATGTCTGCCTCTATTGTATAGTTTAAAATAGCTTAACTATAAAAGGACAAGCTGTTGTCTATTATACCATACAAATAAATGGAAAAAATCTGATGCCAGTCCATGGTTCCATTTATGCGAGTAAGAAGCTCATCTATCTAGCTTGAACTGGAAGTGCATTAGGAATCAATATTGAACTATGCTGATATCTGTTCAAAGGTCATTGGAATTATCATTGCTGTGGTGGCTATAAACGGTACTTGCTCAGATCAGCTCTGCCACAGAAAACTCCATATCAGGAAATGATGCCAGTCTCATACCACCTGCAATGTCCCCTTGCAATATACCTATGACAATATATAGCACCTGCATCCTGGTTTTTACTTTTTTGTTTTGTTTTTATTAAGCTTGTGTAATTTACGCAACCACTTTTTGTACTACTGCTAATTTTACTGGCTTAATTTCAGTAACTTGCCCAGGGCACCTCCTCTAGATGTGCCTCAAAGAGAAAGCAAACACTTATGCTCTTGTTATGCTTTATTATTATTAAAATATGAGAACTTCTGCATGGATCTGAGAAACATACACCTCATTGCATTACATAAAGTCCTGTTAAGCTCAAGGTATTGCACTGCATTTTGTTTTTACCAGTGCTGCCAAGTAGATGAACTCTAAACTTGGACTAACACACTTTAAACCTTTAATACACAGGCTACTTGTCACATAAACTTCTCAACATTAACATCATGAGGAAGTAGTAGGAAAACCAGTGTGCACTGTAAATATATATTTTTGCCTCATCCTATAAATGATTAAAACAAGTATTAGCATGTCTGCAAAAAGAGGAACACAAGTGTTTTCAGACAGTGCAATATTTTCATTTCATGGGATCAAAATAAATATGTGTTGTGTGCATACACACACAAGGGGCTGAGAAACAATTGAAACATAAATAGAGAGGTGGATCAGTCAATATTATTTAGGAACACTTCAATTTGTTGAAGACAATTTCAGTAAATGCAAAGAAACAAAAGCCAGTTTGCCAAAACCACCTTTAATGAAAGTGGAGATTGCCTTTTTCTCCACTGTTGTGTGACCTCAAGTTTGGTATATATAATTTTGAGGGGAGTGAAGGGCATCTGCCTGCATGGGCTATAAAGGGGGGGGGGTCTCCCCTGCAAAAAAAAAAATGTTTCAATGTTCGCTGAAGGTGGATATGGTGAATTGAGGCGGCCTGTAGTAGCAAAGTATTTATTTATTTATTTTACATTTGATTACCAGGAAAGCCTGACTGAACACAAGTCCAGCAGAGGCCCGGGGAGAAAAGCTCTACATTTAGTAAGCATAAAAATGTACATTAGGATAGAGATGAACATTTTGTACTACACACACTTTTTTACAAAGCTAAAGATACATCACATATATAACAATTGTGTTTATAGACATACACTATGATACAAGTATTAAGAGAAGATTTAGTATCTAATCTAATTTTTAGTATTTCAGAGAGATGTAGAGTAAATTCAATATATTACATGTCAGAGTAAAATCATACAATAATAGGCTTTGTTGTATATACCATTAAGAGATATGTTGGTTCTGCACAGGAGAAGATGAGAGGGGTAAAGCAGAATGGAAAGTCCAGGATTTAGCTCCTATCTTAGCAACAGAGAGGTTCAAACAGTTGTGGATGGTAGTAGAGGAAAATAGAGGGTTGAATTTAGTTTCTGAGATGGCAGAGGAGAGGTGGGTACAGGTGAGGGTAGTATATTAGGTTAAGGGTATGGACAATCCTGGAATGGTACATGAACAAAGCCAAGTCTCAGTCAAATGGGTCTTGATTTTTTTAATTGCATTGTGGAGGGTGTAGTTATTAGGTTTGTGGGTAATGTATTCCATTTTTTTGCAATTGATTTTGAGAAAAGGGACTCACCTGCATTATTATTTGCTTTAGTTATGTCTGCAAGGAATTTGTTACTGGAGTGGAGAGTCATATAGGTGGAGTAGGGTTGAAGTATTCCCTGTAATCCAGGGGTGTTCATAAATTCATAGGTTCATACTAGGCTATCTGCCCTAGGGCATTTATAAGCCTAGCCAGAGTGTGTTTTGCTTTCGCCACCCATTTTAAATGAAGTTTGATATGCCCTTTTTCGAGGTTAGTATACTGGGCCTCTGTCTAACAGTGACACAGAAGTGATACCTGGGGTAAACCTATGATCTCCCATCCACTCATCAAGATTCCTCTTGAAGAGAGTCAATGAGGGACACTGCCTAACCTGGACTGGGATTTTATTCCAAAGTGAAGGGAGCCTCTGGGTTATGAATCTGTCCCTCCAGCATGTCCTATTTATTTCAGTGCCGAGGTTCAAGTCCCTCGAGCACGTAGCTCGATGGGATTTGGATTTTCTGAGGTGCAGCATGTCCATTAATTCTGGGTTGGACATGGCTTTATACATCAGGCACAGATCGGCTCTGAGCAGGCGGTATGCCACTGAGTAGAGCTGGAGTTTCTTTAACCGGGCAGCATATGGCATCTGTTTGAGCCCTTTGATCCTCTTGGTGAGGTACTTTTGGGGTCTTTCCAGTTGCTGCAGGTGTCTGGTAAGGTACATCCCAAAAGGGGCATTGTACTCAATTATGGGCCTGATGAGGGATGAGTAAAGAGGCACGATGACCTCCCCTGATCTAGATGTGAATCCCTTCATGATTAGGTGGGCTATATAAAATGTTTTTCTAACCACTTTGGCCACGTGGTTTTCAAATGAGAGATTGCTATCAACTTGGGTCCCCAGGTCCCTAATTACTTCTTCCGTACTTAATGGATTACCACCTATGTGGTAATTTGTAGGCACTTTGTTTTTGCCAAAGGGGATGACTATACACTTTTTGGCGTTTAGCTTGAGGCCATGGCTCTGGCACCAGTTGTCTGTTTCTATGAGGCCCTTTTGTAGGATGCTTGTGTCAGCTAGAGAGTTGATTATGGTGCCTAGTTTGCAGTCATTTGCAAACTTCCTCAGCCACAGTCCTTCCGTGTTGGCCTGTACCTCCGAGAAACATATACCGAACATGAGAGGTCCCAGGACTGAGCCTTGTGGGACACCACTTGTAACTGGTTTGGAGTCTGACATGGCTCCAGCAATTCTAACCATGTGGGATCTGTCCTTGAGCCAGTTTTCAACCCATCTAGTGACATAGGGGTGTATATTTAAGCTGGTGAGCTTATCTATAATGCCCGAGTGGGGTATTGTATCAAAGGCTTTTGCGAGGTCCAGGTAGGCTGTGTGGACCACCTTCCCCTCGTCAATGGCCTTGGTGACTGTTTCAAAGAAATTGACCAGGTTTAAGAGGCAGGATCTGCCCTTAACAAAGCTGAACTGGGTAGCATTCAGTGTCTGTAGGTCCCCAATATCTTTATTTATGAGGTCCATGATGATCCTTTCCATAGCTTTGCAGACCAAACTAGTCAGGCTTATGGGGCGATAGTTTCCATGATCCGTTGAGGCACCACCTTTGTGGAGATGGACCACTGTTGCTGTACGCCACTCTTTGGGTACATATCCTGTAGTAAGGCTGAGATTGAACAGTAGTTTTATGTTTGGGTTTAGCTCTTCTTGGAGTTCATGTAGGATGCAGCCCGGGACACCGTCTGGTCCCATTGATGCTGTGTTTTTTTGCTTTGGAGAGGGCAGCTCTTACCTGAGCATTTGAGATGTCGGGGGGCAGCACTCTGCTGGGATAGATATTTGCCCTTTTGGTGAGGAGGGGGGGAGAAAGTTGCGCTGAACCTGTCAGCTAGGATGTGGCAATGTCTGTGGGTTCACTGTATTTTTTGTCGTTTTGGACTAATTCTGAGCATATCAGGGAATTCCCACCCAGGTTCCTAACATAAACTAAAGAAAGCCTTGTGATTATCCTTAGTGTCCTGTGCAATTTTTCTCTTGAAGCTGGCCTTAGATGATTTTATGAGTGCCCATAGTTTTTTGCTAATACTGATTCTGATAATACTGATCAGAGATGCCTTCCTTTTTTGGGATTTTGCTCTATCATGGAGTAGCTTCCTCCTTCTATTGTATAGTTTGTTTATGTCTGGGGTCCACCAGACAGGACGCCTGCCTTTGGAGGATTGGATCTTGGTTTTATTTGGATTTGCATGATCCATGCATTCCTGAAGGTGTTCATAGAATGCATTTATAAAGGATTCTGCGGTCTGGGCCGTATTTTCCACAGGCCCAGGGGCTTTGAAGGATTCCACCTCGGTTTTGAGGAGTGTGAAATTTGCTTTAGAGAAGTTTTTCACTGTGGCTTTCTGGGCAGGGGGTGGGGTCGGGATGTGAATATCCAGTGAGATTAGTTTATGGTCTAATCTTACCAGTGAGGGATACACTTCTGGTCTGGAGCATAGAGCCCCCATGTTGGTGATGATCAGGTCCAGTATGTTTTCCCCTCTTGTGGGAGTGGTAACAAGTTGTTCCATAGCATTTGAGTTTATAAATTCTGGGAACCTTTGGGCTAGGGTGTTGGAGCTAGAGTAATGCTCCCAGTCTATGTTTGGGTAGTTGAAGTCGCCCAATATAATGGTGTTTGGAGAGACCGTCATATTTTCCAGTGTTCTCAGGAAGGCTGAGTGGGGTTCCTGGGTTTGGGAGGGTGGTCTGTAGTAGGCTATAAACTGGAAGGCAGTTTTACCCACTGTTAGTTGCCCATGGGTAGCCTCTGATGCTTTGTGCTGTGCCACCAACCTGGAGGTGTGGGTATCTTTGACAAATATTGATACTCCCCCTCCTTTTGTGGTTCGGTCCAAGTTTTGGGGCTAAAAAGCATGGTATGAGGTATAACCTGGTAGTGCTGGGGTGCTCTTGGGAGCCTAGAACCAGGTTTCTGTTACTGCCTAGATATCGATGTTCTCCATGCTAAGGAGAGTTTCGAGTGCATGCATCTTGAGGTTTAGACTTCTGGCATTGAGTAGCATTACTCTTAGTTTCTTATCCCTTGTGATACCTATGGAGGTGGGTTTGTCTTTTGAACCTTGCCTAAAAAAGGCACAATGGGGGTGGCAAGAGCCTTTGCCAATATCCGAAAGCCCAGGGGTGACAGGTGCAAGCCGTCCCTAGCGAAGCATCGTGGCTTGTCAAGCATGTCATCCCAGGCTGACAGGCATTGGATCCCCTTTGAATGACACCAGTACTTAAGCCAATTGTTGAAATTGATCATCTTGTCTTCATATTGTGGCATCATTCTTGGTGAGGGTAAGATGCTACTCAAGGTCAGGGTCATACCGACCTGGGCTACATGCTCAGAGAGCTCCTCTATGTCTCTTTTCATGTAGTCCAGGGAGGTACGTCTCAGGTCATTCACACCAGCATGGACAATGACTGAGTCATATTTGTACTTGCCTTGGAGTGACCTGAGTGCTTGTGTTATGTGGCGGATCCTAGCGCCCGACAGGCAGCTCACTGTGACCTTCTCCTTGTTCAGCCTTGTGAGCGGGACGTCAGTGTGCCGACGATAGAGTCACCTATTACAAGTGTATCAGGTGTGTTGTTTAGCCTTAAGGGCTGTGACTGTTCGGCACACTGGCTTTGTGAGCTATGTGTTGCACGTGTTTTGTTTTGGGGTAGTTAGTGTGATACAGAATTTTGTGAGCTAGAGTGAGTTGGTTGTAGAGGAGTAGTTGGGGCAGTTTTTTTAGAGCTGTACCGTGATGTAACCTGAGAGGAGAATCTGTGGCAAACCTTGCTATTTTATTGTAGACTCAAGTTTAGCTATTTCTGTTTTTCTTAGGTTTGTCAGCAGAGGGGTTGCACAGAGAAGTAACAAGATAGTATGAGTACATGCAATTGTTGTTTTTGTGTTTTTTTGTAAGAAACTGTTTATTTCTGTGTAAACGACCCAGCTTTTTGTGAACCTTCTTTATGGTGTTAGAGATGTGGATGTCAAATTTCATATTACTGTCGATCTCAACCCCTAGTAGTTCAGTGTGAGTGACATGAGAGATGATTGTTTTATTCTTGGATATGATATTAAAAGGTTGAGTGGGTGGTGTATATCTTGTAGGCATGAAAAGCAGAAGCTTAGTTTTATTAGGGTTTAGAATTAGTTGGGAGTAAGTAAGCCATGCGTTAAAGGATAGAAAGGAAGACTGTGTCAGTGACTTCATTAAGAGACGAAACAACACATATTAGTGAGGAGCCATTATCTAGGTTGTTAGTAAAGAGGGAGAACAGTAAGTGTCCTAGGACGGAATCTTAGGGGACACCTGGGGTTATAGGAGGAAGAGAGGAGAGGTCCTGCTGCCACTGAACTGCCTGTTGCCAACCTGTTGAATAGCTTTAGAACGAGGAGATAGTGGATTTGCTGAGAATTAGTTCTGAAAGAACATCGATGAATCTGTTGTATGACCATGTCGAAGGCCTTAGACAGGTCAAGAAAGGTAGTAGATACAAATTGTCTGTTATTTCTGTGGTTGTTTACTGTGTTTCTGAAAGACATTAGAGTGGTCATAGTACTGTGGAAAAGTTGGGAGTCATGCTATATGTTAGATGGCAATTTATTAGTATTTAGGTATTCCATGATTTGTGTATGTATACACCGCTCAAGGGTTTTAGACAGAGGGGATAGGATAGCAATGGGGTGACAGTTTGACAGTTCAGTTGAACAACCTCCTTTGTGAAGTGGGATGATATGGGAAATCTCCCAGATATTAGGGACTAGGCTTTCATTGAAGGATCTATTAATTAGAATGGCTACTGGGTAGGCTATTGCATCATCAGCAGAATTTTTTAGGAATTCAGCTGGTAATTTGTCTGTAGCTAGTGTTCTAGGCTTTAGATTTTTTAGTATTTTAATCCTATTTATGGAGATTGGTTTTAGCTTGAAGCTGTGATTGTTGTTATTTGTCTTAGGTGGTACATTGGAGAAGAAAGAGATTTGAGAGTTGGCTAGGGCTAAGATGGATTCAGTGAAGTATTTGTTGAATTGGGTAGCTATGTTCTTTGATGGCTTTGAGGTGATGGGGGTGGGTGTACTAGATTTACCTTGGGGAGTAAGTTATTAATGGCTGTCCAGAACTTTTGAGGGTTGTTTTGGTGTGCCATCTGAATATTGTGGTAATAGTTAGTCTTGTTTAAGTTGATCATTTTCTTTGCATTATTTCTTACTTCTTGGTAAGTTTATTTAGAGGCTTGGTTTTTAGTCTTGTCCCACTGGTCCCAGGCTTTATCTCTAGTTTTCAGTAGAGATCTAGTTTCTTTAGTAAGCCCATGTGCAAAGTTGGTTGTGTTTAGGATGCCTAAGATGGTAGCACTGAAGTATTTCACTGCTTCATCAAGACTGAGAAGCTTAAGTGGTTCCCAGTTGTAAGATCTAAGAGTAGTAATGAAGTTAGTAGGGTTAAAGTTTTTCTTGTTTCTTATTTGCCAGTATACAGTAAGTTTAAACTGACAGGTACAGTGCCTTAATAGAAAGGTTGGTAGTTGGTCTGATAGGCAGCCAGATTGAAAGGATTGGGATGTTTTTTAATAAGTATCTAGTCAAGGATAGACTGTCCTTATAGGACTTATCGTACTTAGTGGGAGATTTGATGACTTGAGTAAACCCATAAAGGTTAATAAGGTTGGTGGGGTTATGGGAGTTACAGGTTAGCCAATGTATATTAAAATCCCCCATGATAATAGTTTTCTGTGGGAGTTCATTGGAGGCCCAGTTCAGTAAGTTTTCTAGTATGGATGTGTTACTTCTTGGTGGGATATAGCATCCTCGGATGTTAATATGTTTTTTGGGGTTAATTTTTATCGTTGAAAGTATTATTTTGGCATTGTCAAAAGTAGGGATGGAAAGATTCAGGTTGTCGACCTTTAGTTGATTTTTAAATAATATTGGTAGGCCTCCGCTTTTTTTAGCTTTTTAGTCATTGCGTAGGATATTATAACTAGGTGCTAATATTTCATTATCTGTAACGTGCAGTTTTAACCAAGTTTCAGTAAGCAGTATAATATCTAGTGAGCATAGGAACAAATTTGCATGTAGTTTCTGGATTTTTTGGTTATTCTTCTTATATTTCTGTTTAGTAATAACACATCTGCTGCTTTTTTATGGAGTTGTAGAACTGAAGCTGTGCAGTTTGGGCTTTGTAGGGATGAGTGGATTTGGATTTTGATGGACAGTTCCACTAAGTGATAATTTAGATGCAATGTAGATTATGGTCTTAATGGTTTTACTATATAACAGTGATACTTTACTGAAGGTTTGGGGGAATAGTGGTGAAGTCAGGAAAAGAGTGGTGTGTAATGAGTGATGAGTATATTTAAGATGGATGGAGAGATGCATATATTGAGGGAAGTAGGCTTTAGAGTAATGTGGAGAGTAGTAGTGTGGTGCAATATTGATTCTACTAGTGGGACATGATATGAGGTGGTGTATGCTAATGATGCTAGAAGTGCTAGGGTAACTATGTGTAGTAGTAGTATATTCCCTGTATTGTATTTTAGGGGGTAGATGTATAGTATTGTAGGGAGAAGTATCAAAGGAAATGGGTAATACTATAAGTGAGGTGAGTGGGTGTTGTAGCTAGATTAATGGAGTAAGAGATAGGGTGGAAATGGTCAGGTGGTAAGGAGATGTTAGATGCTTCTCATTTTACCTAAATCAGGTATGGGAATGGCTATAGTGCATAGATCTACAGATTGCTAAGGTAAAACAAAATCATTGAGACCTTGATGTGTAAGTAAATGTAAATCTGAGTGCAGCAGTACTACGAGAGGATAACCTAAGGGCAGTTAGCTGTAGATATAAAGATAACCCCAGCAGAGTAAGAGAGAAAGAAGCAGGGAGTCTATAGGTTCTGAGCACTTGGTTAGACTTAAATTCAGAAGTGAATAAAGGGAGCTAGGGTGAGGGAAACAACTATAGGGGTTTAGATTCATTGAGCGTGAGAGGGGAGAGGGGTAAGTTGACCAAGATGAGTGAGCACACCATTACTTGGAATAGAAACGCTCTTATTGATTTTGTAATAGAAAATAACTATTAACTCTGAGTGAGGATGGTGTATAAGGACATGTATATAGAGACTAAAGAGGTGTTACTGCTCCTGTCATTGGCTACTGAGTACCAGTCTTTAGGTCGGATTTCACTGTCAAGAAGGCAGAATTTTCATCCAGGTGTTTTCCAGGTGGGGTGGGAGGGTGATGATCCAAGTTCCCAGCTGGAGACTGTAAATTAAAAAGAAAGACAAATAAGTAAAACTAAAAAAGTAAAGTTAAAGGAGGAGGCTACAAGTAAAGAAATACAAGGAAGGACTCCTGTATGGAGGGAACAGCAGGAGGAAGAAAGGTAAGACTGTAGGTTAAAGAGAGAGAGCATAAGTATGTATAAGTATAGGTAGAAATTCTCAGATACAGGGAGGGAGCAGGAAAGAGAGAGAGAAAAAAGTTGCAGAACTGGAGCGATATTTTAAGCAAAAATTTTGCTGGATTGAGAGCAAAGGTAGAGAAAAAGCCTTCTAAGTAGGCATGGAAAAGACAGCAGTCAGCAGTAAAGAGGGCAATAGAGATGAAAGAGAGCACCTGGAGAAAGAAAACAAGTTTCAGCCAGCAAAGTTTACAGGATGTGACATAATGCAGCAAATGTTAAAAATGCAAGTTTTCCACAATATAATCAGTTTCATGGCAAAGTTTGCTTTACAGAAAATACAGTTTATCAGCAGTTAAGTACAATGTGGTTTTTCACATAAATGCTGTAAGTTCCATTTATGCAGTAATTAGACAGAGAGGCAGCTAAAGATAAGAAACATATTCAGAAAGGAGCTTCAGTAAGGTTCTGAGTCTGTCAGGGAAAGCAATTTTTCCTGGAACTCAAGAACTTTAGAGAGATCAGGTACAGTAATTCAGGCCAGATACGTTGGCAATAATTCTTTGTAACAGCTTCTATAAGTTTCCTAGTTAGTCAGATTATAAAAGATATTTGGTCTACATTCAGGTTTCACCACACATAAAAATATTGAATTGTGAGGGAAACGCACAGGGTAGGGTTAGGGCACATGTAAAAACGTGCTACTAATAGCAGTTTGTAACCTTCCTGTGCCCCTTAAAGAAAGAAAGTATGAACATGAAAATACTGCTCCAAGCAAGTCATGAGACCTAGAAAAATGTTATCGCTTTAGTACTCAGATAAATACTCTATCACATATCGGGGATAGAATGCAGAGGTAGCAGGAGATATGTAGTATGTAAAAACATGGCCATCCAATGTAAATCCTGATGTTATTCTGAAGATGTTATTCTAATTAGTTCCTTATAGCATAGAATACCACTTTTAATATTATGGCTTACCTTTAGCATGTATATTACAGAGACAGGTATAACAGACATCACACAAAAGCTTAATTCATAATGAACACTCAGTGCTGTGATGGACTGGACCAGACCATTCTGAAAAGTGCAGGACTTAAGCAAGATGTTAAATGGAATTGCATGCATTCTTTCCTGTTGAAGTAAGCTGCTCAGTTGTATTAAATATGTAACTTCTGGCATCTCTGAGTCTTTGTATGCTTAAAGAACACTTGTCCAAAGACAGCAAAACTGAGATCTGTTTCCTGTGACTTCATTTGAAAGGTTTTTAGAATTTTTTGATAGATTTAACTCATTTATTAATTTGTTAATGGTTCAGTCTGTCATGCCTGCAAACGATGTACAATACTGAATATTTA
This sequence comes from Protopterus annectens, assembly GCF_019279795.1. Classification (NCBI taxonomy): domain Eukaryota; kingdom Metazoa; phylum Chordata; order Ceratodontiformes; family Protopteridae; genus Protopterus; species Protopterus annectens. The sequence goes on from NC_056743.1 coordinate 1,678,378,310, forward strand.
GAGTTTGGTTGCACACGTGAAATTATATAGCTATTGTCAGTTCCAGCACTGTTACAATATGCAAAATAGTTTTAATTTCCTTACATTACATGCTTCAGTGTTTATTTATTTTTTTGGTGCACTAGTTTGTGTGCTTACATCTGTTTGCATATGTGTGTCTGAGTGTGTGTGTGTGTGTGTGTGTGTGTGTGTGTGTGTGTGTGTGTGTGTGTGTGTGTGTGTGTGTGTGTGTGAGTGTGTGTGTGTGTGTCTGTGTCTGTGTGTATGTGTGTGCCAGCACATATGTGCACTTGTAGGCTTACATCCATTGTGGGGGGGGGGTCATTATACCTGTGTGTTGGTGTGTGCGATTGTGTGTATGTGTGTGTGTGCTTACATCTGTGTGCGTGTGTGTGTGTGTGTGTGTGTGTGTGTGTGTGTGTGTGTGTGTGTGTGTGTGTGTGTGTGTGCAGGTTTCTGCAGTGTCACTGTGCAGCAGCTATTCAAGCATGTGCATTGAGAGTTCACACTAGTACAGAGCATTGGCAAACCAGGGTTAAAGAAGATATATAGGTTCATAGGTAGGTACTAGGCTATGTGAACCTGTTGAACAGAGCCACAGAAGTGATTCCTGGGGTGAATTTCCTATCTCCCATCCAATCGCCAAGATTTTTATTTTTCTTGAAGACTGCTAATGAGGAGCTTTGTTTGATATATATAGGTAGTTTGTTCCAGAGTATGGGAAGTCTCTGGGACAGGAATCTATCTCTCCAGCATGTTCTGTTTATTGTTGTGACAAGGTTTAGGTCCCTTGAGCATGTAGCTTGGAGGGATTGGGATTTCTTTAAGTGGAGCATGTTCAACAACTCTGGGTTTGACATAGCTTTGTATGTTTGGCAGAGATTGCCTCTGAGTAGGCAATATGCGATGGAGTAAAGCTGGAGTTTTTTGAGACGGTCTGCTTATGGCATCTGTTTGAGGCCAGTAATCCTCTTTGTGAGGTATTTCTGCGGCCTTTCCAGTTGTTGTAGATGTCTTGTGAGGTACATACCAAAAGGGGTGTTGTATTCTATAATGGGGTCTAATGAATGACAAGTAGAGGGGAACAATGACCTCTTTTTCCTGGATGAGAAACCTTTTGTGATGAGGTGTGCCATGTAGAAGGATTTCCTGACTACTGTGGTGATGTGATTATCAAAGGAGAGACTACTGTTCACCTGTGTCCCAAGGTCTCTTATCACACTTTCAGTGTTAAGTAGACTACCACCTATGTGGCAGTTCATGGGTACAGAGTTTTTACCAAAAGTGATGACAATGCACTTTTTGGCATTGAACCTGAGGCCATGGCTTTGACACCAGGCATCTGTCTCAGTGAGGCCCTTTTGTAGGATGTGCACATCATTAGGAGTTTTGATTATGGCTCTTAGTTTACAGTCATCTGCGAACTTCTTTAGCCAAAGACCTTCTGTGTTAGCCTGTACTTCAGAGAAGTAGATACCAAACAGGAGAGGACCCAGGACTGAATCTTGTGGTACTCCACTTGTCACTGGTCTGAAGTCGGATTTGGAGTCTGTACTTTCACAGTGTGGGTTCTGTCAGTGAGCCAGTTGGCAACCCATCTTGTGACATAGGGATTTATACCTAGTTTAGTGAGTTTATCTATAATTCCAGAGTGGGGGATTGTTTTGAAAGCCTTGGCAAGATCTAGATAGGCTGTGTGAACCACCTTACCCACATCTATGGCTTTGGCAACCACTTCAAAGAAGTCTATCATGTTTAGGAGACATGATCTGCCTTTTACAAACCTGAACTGGGTTGGGTCCCAAGTTTCGAGATTACCGATGTCATTGTTTATAAGTTCCATGGTGATAAGTTCCATATCCTACAGACCAGGCTCGTCAGGCTAATGGGGCGGTAGTTCCCGGTGTCCATGTTGGCTCCTCCTTTGTGGAGTGGGATGACTGTCGCTGTGTGCCATTCAGTGAGCACAAAGTCTGAGGTAAGGCTATGACTGAACATGGTACTTATGCGGGGTGCCAGTTTGTTCTGCAGTTCTTGTAGAACGCAGCCTGGGATGTTGTCAGGTCCCATGGATGCTGCGTTCTTGGCTTTGGCGAGTGTGTTTTTTAGCTGTGCAGCCATGATTACAGGAACTTTGCATTCTTTCAGTATATAGATGGGCCCTTTAGGGGGTGAGAGGGGGGGTAAAGTTAGCACTGAACCTATCTGCCAGGATGTTGGCAATATCAGTTGGTTCTGTATATTTAGTGCCATTGTGCTGTAACTCAGAGCAGATCTGAGTCTTGCCATAGCTATAGAATGCTTTGTGGTTGTCTTTAGAATCAGTGGAGATTTTGTTTTAGTAACTAGCTTTGGAAGATTTTATGAGGGATCTCAGCTTTTTAATGAGGCTGACCAGGTAGTTCCTCCAATAATTGGATTTTACTTTTTTTTGCAACAGTTTCTTTCTTCTGTTGTAGAGTTTGTTTATGGCAGGGGACCACCAGATTGACTTGCTTTTTTTGGAGGATAGCATCTTGGTTCTGTTAGGGATTGCATGATCCGTGCACTCATGTAAGTGCTTATAAAGTGCATTTGTGTAGGATTCAGCAGTCGTACCTCTATTAGGGTTGCAACCTTTTCAAATGCCCCAAGTGGGACATTTTTGGTACAAACATCAGAATTTGCAGGGTGAAATATACCCATGGCCAGTACCATGGGCAGAACTTCACTTTTTTGCCTAAATAAAAGCTTATTCTTGTAGCATTTTAGTTGCTTATTCTATTTCTTATAACATTTAGGTGTCTCAGATACAGAATAACTGTTTTATGCAACTATTACATAAAATAAAGGAAATAATTTTGTCCTTAAATCTCAGGACATTTGCCATTTTTTAAATTTTTTTGCAGGACACAACTGCCCAAAGAGGGACTGTCCCTCACAAAGTGGGACAGGTGGTAAATCTAACCTCTATTGTCCATCTGCATGGGTGTCATGAAGTTTGCCACTTCTGTCTTAAGAAGCGTAAAGTTGGCTTTGGAGAAATTTTTTATGATGGTTTCCATCATTGGGGGTGGGGGCAGGATGTGGGTGTCTAAGGTGATTAGCTTGTGGTCGGATCTGACCAACGAGGAATTGACCTCTGGTGTGGAACAGTTGCCCGTATTGGATAATGCTGCCTCTGGTGGGGGTGTGGATAAGTTGATCCAAGGCGTTAGAATTTATGAATTCCAGAAAACGTTGAGCAAAATAGTTGGTACATGACTAGTTTTCCCAGTTAATGGTGGGGTAGTTGAAATCACCCATTATTAGGGTGTTAGGTTGTACCCTAATATTTTCCAGTGTATCAAGAAATGAGGAGTGGGAATCCTGGGGCATGGTGGGGGATCTGTAGCAAGTTACAGTTTGGATTGCGGTCTTGCCCAGAGTTAGCTGCGTTTAAATAATCTCAGATGCATTATACTGAGCAACTAGCTTGGAGGTGTGGATATCTTTAATGAATGTGGAGATGCCTCCACCTTTAGTGTTTCGGTCCAGGTTAGGTGACTAAAAGGTGTGGTATGAATTACAGCCTGGTAATGAAGGGGTGCTCTCTGCAGCATTGAACCAGGTTTCTGTCACTGTACAGATGTCGATGTTCTCCATTTTAAGGAGTGCCTCTTGTGAGTGCATTTTGAGGTTTAGACTTCTAGCACTGAGTAGCTTTACCCTCAGATTTTGCATGCTTGTACCTGTTACAGTGGTGAATTTATCATTTGAACCTTGCCTAAAAAAGGCACTATAGGGGTGACAAGAGCCATAGCCAGTATCCAGAATCCCAAGGGCAACAGGCACAAGCCATCTCTGACAAAGCATTGTGGTCTGTCAATCATGTCATCCCAAGCAGACAGTTACTGGATCCCCTTAGAATGACATCAGAGGCTTAGCCAATTGTTGAAGTAAATCATCTTGTCCTTCTACTGTGGTATCATTCTGGGTGATGGCAGGATGCTATTCAGGGTTAGGGTCATACCTACCTGGGCTACAGGACTGGACAACTCCTCCATGTCTTTTTTCATGTAGTCCAGGGAGGTATGTCTCAGGTCTTTCACACCAACATGGACAATGACAGAGTCATATTTGTACTTGTTGTGGAGTGACCTGAGGGCGTGCATTATGTGGTGGATCCTGGCACCTGACAAGCAGCTGACAGTAACTTTCTCCTTGTTTAGCCTGGTGAGTGGATCATCAGTGTGCCTGACTATAGAGTCACCTATGACTAGACTGTTGAGTACATTGTTATGCCTTATGGGCTGTGGTTGAGTGGCACACTGAGTTTGTGGGCTATTTGTCATTTGGGTTGTGTTGGGGGGTGGAGGTTGCTTGCATTTCTGCTTTGGAGGCCCCTATTGCTTGGGCTGGTTTTTTTGAGAGCCTCAGTGAATGTAGGTGTTTGTTTTGTGTTTCTATGTGTGTGTTTTGGTGGTGTAGGTTTTGAGGGACTATGTGATGAGTGTGGTGTGTTGCAAGTGTTTATCTTCTCCTCTTGACTGTCTAGTCTAGTCTTGGGTGAAGAGAGCTTTGCTTCCAGTTTGGCTATATAAGTGCATCACTCACAGGTTGTATTGTTGGGTGGTAGGAGGAGAGGGTTGTCTGTGTACATGAGGCAATTGCTGCATTGCCCCAAGATGCCCACATTTATCAGGTAGACAGGAGAAAACACCGGGAGCTGATCCTTAGACATGCCTGGATAGGTGCTTATTTATTAAGTACTAAAAACTGTTTTCCTATAGACAAGTGAGGAAAGTTGAGTGCTGTAGTAATTTGTAGCTTATTTAGTGCTTACAAGTTCTAAACAAGTACTGAGCTCAAACAGATTTGATTTCTAAAACTAAAAACTGGCTATTTCTAAGGGAAAATTTGAAGAGCAGACTTTATGGCGCCTGGAATAGTTTAACCCTAGCTAAGCGGCGATGCATAAAGTTTTTTTTTTTCGATAAGCTACCTAGTGCTTACCACTCCCGCTGTTAAGCTAGAAGGCTTCCCTCCAACACAGAAAGGCTTGGGGCTCAGAAACCTACAACCAGTCCTGGATACAGCAAATCTGTATCTGGACTAGACTACTTACAGAAAAGGCAGGAAACAAGCTTAGAAACATTTATTTTTTGTAAAGTGGAAAGGGAGAAAGAAGGAGCAGAAGATAATTCAAGGTTAAAAAACTAAGTGGGTTGGCCTTCTCAAATGTTCTCCCTGTATTAGGTAGAATGAGGTAATGACACTAGACTTGGAGGAGTGTCCCAGATCAAATTTATAGTAGGTGTGGGCAACTACAAAGCCACAAAGTATAAGAACAGGATACCAATAGGAAGGGCGGGTGGGAAACAAAGATCAGAACAAACAAACTCAAGCAGATGCTTAACAAATGTAGAAAATTTCCAGTTAATACCTCACACACAATGAAACTAGCATGAAAAGTATGCAGCAGACAATAAAAGTGCTATAAATAACTCATAAAAATAAGTAAAAAAAAACAGGATACTAAATGTTATATATCACAGATAAGTTTTCTCAGTGCCCTTCCTCCAATTAGCTCAGTGCAAAATGGCAGAAACACTCACAAGTTAACTGCTTAAGTAACAGAAAGTTGAAACCTGAAACAACTTTAAAAAAAAGTTCGAAAAAAACAATGCTGTGCTTACTCCAAGGCGTAGTCCAAGTAACCCCAATCAGCCAATGACCATAAACACTTCCCTCTCACTGAAATGAAAGACTGGCTTTGGCTAAACTAAGATGTCCTGGAATGTGCTCAGACACACAGCCTCTACCAACAAACAACTAGGTCCAAAACACAAGCCTGAATATGGACAATGCTACAACTACCCACACTACTTAGGTAAAAAAAACTGCAGAAATGTTTATTACAGCAGAAAAGCAGCAGTGAGCCTTAAAGTTTTAAACAGATAAAGGAGCTAGGAGACTCTAGAGAATGCTTTTAACTGCAAACAAGTTATTTGATACACTTCTGGGCAGGAAGTCAGAACAAATAAACTCAAACAGATGCTTAGCAATTGTAGAAAATTCCCAGTTAATACCTCACCCACAGTGAAACTAGCTAGAAAAGTATGCAGCAGACAATAAAAGTGCTATAAATAACTCATAAAAATAAGCAAGAAACAGGATACTTAATGTTATATATCACAGATCAGTTTGCTCAGTGCCCTTCCTCCAATTAGCAGTATGTCTGAACAGAAATGCTTTATCTGCTTGTAGGGGAATATGCTCACACAGTACATCCCTTAATGTTATGCACCAGCTTTATTCATTCCAGCACAAACAGTTTACAACCCGGTTGTTACTATGAACTTCAATATCATGTGCTCTGTCTTTTCTGACTGTGTAACAATAGATCTCATCAAATAATAGGCTTTCTTACAAGATGAACTCCTTACATGTCTGAGCAAAATTATTTTACTTTCATAACATTAGTGAGCTGTCCTATTGAGAATTTCATGAGCATCTTTACAATACTTATCCTGATTTCCTTTGTTTTTAAACAGTAAATGACTGGATTGACCAGAGGAGGGAGTATGTTATGCAACATAGTTGCCAAAGTACGAAGTTGTTCAGAAAACCCTGGTAATGAATAAGACACTAAGACAAAAGCCATAACCAAATAGAAGACACTTATAACAAGAAGATGGCTGGCACAGGTGGAAAAGGCTTTCCACTGACCCTCAGCAGAACTGATTCTCAGTACTGTAGCAATTATCTTTCCATAGGAAAACAGGATAAAAAACAGCTGAAAAGAGATAATGACTACAGACAGGATGCTGTTGTATTGTCTCTGGAGTGTGACATCATTACATGCCAATAATATGACAGTTGAAAAATCACAGGAAAAAAATTCAATCTTGTTTGGTCCACAGAAAAATGCAGTAAGTACAAAGTATGCACTTATCACAGCCCCTATCATACCTATTGTCCAACAAAAAACACATAATGTAAAGACATGCTTGGTAGTCATGACAGTGGGATAAAGCAATGCATTGCATATGGCCTGGTAACGATCATACGCCATGGCAACCAAGGATAAACTTTCTGTTACTAAAAAGGTGAGGTGGAAGGCCATCTGCATAACACATGGGCCAAAAGCAATTGACTTGTCATCTGTTATTAAATAGTAGAGCACCTCTGGGATGGTAACTGAAGGAATGAGAAGGTCCAGGAGGGCCAGGTTACAGATAAACAGGTACATCGGGGAGTGGAGGGCCTTGTCAAAGGTTATTACAATAACCAAGATAGCGTTTTCTATAATCGTGATTGTGTATATTGCAAGGAAAATCACAAAAAGCAAAGTTCGTGCTTTTCTGTCTTGAATCCCTGGAATTCCTGCCAAGATGAAGTGTGTGATGGGTGAAACTGTGTGATTCCACTGTTCCATAGTATGTCATTGAGTTCTTTTTCCTGCAAAGGAAAAGAGACATAATTAAACAAAGCCATAATCAGCAGTAGACATTCTACAGAGTAGAAAGAAAGGAAAAACATATTTGACTTTCTTTTTGAATCTGTAGCTTCATTTTTTTTCAGAAGAATGCACAAAGGAAATACATGGAGTGGAACACTGCATTTGAATTCTGCTAATGGATGGAGGCTTTGGATGCAATATACAATGCCATCTTACCACAACAAACACACTGGGTGCTAATTATATAACCGCATATCTCATTTCAGGTCACAGATTCAATGCTTGGGAATGAGTCAAAGAGTTTTTCACTTTGAATTGAGCAATGACTATGTACACAGTTGGGACAGGCACTGGTCATTCGGTATATTTGAAGATATAACAAGAAGTCAAAACATCTTCTTTCCTAAGCAGGATTTTAGAATCAGGTGTAAGTACCATCCAGGATGGTACTTACACCTGATTCTGAAACCCTGCTGGATTAGCCCATGAACAAGGGATGATCTTCCGTTTACAGAAGGGAAAGCCCAACCTATCTTGTTAAAACATTTCTGAATATTGTTGCAAATGAAGCTGAAATGAAGTGCAGCAGTGAAGATTGTGTGCCATCTTTTAGACAGGTCATTTTGTATGTTAGATTGAAGCAGTGCATAGTCTATTATGCCTGACTAGATTCAATTTGTGTCACTAAACCTCAGACCTAACTTTCTGAGATAAACAGATTTGTATGGCCTCTGCTCCAAACATGTGGTCCTGTATAATTCATAATTTTCTCCCTACAGCTGTTAATTTTGCCCATATGTGGGAATGTATTTCTCTGGACACTGTACTTATCAAACAGGTAAGTAAATGTAGTATACTCAGATGTTATACATATCAGCTCCTTACCATTTCAGAAATGCTGAACAAATAATCATGGTGTAAATGCTTTAACAATACATGCTAGGTCAATAATAAATAAATGCACTCAGTTACTTAATTTGTATGAATCACTTGCATGGATTTCTCTGATCCAATGCTCATAGTTCAGCCATACAAGTCAAAACTGTATATGAAAAAAAATCACTTACACATGTATAAAACAAATTTTGGTTTTCTGCTTTCACACCTTGTCAATATTTTACTGTTTGATGATGGCATATACATTATATTATATCTTGAAATTTCACTAATAGCATGCATGTCAACTGTCCAGATTTTTGCAGAATGCCCAGATTTTTGCCTCATATTTTTGGGCTGTTCCACATACAATTTGTGTTTTTTAGGCAAATCATTGAGGACTGTAGTCATTAAATAATGACAGACATTTGTCTTTCAGACTTCTTATTCTTCAGAAACTGCATACTATTGCAAAACATGCAATTCTAGCAAATGTCTAAGTTTGTAGCAGCAATGTTTAAACCTGTCCCTATGTTTGTGCCTCTGTCAACCTATTATTTCTGGCGTTGTTCATATTTCTTGCTCTAAGAGGTTGTGAGGTATGATGATTTTGTCATATTTCCCCATATATAGTGGCATGTAGTTACCTCCTTAAGCATCATAACATGGTATATGAGTAGTATATAGAATATTTGCATCTCTCTCACACAGTTCACAAATGTTCTTTTCTAAAGTTTGTTTCTTTTGACCAAATATAACTATGAATCATCATAGTTTACATGCAAATGTTACTGAGTCTCTCTGCATGCTCCATATCTTCCACTGCAACTTCAAAAGTATTAGGAGTCACCAATACATAGGATCATAGGAGATTACTAGGCTATCGACCCGGAGGCCATTTTAAGCCAAGCCATTTCATCTCAATGTAATGCCATAGAAATGATAATCAATATCCAAGATTGCATTTAGTGATGACTGCCCATATCCAGGAGGATTGTGGGCTTTATCTCTGGTAAGAATTTATGGTGCCTCATCCACTCATCCAGGATCCCCTTTACAGTGTCATAAAGGTGCTCTGTTTCACATGAACTGGTAGCCTGTTCCAAAAATGAGGCAGTTGCTGGGAGATAAATCTATCCCTCCAGCATGTCCTATTTAAGCCACAAACCATATTTTGGTTCCTGAAATGGGTAGCCCTAGTCATGTTTCATTTATGGATATGCAGTAAGTTCATTAGGCTTGGGTCTTGGATTGCTCAGTACGTCAGGCATAAGTCTCCCCTAAGAAGTCTATACAATATGGAATATAGTCACAGGCACTTTAGTTGATCTGTGTAAGGCACATGCTGGAGGCCATTGATATTCTTTATTAGAAACCTCTGAGGTCTCTCTAATTGCTGCAGGTGCTTAGTATGGTACATGCCAGATAGGGTATTATACTCAATTATGGGCCAGATAAATGCTGAGTACAAGGGGGATTATAACTTCTTTTGCTCTTGAGGTGATGCCTTTACAAATCAAGTGTGCTACATAAATAGCTTTCCTTACCACAGCAGACACATGGTGGTGGTGGTTGAAGTTAAGGTCACAGACAACTTGTGATCCCTGGTCTCTTACCACTTTATGGGTACTTAGGATATTGTTGTTGATTTGATAGTGAGAGGGGGCATTGTTTGTGCCGAAGGGAATGATGAAGCATTTCTTTGCATTCAGTTTGAGACTGTGACTAATACACCAGCCATTGGTCTGCATGAGACCCTTCTGGAGTATACTAACATCATTTGGGGATTCAATGATTGCAACTAGTTTGCAGTCATCTGCAAACTTGGTCAGCCGCAACCCCTTAGTTTTGACCTGAACTTCTGAGAAGTATATATCAAAGATTAGAGGGCCCAGTACTAATCCCTGTGGCACCCCACTGGTACCAGGTCTGTTGGTTGATGTGGAGTTTCCCACTATAATAGTGTGTGTCCAGTTTGTGAGCCATTTGGCAGCCCATCTTACAACAAAGGGGTTTACATTCAGTTTGCTAAGTTTATCGATAATACTTGACTGCGGAATTGCGTCAAAAGCCTTTGCCAGGTCATGGTATGCTGTGTGCACAGATTTGCCCTTGTCAATGGTCTTGTTCATATTTTCAAAGAAATCCACCAGATTTAACAGGCAGCATCTGCCCTTCACAAAGCCAAATTGGGTAGGATCTAGGGTTTGGAGGTCACCTATGTCTTTATTTATGAGGTCCATAAAGATATGTTCCATGGCCTTACAGATGAGGCTGGTCAGTCTTATGAGTCTGTAATTCCCTGGGTCTGTTGCTAGACCACCTTTTTGGTGGGGAATGACTGTTGTTGTTGTTCTCCATTCCGCAGGAACAAAGCCTATGGTTAGGCTATGATTGGAAAGGGTATTTAATGGTGATGCTAGTTTTTGTTTTAACCAGCAACAACAAAAAAAAAAAAAAACAGCAAAATAGTCCAAAAAAACCACAGTAGGATTCAGTTCACAGTAAAATTTATTACACTGACTTAGCGCCTCAGCCACAACAGCCTTCAAAGAGTACCAATAATAATAGTAATAGTTTTTGTTTTAGCCTTTTTAGAAGACAGCCTGGGATATCATCTGCTCCCATAGAGGCTGTGTCTTTTGCCTTGGACAAGGGTTTGAGGATCTGCTCTTCAGATATGAAGGGGGGGTTGGGGGAAGGTTTGCAATAAGTTGGGAGGGGATAAGGGAGTGAAATTTTCACCAAACCTATCTGCTATCAGGCTTGCTATCTCTGTGGGGTCAGTGTGTGTAATAGCATTGGCCACTAGTTCTGAACATGCTTGGGTCCTACCCTTTTGGTTACTTACATAGCTGCAAAAGGCCTTATGGTTATCTTTGGCTGTACTTGCTAAGTTTCTCTCAAAGGACCCCTTGAAGGATTTGACAAGTTGTCTTATTTGCCTGTTGAGGCTGATGAGGGTGCTTTTCCATTGTTGTGGTCTTGCCTTTGTTTTCTTGGACAGCAACTTTTTGCATTTATTGTAAAGTTTTTGATGCTAGATGTCCACAATGGCAGCTTGTTTTTACTTAGGGTTCTGTATTTGATTATTTCTGGTACGGCTGAGTTTATACATGTTACTAGTGATTGTACGGGGCGTTAATGTAAGCTTTGGTGTAGTTCTCACTTCCAGCTTGGGGGGGTGGGGTTTAGAATGCATTTATACTTTCATCTTGGAGGGTATAGCTTGCTTTGGTGAAGTTTTTTAATCTGATTTCACCCTTTGTGAGTTCTGGTGTTAGTACCAGCTTGAAGGTGACCGATTTGTGGTCAGTTTTAACTAATGAGGGTCTGACAGTTGTAGCAGTGCTTCTGTTTGACATGTTAGTGAGGACCAGATCTAGAATGTTTGTTCCCCTTGTTGGGGTATGAACAATTTTCTTCTAGGGCATTTGAATTAACAAAGTCAAGGAACATTTGTGCTAGAAAGTTAGGGCTAGAGTAGGTTTCCCAGTTGATGGTGGGATAATTGAAATCCCCAATGACCAGTGTGCTTAGTAAATTTTGGATTTTCTCCAGTTTGGTCAAGTAGGCTTCATGGGCATCGTGACCCATGAAGGGGATCTATAACTGGCTAGGACTTAAATGGAGGTCTTACTCACAGTAACTTGGACCTGGAGTAACTCCATGGAGTTGTCCAGGCTAACTAGATAGAAGGTGATTTCATCTCTAATATAGATTGAAACACCATCTCCTTTATTTTTCACACATTCATTTTGTGGTCTAAAGCTGTGGAAGGCATTGTAGCCTTGCAAGGAAGGGGTATTCCCTGAGGCCTTGAAACAGGTTTCTATGACTGCACAGACATCTACATCTTCTAGTGATAGAAGTGCTTCCAGGTAGTGCAGTTTTTGGATTAAGCTCTGAGCATTTAGCAGCATGGCCCTTCTTTTGTTCTGATTGGTTAATTTCACATTGGCAATGTTGTTTTTGAGACCTTGCCTAAAAAAGGCATAATGGGAGAGGCAAGAACCTTTGCCAGCAGCCAAAAGCCTAGAGGTGCCAAGTGCAGACCGTCTCTGGCAAAGCAGTGAGGTTTGTCAATTATGGCTTCCCAGGCTGACAGGAACTGGATTCCCTTTGAACAACACCAAAAAATGAGCCAGTTATTGAAATCAATCATTTTTTTTGTTTATACTGTGGCATCATTATAGGTGAGGGTAGTATGTTGCCCAAGGCTAGGGACATACCTGCCTGGGACACATACTCAGAGAGCTCAATCATGTCTCTCTTCATATAGTCCAGTGAGGTACAAAAGTTTCTCTCTGAGGTGAACTGATGGTTGTAGAGCATGTTCTGTTAATGTATGCATCCATGAGAAATATGTTAAGTAAGTCTGGTGTTCTTTCATATAAAATCAATAATAAATGATAATACTTCTGTCTTTTTAAGTGATGTCTTTATGTTTTCATATTTACTTTATTCATTAGAAGAACTAAAGGACTGCACAGCATAGCTGGTTAACAGCTTACTTCAGTCTGCCAAAAATTCAATATCATACAAATATTGTCTCAAGTTCTATACCATGCACTTAATACTGACTAAATGGAAATACAGTGAGTGTATGATGCATGCATAGTCTGGTCAAGAAGAAAAATAAAGGTAAATATAAATTTCATTGTTCATTAACTAGTATTGACTTTGGGATTTATCTGGCATACTTTCAATTCTGCTTCTTTTGAAGCTAATCTACGTGTGCTTTTAAACTGAAAGCTGATTTTGGAGAAATGGACAATGAACACAAACACATGCTCACCCCCCCCAAACACACACACACACACACACACACACACACACACACACACACACACACACACACACACACACACACACACATACTCACACAGATGTGCACGCACACACACACACACACACACACACACACACACACACACACACACACACACACGCACACAGAAGTATCTATCTAATTATCCATCTAACTCTCTATCTGTCTAATGTACTGTATCTATCTATCTATATTGTGATATGCTGGGGTCACTAGCTGAAACAGTACATATATTTTCATAGGATCATAGGAAGTTACTAAGCTACTGGCCCTGAGGTCCTTCTAAGCCTAGGCAAGAGTTTAGCCCATGCATAGATTTTAACCAGATTCTTCAACATTTTGACCTGCTTCAGATAAATGACAGCACCATTTTTGTTCAGCTACAGTCCTATATTGTGGAAATCTAAATAAACTAACTTCAGTGCAGATCATTAGTATTTGTGTTACACTTTCACATAAACCAAATAAAACTGAAGTTTGCAGTAGATAGATTACGGTTTTGTGCATAAAGCAGTCTAACCCCGTTAATTTTCCTTCTAATGATGCTTAAGAGAACTCCTGGGTGACTTCAGCTCAATGTTATTTATCTTCCAGGATACTTACAACAGATTCTTCCCACTATGGACTCACTTACCTTAAAGGAAGAGACTCACTGTGACTCATGTCTTACCTTGCCCTTACTCATGTCTTTTCTTTTAGGTTAAATTCTTTCAGAATGGATTCCAGTTATCCCTAACATCCAGCCTTAAAATTATTCCCTTCAGTAACCTTGTAATGCAAAATAGTAACAATCTTACTTAGTTTTGCCTTAGTTGTGTAACTTTGGATGTAGACTCCACCATTACGTTGTCTGAATTTAGTGTCTTGGACATCCTACCTATAGCTTTTGGTCTGGCACACTTTTTGTCATTATCACTCTCCTGGTACACTCATTGTTCCTGGTCAGTGGCACTGGATTCCCTTTGTTTTAGTCTCATTCCTGGAAGTGAGGAATTTACTACTTGTTGTAATGCTGTCATCCCTCAGAATGCTGACACACATGTTCATCGAGCTTGTTGGGTGGTGATGAGTGGATTAATTGTGTGCTCTACCCTGCAGACATATACTGTCCATACCTGTTTATATCTCCTGTCCAACAAAAGCCCTGCCATTCATATTGACCTTTGCATTCTCTTACAGCTCAACAAAGGGCCACCTCTTATGGTCTCTCTCCTCTCAGATAGGTGGTCCCATCCTCCCTATATAAACTTTTAAACACTTGAGGAACAATTGAAGCTAAGTCACCCACACTGTAATCAGGGCTTTATCATTGGTTCATAGATTCATAGGTGTGTACTAGGCTAATGGCCCTGGAGCCTTTACAAACCTAGCCTATAAACGTGCCCTGGCATTGTGCCTCCCAACGTTAGTTCACAGTGCCTCTATCAAGTAGCACCACTGGAGTGATCCCTGGGGTGAACTTTCTATTACCCATCCACTCATCAAGATTTCTCTTGAAGAGGGACAGTGAGGTGCTCTGCTTGACATGTATGGGAATTCTATTCCAGAGCATGGTCAATTTCTGGGTGAGGAACCTGACCCTCCACCATGTTCTGCTGATTGTAGTAATGTGGTTGAAGCCTTTGGAGCATTTGGTGCGGAGGGATTGGGATTTCTTTAGATGTAGCATTTCTAATAGAGCTGGGTCAGACATGACTTTGTAAGTCAGGCATAGATCGCCTCTAAGTAGGCAATATGAGACAGAGAATAGCTGGAGTCTTTTGAGTCTGTCTGTGTAGGGCATGTGTTTAATGCCTAGGATCCTCTTTGTTAGGTACTTCTGTAGCCTCTCCAACTGTTGCAGGTGTCTAGTGAGGTACATGCCAAATGGGGCATTATACTCAATGATTGGTCTAATGAGGGAAGAGTAGAGAGAGATGATGACCTTTTTTTTCCTGGATGCAAAACCCTTGGTAATGAGATGTGCCACATAGAAGTACTTTCTGACCACAGTGGCAATGTAGTGGTCAAAGGAGAGGTTGCTGTCAAGCTTAAGGCCATGGTTTTGACACCAGGCATTGGTCTCAATAAGGCCTTCTATAGAACATCTGCATCACTTGATCAGTTAATAATGGCTCCCAGCTTGCAATCATTTGTGAACTTGGTCAGCCAGAGTCCTTTTGTGTTAGGCTGAACTTCTAAGAAGTAGATGCCGAACAGGAGAGGACCCAGAACCGATCCCTGTGGGACTCCACTTGTGACTGGTGGGCAGTCTGACTTGGAGTCTACTACTTTCACACTGTGTGTTCTATCTGTGAACCAATTTACAACCCACTAGTGATATAGGGGTGATGCTTAGTTTGATGAGTTTATTAATAATTCCTGAGTGAGAAATGGTATCAAAGGCCTCGGCCAGATTGAGGTAGGCTATATGCACTGCCTTACCTTCATCCACAGCCCTGTTGACTGACTCAAAGAAGTCAACCAGGTTGAGCAGGCATAATCTCCCTGTCAGAAATCCAAATTGAGTGGGGTGTAGAGTTTGGAGATTTCCTATATCTTTGTTAATCACTTCCATGATGATGTGCTCCATAGCTTTACATATCTAACTCGTCAAGCTAATGGGTGATAATTCCCAGGGTCTGTAGTTGCTCCCCCTTTATGGAGAGGGATGACTGTAGCAGTGTGCCATTTGGTAGAGACAAAGTCTGAGGTGGAGCAGTGTCTGAACAGGGCACACAAATATGGCGCCAGTTCACTTTGTAGCTCATGCAGAACACAGCCAGGGATATTATCAGGTTCTATGGAAGCTGTATTCTTTGCCTTGGACAATGCAGCTTTAACCTGTGCTGCAGTAATGCTGGGTGCCTGGCATTCTTCCGGTATTGTGATTGGTCCTTTAGGGTGGGACAAAGGGGTAAAGTTGTTACTGAATCTGTCGGCCAGTATGTTAGCGATATCTGTTGGCTTAGTATAGGAGGTACCATTGTGCAGTAACTCAGAGCAAATCTGGGTATTGCCGTGGATGTTCTTGATATAACTATAGAAGGCTTTGTGATTGTTTTTAGTGTCTGCTGCAATTCTGCCTTCATAGCTGGCTTTTGAGCATTTGATGAGGGATCTCAGCTTTTTGTTGAGACTAATAAGGAAGATTTTCCAGTCTTGGGAATTCATCTTTTTCTGCAACAGTTTCTTCCTTCTGTTGTAGAGTTTATTAATGGCAGGGGACCACCAGATTGGCTTCCTTTTTATGGAGGAGAGTGTCTCGGTTCTGTTGGGTATGGCTAGTTCCATGCATTTATGTACATGTTCATACAGTGCATTGGTGTATGATTCAGTAGTCATGTATCTATATCTATTTTCCATTGGCATGGACGCCATGAAGTTAACCACCTCTGTTTTTAGGAGACCAAAGTCACTTTGGAGAAGTTTTTCAAGGTGGTTACCTTTGCGGGAGTGTGGGTGAGATGTGGATTTCCATGGAGATTAGTTTATGGTCGGATCTGATCAGGGAGGGACTGACTACTGGTATAGAACAATAGTCACCCATGTTAACAATAACCAGGTCAAGGATGTTGCTTCCTTGAGTGGTGGTCAGAATGAGCTGGTCTAGGGCATTGGAATTAATGAGTTACAAGAAGTATTGGGCCAGTGTATTGGTCATTGAGTAGTTTTCCCAGCTGATGAAGGGGTAGTTGAAGTTTTTTAGTATGAGAGTGTTGGGTTGGACATTGATAGATTCCAGGGTTCTTAGGAATGTGGAGTGAGAGTCTAGGATCATGGTTGGGGACCTATAGCAGGCAATGACCTGTTTCGCCATCTTACCCAATGTTATTTGTACCTGAAGTATATCAGATGTGTTATGCTGGACTACTAGTCTGGAGGTGTGCATATCTTTTCTGAATATGGTCCCTGTTTTGGGGCCAAAAGGTGTGGAATGAGTTATAGCTTGGCAGCGCAGGGGTGCTTTCTGCCTCTTTAAACCAGGTCTTTGTTACAGCACAAATGTTGATGTCCTCCATTTACCGTTATATGCCACTGGCACAGACACCATGAAGTAAATTATGAAAAATCATTAATCAGACAACATTTATATGCCACACTAGAGAGGTATTCCCAGTCATGGTGTTTTTGATGTTTTTTGAGGTACTGGATAGAGGTACTATTGCAATAATTATCCTGAGAAAAAACATGAGAGGTGCACAATCCAAATCAAAGGAAAGCTAGATACAAATGATTCATAAAATTTTCCCTGCTAGGTGCTATCTCTCTCTCTCACCTGTTCATGCACCACATAGTACATCAGGCAACAAGCATTTTTCAGCGCTTGCTGTTTCTATAGCAGTTAGGGGTTTTATGCCTCAGGTTGCTAGTCCAAGGCCCAACCCTCTTTGGAGGATGCACAACACATATCTGCATGCACACACTCACATCTAGGGCCAATTTAGAGTGTTCAGTCCACTTAATGCATGTCTTTGGAATATGGGAGAAAACTGGAGCACCAGGCAGAAACCTACATGAATTCAAGGAGGACATGCAGACTCCACACAGAAGGCATGCCAACCAGGAATCAAACTGGAGAACCTCTTGCTGTGAGGTGAAAATGCTAACTGCTACACTACTGTGCCACCCTGCTAGATGCTATAGCATATTTAAAATATTCCCCAATCTTTTTTCAAATTTTATTTTTCCATGTTACTGTTCCTACCAAATGTTAAATGCACTGATAATATATCTAGAATACTTACACATTTTTCCTTGTGAAGTGGTTCTCCATAATTTCTCAGAGAATTTCAATTCAGGGATGTGAGTAAATAAATATGTTTAAAGTACAGGGCAACAACAGTGGATGTGTGGATGTGACAACCCAACCCCATGAAAAATTGGGAAAAGCATTATGATGATGATGATGATGGAAAAAAATATATATATATCTATATATATATATATATATATATATATATATATATATATATATATATATATATATATGGATAGAGAGCGACAGACAGAAAGCTATACACAGGGCCATCTTAGGTTAATTGGACCAATTTGGCCCAATATTGCTTTCTTGCTTAGAGGGCCAAGCACTAAGCTACGACTGGGTCATTATGCCTTAGAAGACCCAGCATTTTGACTAAAAGACACTACGGCAGAACTTACCCGGCATTCTTCTACTGTTAGTCTTGCTCCCATAGTAGTTACAGAGTTACATTAGTGGAGAGGACATTTCCCATCATGCACTGCACTACTGGCTCGTCCAGTATTATTAGTAACTGCAGCTTCATGCCTCTTGCATGGATTAGAGTGTTAGGTGATCGCACTCCCTTAGCAGTCAATTGCTGTTGCTATGTGGTCAACAGGGTTTTCAACCCAAAACTAGTTGGATTAACCATCTGGTTTTCTGTACCACTCCAGTTTCAGTATAGGAAGATAAGTCCAGGCCTATTTTGAACACTTAGAGAGATGTACCATTTTATTTTGCTTCTCTTGCTGATATGGTTGCTAAAGAATAAAATTACAAAGAATAACTGTAGAATAGTCAGTCTAAGACAGCATGAAAACAAACAGTAGTGAGCATAAAAAATTACTTGTGACAATGTTACAAATTCAATAGTATGGTAGAGAGATCCTTTTTGCAGTTGTAAATAAGAGCACAATAATCACAGAAAAGTGAAATATGAGGTGTACATTCTGAGTGTTAGGCGGCAAAGGAAGATAAAAAAATCTTCTTTATCAAATCACATTCTGCTTTCAATCACTCATTTTTTAACTTGGCATTCAACTATTTCCTCATTTAGATTTGCTTGTTAAAGCAACATCATTATTTGATTTAACATTCTTTAAATTAACTCTAATTTTTCCTTCTTTTGTGAATGAATATTCAGTGTCTGTATATGCCATATGCAAAATGCTCCATTATTAAAGGTTTGTAGTTTTGAAGTGCTTAAACATTATACATGGTTATAGAATCATATGGGTCAAACATTATACAAGTGCCACAAAACCAGAACCGAAACACTAAAGGTGGAGTAGTATCCATATTCATCAAGGATATTCAAAACCTCAGGCTAGTTGCCCAGCACAATGCATCTGAAATTCTCCAGGTGCAACTAACACTAGGTATGACTGCAATCTAAATTATAGCTTGCTACAGATCCCCCACCATGCTCCAAGATTCTCACTACACCTTTCTAAACATACTGGAAAATATTAAGATACAACCAAACACCCTAATACTGGGTGATTTCAACTAGCCTGCCATTAACTGGGAAAACTACTCATGTGCCCGCACCTTTGCCCAACGGTTCTTGGAATTCATAAATTTCAACGCCCTTAGTCGCACCAGGGGCTCCAATATCCTAGACCTGGTCATTACCAACATGGGAAATCAATGCTCCACACCTATGGTCACCCTCTCATTGGTCAGGTCTGACCGTAGGCTAATCACCCTTGACATTCACATCCCACCCCCACCCCCCAGTAAGGAATCCTCCGTAAAAAAACTTCTGCAAAGCCAACTTCATGCTACTCAAGTCAGAAGTGACAAACGTCATAACACCCATGCAGACAGAGAACTGAAAGTTTGACTGCTGAATCCTACACTAAGGCACTGTACAAGCACATCCACTCATGCATGAATTGTGCCATCCCCAATAGAACCAAAATGCTCTACTGCAAAAAAAAGGAAGCCAATCCGGTGGTCCCTTGCCATAAACAAACTTTACAACAAAAGGAAGAAACTGTTGCAGAAAAGAGGAAAATCCCAGGATGCAAAAAACTCTCTTACTAGCCTCAGTAAGAAGCTGAAATCCCTCATAAAATCCTCCAAAGCTAGTTACGAAAATAAAATTGCCAAAGATTCCAAAGACAACCACAAGGCATTTGCTATGTCAAGAATCTAAATGAAAAAGCTTAGATCTGCTCTGAGCTATAACAGAATGCCATTAAATATACTGATCTCAAAGATATTGCCAATATCCTGGAAGATCACCCCCTCTCACCTCCTAAAGGGTCCATCTCAAAACCGAAGGATTGCCAAATTCCGGTAATAATGGCCACACAGGTAAAAAACACACTCTCCAAAGCTAAAAATACAGCATCCATTGAACCAGTTGACATCCCAGGCTGTGTAATACATGAACTACAAAATGAACTGGCACCTCACCTAAGTGTCATGTTTAATCATAGCTTCACCTCAGGCTTCATGCCCACTGAGTGGCACACAGCTACAGTTATCTCACTCCACAAGGGGGATCCACCTTGGATCCTGGGAACTACCACCCCATAAGTCTGAAGATCCTAATCTGCAAGGCCATGGAACATATTATCATGGGTCTTATAAACACAGACAATAGCAACATTCAAACACAGGACTCCACGCAGTTTGGGTTCATGAAGGGTCGATCTTGTCTCCTGAACCTGATTGACTTCTTTGAATCAGTCTCCAGAGCCATGGATAAGGATAAGGTGGTCTAAACAGCCTATCTGGACCTTGCAAATGCCTTCAGCACCATCCCCCACTCTGGAATCATAGATAAACTTATGAAGCTGGGCATTAATCCCTACATCACTCGATGGGTTGCCAACTGGCTTACTGACAGAACCCACACTGTAAAAGTAGCCGACTCCAAATCCAGCTCCTGGAGTACCTCAGGGTTCAGTCCTGGGACCGCTCTTGTTTGGCATCTACTTCTCTGAAGTACAGGCCAACACTAAGGGACTCTGGCTAACAAAGTTCACAGATGTCTGCAGACTGGGAGCCATTAATGAATCCCCAAATGATGTGGATATTCTACAAAAGGCACTTACAGAAACAGATGCTTGATGCCAGAGCCATGGGCTCAAGCTCAATGCCAAAAAATGTATAGTTATCCCCTTTGGGAAAAAACTTGTACCCATGAATTACTACATAGGTGGCAGTACACTAAACACTGAACGTGTGATAAGAGACTTAGGGACACAGGTGGACAGTGGTCTCACCTTCAATAACCACATCTCCACAACAGTCAGAAAATTGTTCTATGTGGCACACTGCATCACTAAGGGCTTTTCATTCAGAAAAAAAGGAAGGTATTGTCCCACTGTACTCATCCCCTCATAAGACTCATTATAGAATACAATACCCTGTTTGGTATGTATCTCTGAAGACATCTGCAGCAACTGGAAAGGCCGCAGAAATACCTCACTAAAAGAATCACAGGCCTAAAGGAGATGCCCTATGCTGACCATCTAAAAAAACTCCACCGATACTCTGTTGCATATCGTCTACTCAGAGCTGATCTCTGCTTAACATACAAGGCCATGTCAAACCCACAGCTGTTGGACATGCTACACTTAAAGAAATCCCAATCCGTCAGACACACATGCTCCAGTGATCTAAACCTTGTCATCACAATGAACAAAACATGCTGGAGGGATAGGTTCCTGACCCAGAGACTCCCCAGACTCTGGAATAGACTGCCCATACATGTCAAGCAGAGTGCCTCTTTGGCCCGCTTCAAAAGGAACCTTGATGATTGTATGGGAGATAGGAAATTCACTCTGGGGATCACGTCAGTCACCCTGCTAGACAGGGGCCCAGGGAAGTAAATATTGTGGGAAGAAATGTCCAGGGAATTGTTATGGCTAGGCTTGTATAGGCCCTAGGGCCGATAGCCTAGTAGCAACCTATGAACCTATGAACAAGCAATATACTTATACTATAAAGCATTACATTACATTTTGAGCAGCAAAGTACACATTCAGTGTTGCAATATACAATGTAGGACTAAGAAATAGTGATATCAGAATGGCATACTACACTAGTCCTTAGAGAGGCAGATCATGGCTCAAAAACAATACAATTGAGCAGTGGACTAGCTGGCTATAGGAAGAGCTTTGTGTATAATCTATGCTAGATGTAAGATAATAATATCAAGGTAGTTTGTTTAGGCTGGATTAAACCTTAAGTGAAGATTAGGAATTGAGAAACACAGTTTAGAGGTAAGAGCACCTAATGGTATAGCATTACTTTAGATGGTAAATGTAGATGAGGAGTCTTTTAGAGTGAGAGATTAAAAGGGTAAGGATATATACAGCAAGACACGGAAGAGTCAGGGATGGGGAGGAAAGGAAAGAAAGGGGGCTCAGTTTATAGGAACTGCATCCTTAGTATAGTTGCATTGCCATAGAGAGGTAATGTGTTGTTTCAGGGATACCCTAAAGAGAGGTGCACTGATAGACCTTACTGATTCAGGGAGATTATTCATAGTTTCACTACAGTAAAGAGTAGCGAATTTGTGCTGCTGCACGGGTTGGTTTCACTACATTTCGAGTAGCTGATTATTGGGTTGGAGACATCTGTTTGGATGATATTGTGTGACTAGAGAAGACAAAGAAGGGCATCTAGATGGTTTATAGATACATTTTTGTGCTGTGCTTAATTGAATAAGTGACAGATGATGTGGTGGTTTCAACCAGTTTACTTGGTTCAGAGAAGAGCATTGGTGAGAATAATAGCTTGCATTTGTTACAAATTTGGCAATTTTATTGAAGCCTGAGGCTAGTTTGGATATGAGAGAGGCCTGAATATTGATCAGGAAAGGTGCACCATACAGAAGAGAGGATAGTAGGAAGGAAGAGGTGAGAGATAGTTTTGTGGAGTGGTCGAGGAAGTATTTTTGTCTATAGAGATTTCCCATTTTTTTTAATGTTGGTATGAGTGTGCAGGTCAAATGTCAAATTTTCATCCTTAATGGCACCTAATTTTGGTATATGGTATGACTTCACTTATTGTGCTGTTTTGGGCTTGGATGGCGAAATGTTTCTTGTTTAGTGGAGTGTTTCTTTGGGTAGAAAGAGAACAAGTTTTGTTTTGCTGGGGTTTATGGTGAGATGGTTGTTAGACATCCATATCTCTGAAGTAGTGAGGGCATCTTGTGTCAGCTGGTGTAGCTTAGATGGTGAGTTGGCCGCACAGAAGTTATTGATAAAGATGCTGAACAAGAGTGGCCCTAGTAAGGATCCTTTTGGAAAACCTGTAGTAGTATTGAAGAAAGGAGAGAAAGAATTGTGCCATTTGGTTGATTGTTGCCTGTTTGTGAGGTAGTTTGAGAAACAGTCTAGGGACTGGGGTGAGATGCCTATGCTAGGCAGTTTAGTGAGAAGGATACAGTTTGAGATGGTATCAAAGGCCTTGGTGAGGTCTAAAAAGAGAGAGGGGACAATTTTTTCATCATCTCGGGCCTAGTTAACTTTGTCGGAGAAGGATATTAGAGCTGTAGTAGTGCTATGACCAGGTCAAAATCCATGCTGAGTGGGGGAATGAATTTAGTTGTGAAGTACATAGTGGGTGTGGATGTATTTTTCTATGATCTTAGAGATGGGTGAGAGGATTGCAATGGGTCAGAAGTTGGAGATGTCTGTGTCAGTGCCTCCTTTATGTAGAGGCAGAATGTATACTTTTTTCCAAATAGTGGGTGTGTAGGATTCCAGAACAGATCTGTTAGTAAAAATGCTGATGGGAAAGGCTATAGAATTTGCAGCAATTTGTAGGATTTCATCAGGTAGTTTGTCTGGGGCATTGGTGCAAGGTTTAAATTTTTGGAGTAGCTTTCTTATTGTGTCGGTAGGGATAGGTAAGACAGGGGGTTTGGTAGAGGGTGAAGTAGGGGTATTTTGTGGGGTTTGGGTTGGAAAGAAAGGTAGTAATTAGACTGGCAATATAGTATTGATGAAATGGGAGTTAAAGAGTGCAGCTATTTGTGTGGATGTTTTGTCAGGGGTTGGGTAAGAATTGTTATTTGACCCCAGGTGTAGCAAGGAATTAATGGAGCTCCAGAACTTTTTAGGGTTTTGTTTATAAAGGTTTTGTCGGGTAATGTAGTCATCTTTTTTGTTTTTTTTTTTTTGACTAGTTGCTTCACTTGATTATGGAATTATTTATATTTTGTCAGGTTGGTGATGTTTTTGTTTTTTTGCCAATGTTTCTATGACTTATCCCTTGTGGTCATTAGCTGTTTAGTGGTTTTTGTGACCCAGGTGATATGATTAGTTTTTACCATCATTAGAGTGAGTGGAGCTTGATTGTCTAGGACCTTGAGAAATGTAGAGTTAAAGAACTCAACTGCTTCATCTAGGGGAAGGACTTTTAATGTGTTCCAATTAATATGTTGTAGGGTGTCATTAAATGTAGTGGGATAGAAATGGGATAAGTCTCTAATTTGTTTGTAGTGATGCCTGCTAAGTGATGAAGTGTTTTTCTAACTGTGAAGGCAGGTAAGTGGTCACTTATGGTACTGGGGAGAGTTCCTTTGGATGCAATCTTAGTTGGGTCAAAGACTAATACCCAGTTTAGGATAGAACCAAAGTTATTGGTTTTATTTGGTCTAGTTATGTCATTAATTAATTGGATGAAAGTATATAAGTTGATGTTGGAAGTGGGATTTTCTTGGGAAATGTCTAGTCAACTGATATCGATGTCTCCCAAGATTATAGTTTTATTTTCAATATTATTTGAATCTCATGACAGTATTTCCTTTAATACTGGAATATTATTGTCAGGAAGAATGTATAATACAATGACACAGATGTTTTTGCAAATGTTTATTCTAAGGAAGGAGACTAATATTTCAGCTAAGGAGAATTGTGGGATAGGCTTGGTGTATGATATAATAGAGAAGGTGTTAGGATGTATGAGGCAGATTCCTTAACTTCTTTATGGTATCAGTCAAATCTTAGACAGGCAAAGCGGTGGGGTAGTGTAGGAATTCTGCTTCTTTAATATAGGGTTTTAGCCATGTCTCAGTGGTGGCTATGATGTTGGGTTTGTTATGAGATATCCAGGAGTGGAATTCTGGTATTTTGCTTCTGATGCTTTGGAGGTTAATGGCTTAATGTTTAATGATTTATAGGAGTTGAGGGGTGCAGGAGGGGTTGTACTTGGGCCTGAGTTGGAGTGTATGTCTCCACATTGAGATAGCTTAGAGTTTGTGGGTGGGAAAGAATTGAGTTCCTGTCTTCTTTTTGCATTTATTGGGTAATTATGGGCTTAGGTGGTGGTGTTCTTGGTGTAGGGATGAAAGAGTGTGAGAAGAAATTTTACTTTTGAGCATGGTATTAAGTCTATGGTGTATAGGGTAGAGGAGATGTTAGAAAAGCTGGTAAGTGACTGTGTTTTATGGGTTATAGTGGCTGTAGGATACTGGATGATGTAGGTATTCTGAAGTGAAGTTAGTTGTAGTAAGAAGAAAAATGATAGAGACAGGGTGATGGGTATAGTGTTAGAGGTTAGTAACATAGTGTGGCATGGGAGTAGAGGTTATGAAATAGTTTAGGTAGAATTTAAGATCTGGAGGATAGAGGGAGGCTTAGGTAGAAGTTAGTAGTTTTGGGAGATAAAGGGAATGATATCCTAGGATTAGGTTGACAATTAGTATGTAGGTGGTAGTTGTAAATTAATGATGTGTTGTAGGTGTGAGTGGGAATGATGTATGTGTGCTTGATTGGTGGAAGTGAGGTGATGGGTGGAGTTAAGGTTAGAATAAATGTAATAAAAGGGGGGTGGGAATGGGAGTAGCATAGTGGAGCAGAGTGAGCCCAGGCATATTGAAGGTGAATGGAGTGGGTTAAGCCAGGAGGCTGAGTAGGGCAGAAAAAAAAACAATAAGGTGAAAAACGTGTTTGTTGTTGGAAGAATGTCCTTCTATATTGCATAGCTTATAAACAAAGGGACTGTGTCTAGATCTAGAGATGCCATGGCCCCCCTTTATTCAGTCCTTATTAGGACAATCATTGAATATAATCCCCCCTTGGCATGTATCTATCCAGACATGGGCAATAGTTAAATGCCCAAAGACATAACTTACTTAAAGGATACAAGGCCTAAACAACATATTCTACATGGAAGAACTCAAAGCCCTGTCACTATACTGTGTCATACAGACTGCTAAGAGAGATCTGGCATACAAGGCATCCTCTGACACATTACTGATGGATTTATTGAAGATCAGTGAGTCAAATGACATCAGAAATACTCAGTCTAGGGATCTAAACCAGTGCTCTGGAAAAGAATTCCCATCCACATAAAACAAAGTTTATCCTTGTCCATTTTCAAGTGCATCTTAGATCTATGGATGGAAAATATAAAATTTACCCCAGGACTGCCGCTTGTGCTACTATTGGACAGAGACAGCTCCTAAATGCTATATCTCATGCATGGGTTTCCCTCAAATTATCTATGGTATGATCCCCATTTATTCTCATTAGTGGTAATAGATAATCATTGACCATGAGATTAGTTAGGTCAGCCTATAATCAAATGGGATAAGTTATTTTGAGCACAAGAAATGAAACTATCTAGGCTTAAAATGTCTCTCAGGGGCAGCTAGCCTGGTACTTTCCTATAAACCAATGACAACACTGTCTAAAATTCAGCACTTGTTTATTTGCTGTTCATTCTTTGCTTTCACCCTCACCAGAGTCCCTTTCCTCCAATTCTTAACACTACCATATTTTCACTACCATATTTTTTCCCCTGCACCTGCACATCCATTTCTATCTGCAGTCTTTCACTTGAACCTGCTACTACTGCTGCTGCAAAAGTTTTTACTCTGGAAACACTGTTGTTAGTCTCTTTGTGTTTATCTCTCTCTGCTCCATCTTCCTGCAATGCAACACAGAGCACATCTTTAAAACTAGTTAATCCATTGGGCATATGTGCTGCCTGTCTAACCATACCCTTGTTTACAACATCCTTCTGCTTCTGTATCTGCTCATCACTAAATATTTTGTCCATTACTACACTCCGCTGCATGGCCTCAGATTCTTCTGGTTCTGCTTCTTCCATAATTCAACCACATCTCCTGATGTCTCTATATTCACCTCCCAAACATATGTTTCCTTCTAAATTACACTTTCCATGCTCTCTTTCTGCATCTCATTTCTGCCCACATCCTCAGTCTTAGACTCATTGATCACCAATAACAGCCCTTTGGCTCCACCTAGGATAACTTCGCAAAACACTCCTCCAAAAAGTAGGGATTCTTTATTAATATTTACATTCATTTTATGCCACATAAAAACTTTATATTAATTATTCACACACTTAGGGTGGTATTCAGAGTCATCATGCATACCCGTTACGTCTATTTGTACTGCCCATGGATGAGCACAGTTGAGGTATTATTTAGAAGCCATTTACATTAATGCATGATGCCTTCAAATAAGCTTACACAAATTATGTGATAATGAGATTTTAAATGAGATATGTAACTCACATTATGCTAATGAAGCAGTGTCTCGCTTGTTTGAGATTCATAGTGGAAGTTTCGCTTTTATTCATACTGTCCACAAATGTGTTATATAAAGTAGAGTCTTGGCAATCCTGGCTACTTTGTAAACCATGAAAGTGCTGTCATTTGCTGCTAGCCTTGTTATTTCTAGGTGTGAAGTGCTTGTCTTGGCTGAATCCAACTACTTGTGCCCAATGGCACTTGCAGATCGAAGAGGTACAGGCAGAGAATAACTCATTATAACTTTAATCAGGAAATTCTTGACAGGTTCAGAGTATACAGGGACATTATAAAGGTCTTAGTGAGTATGTATGAGCCCCCCATAGTGGTACTAGAGGAATGCATGGCCTTCCTATCCCTGTGGGCACTATGGTGTGTCACTATACTCGGCATGGGGACCTTATAGAGACAGACTGGGAAGAAACTAGGGATCTCACAGGGTTCTGCCTTGAAGATACTGCAGTAGTTCTAGTTCCTGGATGTTCTCTTGGCACATGTGATTCAGTGCATCTATTTCCTGGTATCACCTCAGGATGAATCCAGGAATGTGTGTGCTTTTTCTGGGGTGCCACATTTCCATGAGGTAGTCAGTGTGAAAGATTGCACCCATATTGCAATTAACACCCCTTTGGGTCCGCAGGGCAAGCAGTATTAGAATAGGAAGAGCTACCATTCCATCAATTGCCAGGTAGTATGTAATGCATGGAAATGCATCACTTATGTCTCTTCTCAGCATCCTGGCAGTACACATGATTCCTGTATCTGGCACACAAGCTCAGTCTATCACCATTTACTGCATGGTAGGATGCCCAGTTGTAATCTTGTTGGTACATCATTTTTGTCCCTTTTATTTAACTTCTTTTTATGAATAATAGGTTCATAGGTTCATAGAGTATTACTAGGCTAACTACCTTTGTGGGCCATTTTAAGCCTAGCCAATTACCCAACATGAGAATCAAACCCTGAACCTTGTGTCTGTAAGATAAACACCTTAACCATTATGCCAACCTCTCACCCTTGTTTAAAATCTATTGCTTAATATCAGACACTTTCTTTCTTTTGCTCTCCCCTTCATTCTCTTTCTTTTTTCTCTTGTTTTTTTTTTAAGTGAAGCTGAAGATCCACTGCAGTCATGGCATGGAGCTGTAGAATAGACATATAATAATCCCTGTCTCAGAACTATATTGACATTGAGAGGGTATTACGCCTCATGAAAAAACATTTTGGGTGCCTGGATGAGTATGGGGCACCTCTCAGTATAACCCAGTTATTGCATGCAGGATGTTTACTACATGCACAACATAATCATGTGCTTGTCTGGTAGTGAAGTGAACTATGTTGTCACAGCAGATCCTAATTCTAGTCTGACTATGAGTAATGATGACCAACTTGCAGTAGTAATTATGGACCCTTTGTAGCAAGTTCATGCATGACATATGGCTGCCTAAACCATAACATTCAGGTTAGTGTTTCCTTTCTTGTAAATAAGAAAAAAAAACACAAAGTGCATGATTGATACATGCAGTGATATCTGTAGACTATGCTGTGTGGTGCATGGTCAGCTGTCACTCTTCATCTGACATTCTCTCTTATCTTAATATAACTGTTTCAATATTTCATAACAGTTAGTCATACTATTGTTTGTACAATTCATATCGGAGTGCTCACTGACTCCTGTTCAGTGATGTCATAAGGCATCATGGAAGTATTAATTGCATTTTTAAAAGTTGAGCATAATAAATTGTTTACAAATGATGCACACAGGTTTGCATGCATTTTTATTTCAATACTTCCAAGATGTAATGCATTGCATTTATTTTATCTTTTAAATTTTGCAATGTATTATCAGATTAAAGTATGTTGTTTGCTGAATTACTGCACATCAAATGTTATTTTTATTTTATCATACAAAGTGATTTGTAACTTTAGAAACAAAACAAAATCATCATTTGTACATTGGTGAAGGTAAAGCAGCAATAGTGTTTGTTTAAATGGCAGGATACTCATGTAAATGTGTAATTTTCTAATTGTTGTGTTCCCATAAATAGTTGTGTGCTAATACTTTCCAGGTGTAAGTACCTGCCAGCTGTCTTAGCGTTAATGCAGAGAGCACTGATGAATATGACAGCAATGTGACATTATATATAATACAATACAAAACATTTTATCAAATGAGTACCGATATGGTCATACAGAAGAATACGGAAGAAAAAAAACTTGTATGAGCATCTCCCGTGTCACGTAAGTCTTTTCTGTAATTCTTCTGACATCCTGACACTTGATGTCTGCATTGACTAAAGCCTTGTTACATTAAAGCAGAGTCCACCCAAACCCGAGAATTTTCATAAGAATGTATATATGTGAGATGTAATCTGCTTTATGGAGATCTGTTAGAGCTGTTTACTGGACAAATCCTTGTATGCTGTATTGAAAAGAAACTTGAAGACAGTAAACCCTGCAAGCAGTAAAGTATGGTTGTATGTTTCGTCTGTTATATAGACAAGTTACTTTAATAGTTATTGCACACAGTTTAAAAGGTTAATAGTCTGCAAAGTTTATCTGCACTAACCAGACTTTGTTTCCTATAAGGCACTAACAAATGCACAGCTAACAAGCATCTGCATTTAATTACTAGGCACCAACATAGAGCTGTTGTTGGCAGCTTCAGTAAAATAAGACAAGACTGACAGTGCATTCAAAGGGTAAAGAAAAAAAACTTCTCTGCCTTTTAATCTTATATTTGAGAGTTGTTGTCAACTTAAGCATCTCTTAAGTGATACCTATAAACATGTCTGATTAAGAACACAAAATGGTAAATGTGTCAGTGAAAATGGGCAGGCAGAGCCACAAATATACATAGCAAGCACATTGTGCACAACTGCATTTTCTCCGGCAAAGTAACATTTCTGATAAATTTTTAAGAAGCAAAACACAAGAAAGTACACATATTTTAAATATATTTGCCACAGGCATTTAACAGGTTCAGAAGATGAATGCCTATAGTACAGCAGCATAACAGCCACGCATATCCATCAGTGAACTGATCATCTTATCCACCTCTCTCCATCCCATCAACTTCACCAAACAAATAAAAATCAGAGGTAATAGGCTTTCATAAATCAGTCACCCTCGATACAGAAAAAAAAATGAAAACCATGAATGTGTATTTAGGCATGAATAATGTGTATTTCTGTATGTTAAGCATATATTGTTTATGATAATGAACAATGAGCATTTGTACAATACCATGAAATTGCAAATAATCATGAATGAAGAGATAGGTATCCTATCCACCTCTCTTTTGTTTTACCAGTATCACTGACCATTTCTATCTATCTATCTATCTATCTATCTATCTATCTATCTATCTATCTATATCTATCTATCTATCTATCTATCTATCTATCTATCTATCTATCTATCTATATATCTATCTATCTATCTATCTATATCTATCTAGCTAGCATCTATCTATCTATCTGTCTTTCTATCTATCTGTCTATCTATCTATCTATCTATCTATATCTATCTATATATTTATATATATATATATATATATATATATATATATATATATATATATATATATATATATATATATATATATATATATATATATATATTTATATATATATATACACATATATATTTAGCTATCTCGCTATCTATCTTAAAGAAAAGGGTTTCATAAACTGATCAATCCCCATAAAAGCAATTAATATATACCCACAGATACACTAAATATGTTTTCAGTATAATTAGTCAGAGTTGTTTATTGTAATGAACTGTGAGCATTTGTAAGCATAACATTTTTTGT
>NC_056743.1:1678414508-1678485284 GCF_019279795.1 Protopterus annectens
TGTAGGATTAGTTTAAGAGCTATTTTCGGCAATATGGCCGACGTGCAATCCAGGAACGAGCTCCCGGGACATGCACATGAGCTCTTAGGCTAATTCTGCACAGACTGACCTCCTGTATGCTGGAGAAAACCATGCAAATGAGGGTAATTTGTGATCCAGGAAGCAAGCAGCTGTCAGTGCAAGATGAGTGAAGTCTGCAGAAATGTACTCGGTTAGTAACCAAGTACATTTCTGCAAGCTGCAAAATGGAGCTATGACAGCTCCAAATAAAGGCTGCATATAAGTGATGAAGCATGCCAATAGCCAAGTAGAAGGCCATTGGCATTGCAAAATGTGTAAATAATAAAAAAAAAACAACTTTTAATTTATTTACGCTGAAGCGACAGGAACAGACAACCAAATTCTTTCCCTAGGAAAGAATTTGGTTATCTGAAACTTAGCTATTTTCAGCTTTCGCTTATTAGGGGGTCGATATTAGAACATTTGAAGTTTTGAAACTTCTATGTTCTAATATAGACCATATATATATATATATATATATATATATATATATATATATATATATATATATATATATATATATATATATATATATATATATATATATATATATATATATATATATCTATATCTATATATATATATATATATATATATATCTATATATATCTATATATATATATATATATATATATATATATATATATATATATATATATATATATATATATTTATATATATATATATATATATATATATATATATATATATATATATATATATATATATATGTATATAGGTTCATAGGTTCATAGGTTCATACTAGGCTATCTGCCCTAGGGCATTTATAAGCCTAGCCAGAGTGTGTTTGGCTTTCGCCACCCATTTTAAATTAATTTTGCTATGCCTTTTTTTGAGGTTAGTATGCTGTGCCTCTGTCCAACTGTGACACAGAAGTGATAGCCGGGGTAAACCTATGATCTCCCATCCACTCATCAAGATTCCTCTTGAAGAGAGTCAATGTGGGACTCTGCCTAACCTGGACTGGGATTTTATTCCAGAGTGAAGGGAGCCTCTGGGTTATGAATCTGTCCCTCCAGCATGTCCTATTTATCTTAGTGCTGAGGTTCAAGTCTCTCGAGCGCGTAGCTCGATGGGATTTGGATTTTCTGAGATGCAACATGTCCATTAATTCTGGGTTGGACTTGGCTTTATACGTCAGGCACAGATCGCCTCTGAGCAGGTGGTATGCCACTGAGTAGAGCTGGAGTTTCTTTAACCGGGCAGCATATGGCATCTGTTTGAGCCCTTTGATCCTCTTGGTGAGGTACTTTTGGGGTCTTTCCAGTTGTTGCAGGTGTCTGGTAAGGTACATCCCAAAAGTGGCATTGTACTCAATTATGGGCCTGATGAGGGATGAGTAAAGAGGTACGATGACCTCCCCTGATCTAGATGTGAATCCCTTCATGATTAGGTGGGCTATATAAAATGTTTTTCTAACCACTTTGGCCACGCGGTTGTCAAATGAGAGATTGCTATCAACTTGGGTCCCCAGGTCCCTAATGACTTCTTCTGTACTTAATGGATTACCACCTATGTGGTAATTTGTGGGCACTTTGTTTTTGCCAAAGAGGATGACTATACACTTTTTGGCGTTTAGCTTGAGGCCATGGCTCTTGCACCAGTTGTCTGTTTCTATGAGGCCCTTTTGGAGGATGCTTGTGTCAGCTGGAGAGTTGATTATGGCGCCCAGTTTGCAGTCATCTGCGAACTTGATCAGCCACAGTCCTTCCGTGTTGGCCTGTACCACCCAGAAATATATACCGAACAAGAGAGGTCCCAGGACTGAGCCTTGTGGGACGCCACTTGTAACTGGTTTGGAGTCTGACATGGCTCCAGCAATTCTAACCATGTGGGTTCTGTCCTTGAGCCAGTTTGCAACCCATCTAGTGACATAGGGGTTTATATTTAAGCTGGTGAGCTTATCTATAATGCCCGAGTGGGGTATTGTATCGAAGGCTTTTGCGAGGTCCAGGTAGGCTGTGTGGACCACCTTCCCCTCGTCAATGGCCTTGGTGACTGTTTCAAAGAAATCGACCAGGTTTAAGAGGCAGGATCTGCCCTTAACAAAGCCAAACTGGGTAGGATCCAGTGTCTGTAGGTCCCCAATATCTTTATTTATGAGGTCCATGATGATCCTTTCCATAGCTTTGCAGACCAAGCTAGTCAGGCTTATGGGGCGATAGTTTCCAGGATCCGTTGAGGCACCACCTTTGTGGAGAGGGACCACTGTTGCTGTGCGCCACTCTTTGGGTACATATCCTGTAGTAAGGCTAAGATTGAACAGTAGTTTTATGTTTGGGTTTAGCTCTTCTTGGAGTTCATGTAGGACGCAGCCCGGGACACCATCTGGTCCCATTGATGCTGTGTTTTTTGCTTTGGAGAGGGCGGCTCTTACCTGAGCATCTGAGATGTCAGGGGGGCAGCACTCTGTTGGGATAGATATTTGCCCTTTTAGTGGGGAGAGGGGGGAGAAGTTTGCACTGAACCTGTCAGCTAGGATGTTGGCAACGTCTGTGGGTTTGGTGTATTTTTTGTCATTTTGGACTAATTCTGAGCATATCTGGGAATTCCCACCCAGGTTCCTAACATAACTAAAGAAAGCCTTGTGATTATCCTTAGTGTCCTGTGCAATTTTTCTCTCGAAGCTGGCCTTAGACGATTTTATGAGTGCCCGTAGTTTTTTGCTAATACTGATCAGAGATGCCTTCCCTTTTTGGGATTTTGCTCTATCATGTAGTAGCTTCCTCCTTCTATTGTATAGTTTGTTTATGGCTGGGGCCCACCAGACAGGACGTCTGCCTTTGGAGGATTGGGTCTTGGTTTTATTTGGGATTGCATTATCCATGCATTCCTGAAGGTGTTCATAGAATGCGTTTATAAAGGATTCTGCGGTCTGGGCCGTATTTTCCACAGGCCGGGGGGCTTTGAAGGATTTCGCCTCGGTTTTGAGGCGTGTGAAATTTGCTTTAGAGAAGTTTTTCACTGTGGTTTTCTGGGCAGGGTTGGGGTCGGGATGTGAATATCCAGTGAGATTAGTTTATGGTCTGATCTTACCAGTGAGGGATACACTTCTGGTCTGGAGCATAGTGTCCCCATGTTGGTGATGATCAGGTCCAGTATGTTTTCCCCTCTTGTGGGAGTGGTAACAAGTTGTTCCATAGCATTTGAGTTTATAAATTCTAGGAACTTTTGGGCTAGGGTGTTGGAGCTAGAGTAATGCTCCCAGTCTATGTTTGGGTAGTTGAAGTCGCTTAATATAATGGTGTTTGGAGAGACCTTCATATTTTCCAGTATTCTCAGGAAGGCCAAGTGGGGTTCCTGTGTTTGGGAGGGTGGTCTGTAGCAGGCTATAAACTGGAAGGCAGTTTTACCCACAGCTAGTTGCACATGGATAGTCTCTGATGCTTCGTGCTGTGCCACCAACCTGGAGGTGTGGGTATCTTTGACGAATATTGATACTCCCCCTCCTTTAGTGGTTCGGTCCAAGTTTTGGAGCCGAAAAGCATGGTATGAGGTATAACCTGGTAGTGCTGGGTTGCTCTCGG
Source organism: Protopterus annectens (assembly GCF_019279795.1). Lineage (NCBI taxonomy): Eukaryota > Metazoa > Chordata > Ceratodontiformes > Protopteridae > Protopterus > Protopterus annectens. The sequence goes on from NC_056743.1 coordinate 1,678,418,117, forward strand.
GAGCCTTGAACCAGGTTTCTGTTACTGCACAGATATCGATGTTCTCCATGCTAAGGAGAGTTTCAAGTGCGTGCATCTTGAGGTTTAGACTTCTGGCATTACTCTTAGTTTCTTATCCCTTGTGATACCTATGGAGGTGGGTTTGCATTTTGAGCCTTGCCTAAAAAAGGCACTATGGGGGTAGCAAGAGCCTTTGCCAATATCCGAAAGCCCAGGGGTGACAGGTGCAAGCCATCCCTAGTGAAGCATCGTGGCTTGTCGAGCATGTCATCCCAGGCTGACAGGCATTGGATCCCCTTTGAATGACACCAACACTTAAGCCAATTGTTGAAAGTGATCATCTTGTCTTCATATTGTGGCATCATTCTTGGTGAGGGTAAGATGCTACTCAAGGTCAGGGTCATACCGGCCTGGGCTACATGCTCAGAGAGCTCCTCTATGTCTCTTTTCATGTAGTCCAGGGAGGTACGTCTCAGGTCATTTACACCAGCATGGACAATGACTGAGTCATATTTGTACTTGCCTTGGAGTGACCTGAGTGCTTGTGTTATGTGGCGGATCCTAGCACCCGACAGGCAGCTCACTGTGATCTTCTCCTTGTTCAGCCTGGTGAGCGGGATGTCAGTGTGCCTGATGATAGAGTCACCTATTACAAGTGTATCAGGTGGGTTGTTTAGCCTTAAGGGCTGTGACTGTTCGGCACACTGGCTTTGTGAGCTATGTGTTGCACGTGTTTTGTTTTGGGGTAGCGGTTGCTTGGGTGTCTGCTTTGGAGGTCTCTGCTGCTTAGGCAGATTTTTATTTAGAGCCTCCGAGTATGTTTTTGTGTAATTATGTGTTTGGTTTGTTGTCGTGGTAGGTCTATGTGAGACTGGAATTGTAGTGAGTGTGGTTTCCTTCTCCTACTGACTGTTTATGCCAGTACTGAGTTGAGAGAGCTTAGCCTCCAGTTTGGCTATATGGTTGCATCTCTCACATGTGTTGGAATTTGTGTAGAGGAGGAGAGGGTTGTCTGTGTACATGAGGCAGTTGTAACATTGCCTGAAGATACCCAGATTCACCAGCTGGACCGGAGAGGAGATTGACAACTGAACCTTTGGACATGCTAGAATAGTATTGGGAAATCCTTTATAATTGAAAAAAAGGGCCAATGGGGAACAAGGTACTCAAGGGGAGTTTGTGAGGGTGTAGTGCTTTTAATTTTTTAGAGCTGACTTATATAATTGCTTTAGTGAGCAAGTGCCAGGTAACTTAAATGCAATGTGTTACAGGTAACTTAAATGCAAAAATGACAAACAGTAACTTTCTTTCAAGTGAAACAAGGAAATAAGTACAGTAAGCAATGCAGATATCACTAGGGATCCACAGAAGTGCTAAAAGGCCGCGTTTTAGGTGGAATTAGCGTTTCAGGGAAATAAACAAATAACAAGCATACAAATAAAGCTAGATTCAGCAGGCCTGGATCTAGTCTATGCTACAGCAAACAAGGTATACCAATTTCAGTAAGAAACAGTTAGAATATGCAGACACTATAAGCCTCTAACCAGAAATTCCCTGCTCAGAAGGGCAGAGTCCAGCCTCTTCTCCCACAAGAGTGCAGACCACAAACCTTAATGTAAAATAACTGGCCTGAAGCCCAAGTGCTTAAACCAGAACTAATACACTTTAAGAATAACTGACACTGAGCTCTCAATCAGCAGTTCCCAACTTAGAAGGATGTAAGCTACCTGTCCTGCCACACAGTGCAGGCCACAATCCTTCCTAATGTAAAACAAATGGTCTGAAGCCCAAGTGCATAATCCAAAAGACTTAGAAATGATAGCTAAATTTTATATATATATATATCTATATACACATAACTATATATATATATATATATATATATATATATATATATATATACTTGTATATGTATGCGTATGCATATACATATATATATATATATATATATATATATATATATATATATATATATATATATATATATATATATATATCTTGCTGTGTATATGGATGTGTATATGCTGTGTATATGCCGACATATGGATGTATGGGTGTCTGCATATGTATATATCTATATGAGGAGATTTATATGTATTCTGTCTATGTATGTATACATTTGTACAATGGAGAGGGAGAGATATATCTCCATGTAGCTATGGGTAGATATACACACACATACCTCTACATATTTACATCTACATCTGGTTATTCCATTTTTTGCCATGTAAAATAGACTGTGCTGCAGTGGGGCTTGTAGCGGGTGTGGCTGCTCGTTGGGTGGCGCCTCTGCCCAATGAACACTATTGCTTACATTCCTGGGGCTATCGATATAGACCCACTCCAGCAAACACCTGCACGCCTAGACCCATAATTACCTACCCATAGTTCCCCCACCCGCACTACCTCTACAGCACTCATCCTTATTCTGGGTGCAGGTCAGGTCTAAACACACCACTGCACACTGCCCACGGGACCCATCTCGTACATTGTCTCGACCCATGGGTCATCAGGCTTTCCCACCCTTGTATTTTGGGTATGTACACACCCCGCCTTGATAGGTCACAGCACAGGATTCCTCCTATAACAAGGCAATTTTTGGGGTGTATCGCAAGGCACACTCCTCTGTCTCTGTTCCAAGATTAGACTTCACGGGTCCACTGTGTCCTCCACCCGCAGTTGTATCCTGTCTGTGGTCTGGGGAGCAATGGATTGTTTACATTGTTTGTGGGTTTGTTTGTATGTTTTCTCTTTCCGGCTGGGGGGTTGGAGTTCATGCTACATGTTACATGTTTCTTACTTGGGCCCCTCACCTCCATTTGTATGGTCTGTGAACATATGTCATTTTAGGTGCTGTATCTTATCATACGTGTATATCTGTGTATATCTACGCACACACACACACGCACACACACACACACACACACACACACACACACACACACACACACACACACACACACATATATATATATATATATATATATCTGCATACATATATATATATATATATATATATATATATATATATATATATATATATATATATTGCTGTATATATACCTAACGGCATGTGGATGTATGGGTGCCTGCATATGTATAGCTGTATTTGTGGGTATTTATTTATATATCTATCTATGTATGTACATATCTGTAGTACAGAGAGGAGAAGTATATATCTATATAATTATGGGTATTCATACAAACACATTTACCTCTAATTCTTTAGCTACACATCCGGTAATGTTGACTGGTATTGCTGGGTACTGTGTTTCGTGTGCATACCGGCAAACCTTGTGTGCCATGTATGCTTTGCAATACCTATGACTGACCCCGTTTGTGTACACAGATCCACACGTGACACCATCCGTTGGATACAGGGTGCTTAAGGCACTTTCAAGCGGTTGTGAGCAGGTTTGTGCAGATGTTAGCACTGTTGATTTCCGGTCACAGTGCATTACATGCAGTTAACTTCTCCTTTGCTTGATCTGTGTCGGCGGTGCTTCACGCCGCCCATATGCACTTGCACATGCTCACTATTGGTTACATATGCTTACTACTACGTATCTTTGCTTATGACTGCTTATTGCTGACTTATTCATTCTGGTACTGACTGTTCACATGTGCATTTCATGCAGTACTCCAGTTCACATTTAAATGTTATTTGGTAGGTTATACAGCAATAAAATGTACATAATTGTCCGTATACAGATTACACATGGAAAATGGTATGTGCTGCAGTGGGACTCGAGCCGGGAATGCCTTCTCATTAAGTGGATGCTCTGACCACTACGCTATTGCTGTACTCCTTCATTTGCTATAGCTTCCTTGTTAGATAGAGTAACACTCAAACCATGCATGTTTCTCCACTGAAAATACTATTTTCAGTAAAGTTCTTTTTTTATGAATTAGGAAAAATAAAGAACCCCTCTGTTTCTCCATTTCTTCGATATTTCACATTTTTATACTCATACCCTCAGGCAGTATCAGTCTCTCATCCCCCTTATAGTTCCATTTGTTCCTCCTGATTCTCAACTTTAAATACACTGGATGATGAAGGCAATATACAACGATCTTGGCATTTTTTAGTGGAGAGAGTCTGAAAAATTTTGTTATGCTCATAGAATCTCGCCATTTGTAAGGAAGTGTTGGGTACTGCCAGCAATGATGGACCCAGTATGAGTTTCTCTGCTTAACAGTGAATTATAGTCAATATGCATGTGCATCTCTCTGCAGGCTGACATTCTATAAGTCACACATTACAAGACAAGTAGTTGTGGAGTATTCATTTGGGTGGATCCCCTCCCCCCTGCTGCTAACCATCAACTGTCTCTAGTTACTCTTCTCATTCTGTAGGTCTACTAGGCCAACCTTAGCCTCCCTCAGGCTCAAAATGACCCTAGCCTGGGTCTGGTGAAAAAAAAAAAAATCAAGGCTGCTGTTGCAGCAGCATGTTGCATGCAACGGAGTGTGTCCTACCTACTGCTCCCCTCACAGTAGCCATAGTAGCTCCACAATTGCTGCTCACAGGGTGGGTATGCAGGCTTCCATGCTTGTGAAATGTCCATACAGAGAGGTTCCCCACCTGTGCAGCTCAGAGCTGTTCATGGCCATATGTTGCATATTGCAGCAAGCCTTTAGACTGCTTCCAGACCCCCAGGGGTTGGATGAGCTGACATTGATCTCAGTGCATTAAAGGGCTTTATCCCTCTGTACAATGGGGTATCCCCATGTACCATGGGGTATCTCTATGTACCATGTGGCTGCTGCTCAGGTAGATGTATTCGGATAAGAATCAAGTTAACTTCCACACCTTAGTATATTTAATCAAGCACTGGCCACAATGTCCAGTCTAAGTAATCTATGTTCACTGTATTGGTCACCCATGACCATTATAAGTAAAGTAGAATTGGCCACCTATGTCCAGTATACCTATGCTTGTCCCTCCCTTTCAGACTACTTCATCTACCTGTGATGTCTGGTATGTACACAGGCCAGAACCTCTACACCCCAGAATGGGTTCATTTTCTGCATTTTTTTCACAAACAAATATAAAGAACTGTAGGACAAAAATGAGAACAGAGTTTCATGAACATAAGACATGTTAAAAGTAATGTCAGCTGCAGGAATAGTAGTGCTTACTATAGAAATACCCTCAGGCTGTTGTGTTACTTGGAAGAGATGTAGTGGCAGAGCTACAGTGCAAATCTGTTTCTGGAGTCCATGTCCAGACAGGAATTGCATTTATTCAGTTATGCAGAAGCCATGTGTATTAAGTCAAATATGTGTAAATGTAAGTGACACCTGAAAGTAGGTACACATGTATAAGTTTAAGGGCGAGCAGGAGGAAATGTGGGTGCAGACTGTATGTAAGCTTTTCCTTCGCATTCCTGAACTTTTATTACCTAATACCCATTCATCAGGTGTGTACGCATTCCATGTCAAGCATTATTAAGGCTAACTAGTGACCATCTGGTATATTGTACACTGACTGAAAAAATATACTTTTCAATTAATTCTATAGATGACTGAATGATTTTATCTGCGATCAGCTATCACAGGTGAAAACACAATATTTAGGGGAATTAACAATCCTTAATACAACTCTAAAAGAAGACAGCTTACTTGGTAAATCTGTAACACAAGTAACAGGTATGCATTAATAATGTTTCCAGGTATAATCAAGATACTGACTTCCACTGTGAAAATAAGCAATGTATATCACAAGACATAGTATTATAAAAGTATGAAACATCATGAAATAGTGGTATGCAAAGCAGCACATATATCTAATCCCCACTGGAATATCTCCCACAGAGGATGTTCAAATCAATCAAGAAAACAACAACAATTGCTGGAAAATATTCCCAAGAATGCATTAAAGTGCTACCACATCATATTAAGGGCTGCGATAAAAATGCCTTTTTAATGAAAATCATTATTTTGCAATTACTGGACCCAATAGCCATAATGAAGAAATACCTCAATATCAGTTAATGTGTATGTCTATGAACTGAAGCACTTAAAGCGGTAGTTACCTGTAGCAACTGCATCTTGTAAGCACAGGGATCCCACTCAGTCGCTCTCCTACACACACAAGCACATAGTAAAACACATGCAGCCACACAACACACCTCAGAGCTGTCCCTGTTATAAGAATGCTCACATTGTCCCCTTTTCCCCTGCACATTTAACTCATGGATGATTTCAGTCAGATCTTAATGCTAGACAGAGTTTCACATTTCACATTATCCAGCAAATAGATGTAAGGGTAAAACAAATGCTCACAAGAATGAGATGTATGCCTAACATTTCCTGGCCCTCTTCCTTGTGCATCACAACATTTTGCAGGCATTGCATAATGCCCAAGAGCCTTCATGTTTATTAAAAAAACACACACAGAGGATGAGGTTCTCGGATAGTGCAGCAGGCAAATGCAGGGGTTTCTTGTTTCAAGGGTGTGGTTCAATTCCCTTTTCCTTTTTTTTTTCATTTACATATTCATAAAAGAAATCCCTGATTTCTAATGGTGGCATAGAGGACTAATATGCTGGTGGGAGACACAGAGTTTGAAGCTGGTTTATTGCCTATTTTGCCACGTTACATATGTCTGGTGAGTATTGTTTGAATGTTTCCTGCACCTTTTTTCGGCATGCGTCTTTAAGGCATGCCATATTTAGTATCCCTGCTGTCTAGTGTTTCTCCTCACTCCTCCTATTCTAGTAGTTTTTAAGTTTTGCTCAGGCATGCACATACATTTATCCCTGGGCTCTAGCATTTCCCACCATCCCTCAATCTCTGCCACATGCAAGTGTCACTCAGGCACAAACATAGAGTTCACCTGATGACTACTGGTTCACCCTATCCACTGGTACGGACTCTGCTTGTTAGTTTAGGGATGTGTGGAAGTGCAACAGCCACCCAAGTCCTCACACACATGCAAACACACACACACACACACACACACACACACACACACACACACACACACACACACACACACACACACACACACGCACACACATGTATATACACATACACACAGCCCCTTACCCTCCCGTTCACACTCACACACTCATCCAGTCATCCACTTACACATGTGCAGACACCAACACACACTCACAGAGACAAATATATACACAAAAACACCTACCTGACCCCCTCCCCAATTTCCCCTCCCAGGCAGACACACCACGATGGACTACTATGATGTGGAAGGAGTAACTATGCGATTCTACACTACAGAGCAATTCTATAATTTGCATAGCAATTACATGCCTTCCTTGAGACAGTACCAGTGGACGGATCACATGGCTAACTGGCCTATCCCTCTCCACTGGACTGAGTCATTAGCATGGGACACTGCTACAGAGACAGTCCACAGCGGTGATGCACATCTTTGTGCAAAAGCACTGTGGTAGGTCTGTCTATTAATTCAGAACGTTACTTTGAGTAAACTTTATGAATTCCCCTGTGTTCAGAATGTTGATTTGAATGAATTTAGCTATAGTGAATTCATGGTTAATATGCACTTTAGAAAATCAAATTAGTGTTTCAGCTACATATGATTTACTCAATTGGAATGTTTCACAGATATCTATCACCAGATTTAGGCCCATTAAAATCAGATAAAATTCAGTGTCATAGCATTTTACTAATACAGCCCTAAGTCATTAGTCATTAGTGCATTCTACTAGATTAGTTAATAAAAAAGAAAACTGGATGATATCATCTTTTTCCTACCCAGTCTTAGCCACTGGTGAAGCTGTAGAATAACACATTACAGTGATCACCCCCTGGTGAAAGTGCTGTTTTAGCTGTACTTCTATGCTCATTTTATTTGACATAATTAGAGTCGGAGTAGTTCAAGTTGACAGCCTTACCAGTCACACATGTTCACTTTAGATACGAAGATGCAGGCACATGTCACATATGGGTACTCCATTTATGGTCACTTAGTAAGAAGTGGTCATTTTATTTCCAAGCACAGCAGAACAGCCAATGGCAGGACACTGGATTTCACTGAATTTAAACACATCTCATGAGAATAATGTAGCCAGTATCACTAGCTGTAGATGCTGGCAGGTACACAGTCACACATCCTTTAACTAGTTTTGTTACCTGAATCTATTACCAAAGCAACACCAGCTGCAAAGACAATAATGGAACGGGTCTATGAAAACAGATAGAATACACTAAATATCGAACGGCTGGAAAACCGAAAACACTGGTGATAGAAACCCATTTTATGAAATCATGGTACAGTGAAAATTGGGAAATGTGCCCTTTCCTCACTGTAGTGCAATCTCGGAGTTAGTATAAATATTTAGCAAGGGGTGTGGGGGGCACAGCCCCCCCCACCCACAAACTGGGTTTCTAACATCTGCTTTTTCGATTTTCCAGTCATTCGATATTTAGTGTATTTGATCCGTTGTCATAGACCCTAACAGAGCATAACTCAGATTCCCATTCACCAACAGCTTCCTACTAACCCTAATTGTACACATGCATTCTGTGACGCAGAATTTTCTTTCATAAATTTATTTGGTTTTACTTGTTTCATTGTTCAGTACTAATTCTTAATTATAGCTATCTAAGCAGATATTAATGGTCATTATAAATATGGAACAATTAATCTACAAATAATAATATCAGGACAAGCATGTGCAGCTTCAATGCAAAAACTGTTATGTATTTCACTACTATAATATATATATATATAAATATATATATATATATATATATATATATATATATATATATACATATATATATATATATATATATATATGTGTGTGTGTGTGTGTGTGTGTGTGTGTGTGTGTGTGTGTGTGTGTGTGTGTCTGTGTGACAAGGCACAAGATGGTGTGCATTGTACAATTAATACTACTTGCTCAGAGCTGCTGTGATATACGAGTGTGAAGGGTGATTGTCTTAAAATTTCTTGATCTATAATAATCTCTGTATGAAGAACACACCAATGTAGTCAATGTACTAAAATATGTGTATCTATTTTTGCAGTGATGCGTTTTAATGCAAAATAGCTTCTATGCCCATTTTACTAAATGATCGCTCTGTAGGGTTATATCTTTTCAGCTGTGTGAAATTTTGGGATTTAGTTTTTACAGTAGTCATTTAAGGGACAGCAGGTGAATGAGTTTGGATGAGGAGATTTGCATATCAGTCAATAGCACAGTGCTTCACAAGCATGTATACTGTTTTCAAGATAATACCCATGACGTAATAGATAAGGCTCTGGCTTCTTAAGTGAAGGAATATGGGTTTGAGTCCCATTTAGGGTGATATAATCTTTATACAAGTAAAGCTTTTAATCCCTATACTCTGTCTTCTACAGATTGTTGAAGGGTGACTTATGTCTGTCATACAAGATTTCACAGGATCCCTCTCTGTTGGACCTTTTGCATTTCTGCAAAAAAAAAATAGCTCCAGAAATACTGCATCCAAGGTCTTAAACCTTGTTTGCAATATAAATAAGAAATGTTGAAGGGACAGGTATATGTCTCAGAGAATAACCTTTCTCTGGAGCAGGCACCCCATCCTTGTGAGCCAGAGTTCCTCCCTGACCCTATTCAAGTATAAATTGGACTAGTGGATAGGAAATCAGAAATTCACCCCTGATCTGTCACCATCACCACTACCTCCAATGAACAGATGCAACCTGCAAATATATCTGACCACTCATGTACTAGCGTGTACATACCCCTAACAATAACCTCCATGGCACAAAGCCTGTTGGATACATTTGGGATGCATAGCTAGGGTTAAAAAGGCCCTTATGGTCATTAGCCTAGTATACACCTATGAACCTATGCACACTTCCTTGTGCATTAACCTTTGTGCCTTATTTCATACATAATCTTGTCAGTGAAACAGTCAATGAGAATTAAAGTGGCAATTTTAGAATTTGATATGCATTGTGTTACTTATCAAAGATGACACTTTTTTTTCAATTTTAAAAGTAATATTTATGAAAAAATCTACTGAACCCAAAAGTGTTAGCTTAAAAAATATAGCACATTCTGTTACACAAAATAAATTATTTGCAAAAGGTGTATAGAGTATCATACATGGAATATGCTCAACTACAAAAAATGGGTAGGAAGGAGGGGCCTAATGGTTAAGGTGTTTGCCTTGCAAGCACAAGGTGCAGGATTTGAGTCTCACAAACGATAATTGGCTAGGCTTAAAATGGCTCACAAGGGCAGTTAGCTTAGTACTAATCTATGAACCTATGAACAGGCCATGATGGTGAAAGGACAGCTAAACTATGGTTTTAAGTTCCCATTCTACTGGTCATCCTATATCCTCTTTCTTGTATATAGTAATGAGCTTTGTGCAGTGACTAAAATGATGAAATCATGCATGCATATTTTAGAAATAAAGTTGCTGGGTTCATGTTCTAAGATAGAACAAAGACCCAAACAATCTTAGATAATGTTAGAATGTTATCATTACTCATAAAGCTTCGAAAGAATCAGCTGAAGTGCTTTAGGCACCATATAAGGATGCCCCAGTAATGCATATTTTAGGAGGCGTACCAAGCCTGCCTCACTATGGAAAGGACCCAGTTGGACCCAAGACATGTTGCAAGGATTGCATCTCTCAGCTAGCATATAAATGCCTATCGGTCTTGCAAAATGATCTAGAAATTGTTCCTAAAAATAGAAAAGGTGGATTTGCCATGTTTATCTTGCACCGTCACAACAACCACCATGGCAAGGAATTTAGCAAAAAGGATACAGGGTTTATTAGATGGAAGGATGAAAGGATGGAAGAATGGACCAATGGATGGATACATGTACAGATAGATTCATGAGTGAATAGATGGGGTCAGCTATAAGATTACTACAAAGAAGAATTATGCATGCAACAATGCTTAAAACTTCAGTGAGGTCACCTTTATTAATTTATTTACTTAATTCATTATTAAAATTAAGGAAAAAAATGTTCATTTTGTATTCCTTCAACTTACCAAAAAATGTTACTTATGTGACACTTTTTTATATGTTATCAGGCCTTTTGCATTGTCTGCACTTAAATGAACATATGTTAATGTAGAATCATGAATTAAATCACAGTCCTTTTCAGTTTTAGTAAATTAAATGTTTCCTCTTTGTTTGCCATTTTTATACATTATTTGTCAGATGTGTATACTTTTAGTAGTATATAAATTATATTGATATGTAGTAACACAAAACAAGATACCAACATATGGTTGAAACACTCCATGGAATAAATGTATTTATTATTTGCTAACTGGGTTAGTACTGATAACCTAGTAGCCTCTTTCAGGGAGACCAGAAGTGGTATTTATACTACTAGAAGAAATTTGATGAAGGCAATGGGGGACTTCCCCTACTGGTCATTATTGCAAGTGGGACCAATTTTGCTGGAGCACTTCCTGTTTCCATTCCAAATGCAGAGGCATCCCAGACAAAAAGGGAGGCAGATAGAGAGAGAGAGAAGGAGTTGATGAAAAGGTGAGATAAATAGAGAAGAAAGCAAATATTGTGACCAGAGAATGTGTACAGGATTCTATGGGCATGTTTTAAAGAAATCTGTTTGACGGAGATGAGTAATGAAATTATGGATATATATTTACAACCATCCAGTTGGGAGGGCTGGAGGATGTTTTACTTAAAGAACTGGTGATGCAGAGTGAGCCAGAAAATGAAGATGTTTCGGGGGCACATTATGCAGAAAGTACAAAGGATGATGCAGAGACAATCCTGAAGAATAGTGGTGAGATGGACAAGAAAATATATGCAGATAAAGTAAAAGAAGGCACAAGGGGAGTAGCAGAAAAGAAGGCAGAAGAAAATAAATAACAGAAATATGTGGTAAGGATTCAAAATAAAGAAGACAAACAAATGGAGATGAATGAAGTGTGGGACAATTTAATAGTTCCTTTGGGTATAAAAGCACACGAGATAAGAACATTTATTCTTATTAACAAAGAGACATTTTGTGACATTGTATAGGAGACCGTTTTTTCAATGAAAAATTTTCTTGGAGAATATGAAAAAAGGAAAGACTGTAACCTCTGGAATCTTTATGCAATAAAAGAATTTAACAGGGAAACAAAAAATAAAGTTCATGTACAATTTCAAACAGAGGTAGAAGGAGATATTTTGACAGGACATTTGAAAAGTTTATATAAAGAAATACTGGACATTACAAATGTTTATAACAAAAGGCATTTATGGACTGGTGGCTGGGACTGTAATACCTTATTAAAAATAGAAAAAAATATATACATATTCCTAGTAACATACATGTGGAGGGGAATATTGGTGTCATAAAGAAGTAGAGACAACCCATAATGTTTTTTTTCTTTTTCATTTTGGAAAGAAGAACATAGGATAAGTACCCATAACAAAAGAAAATGTTATATCTGTGGGAGGGACATGAGGCAAAAAATGCGAGCTGAAATGTTATAAATGTAACAAAATTGGACATTTATGGATGGATTGCAAAAATAAAAATGAGTAAGAAAAAAGAACAAAGAAAGACAAGAAAATAAACAAAGAGAAAATATTTTAGAAGTAATAGAAATAGAAGAAAAATTAGATGAGAGAAAATAATAAAGATGACCTAGAAGAAGGTTATAAAATAAGTGATAAAGAAGATATAAACTGGGAGGTAGTAAAAGAAAAAAAAACTCTTGGTAAAAGTGTAAAAGACAGAAAAAGAAAATTTAAAGGGATAAGTACAACAGAAAAAAGAAAGGAAATGGATGAAAAAGAACATATCCAGCTAATGATTGGGGGTTGTTATAATGGTTAAGGTATTTGACTCACATATGCAAGGTGCAGGGTTTGATTTTCACCTTTGGGAGAGAAATTGGAAAGGCTTGGAATGACCTATTAGGAAAGCTGGTAAATAGCTATGAACTTATGAAAACATGAATGCCAGGAAAGGGAAAAAAAGGAAAATTTTACAGTGCTTTCTGTAAATCGGAATAGTATTAAGAATATAGTAAGAAGAACAGGGATTTTGTAGTGGTGTAATACATGTGATGTAGCTGTAATTATGCATTTTTAACAAAAGAAGAAAGAATACAGAGTAACTATGTGGAGGAAAGATGATCTGGAATTTAGGAAATGAGAGATGCCCTGGTATAGCCATATTCTATAGAAATACAGTAAAAATATTAAATGCAGCTTTAGCAAAAATGGGAAGATTAACTATTATAGATTTAAAATGGAAAGAGTAGGTGTATAGAATTAAACAGTTTATGCTTATACTAATTGTAAAGAAAGGGGAGTCTTATGTCCTCAGAGTTTAGACTATTTAGTGGAAATGTGAATATTATAATAACAGCAGATTTTAAATGTGATTTAAAAGGCAAGTGTAAAAAAGAAAGTAAATTATATAAGAAAAATATTACAAGTTATAAAATGTGGAAAATTGAAAGTATGGAACAATAATTCATGGACTTACGAAATGGATATGTATGAAACTAAAATATATTATTTTACAGTATAAGAAGGTTTAGTTATAGAAGAAGAGGGGTAGATGAAACAGGATTTTTCTGATCATCTTGCAATATGGCTAGCAATAAAGGAAAACAAGGAATATATACACATAGGCAGAAGAATAAAAAAGATTAATGAGAAAGCAAGGAAAGAGATTAGTAATACAGTTATGTAAGATTCATATTAATATGAAAACATTTTATAAAAACGTACCTGAATGGTGGATGATATTTAAGGAAAAATACAAAAATGTTTTTTTTTACAGTGCCAATACGATGTGAAAAAAGTAAAAAAGAAGAATATAAAAGAACATATAAAGCTGCATTGGAAAATTTAGAACATAATGACATAAACTACTTTGATAAAGAAAAATAATTATATGAAAGAAATAAAGGAATACAAGAATTGCTATATGAGCAAAACTATTGTTTGGAAAGAAAAAGAGATGTATCAAGTTACTTAAGCAGATTAGTAAAGGAATATGGTAATGTAATGAGAGAATATATATGTAAAAGAAGAAATAGAAAGAACTCAGGAAAAATATGCATAGTGTAGTACAATATGTACAATAAATGTTTAAAGATAAAAGTAGGTAGTGAAAAAAATGTGAAAACTGGATTCCGGCATGTAGCTCGCGAGACATTTGCCTGTCTGACATCACAATAAATAAATAATTAAATAAATGCATTCCTTGCACGAGAAGAAGGAATGCGTTACACAGCCCGTACGGCTGCAGCTGCTCGTCCATAGAGTATAGTTGCAGTGGCTGTGCTTTTCAGGCACTTTGCTCTACGGCAAAGTGCCGATGCAGCCGTTTGGTTTTGGTGATGTAGCTTGCAGGCAAATGTCTCGCGAGCTACATGCCGGAATCCTTGAAAACTAACAAAAAGAAAAGAAAAAGATAATAAAGAGTTGAATAAGAAGATGTATTTAAATGAGCTAAAATATTATAACAAGTAAATAAAGATTTAGATGGAATAGTTTATGAAATGTATAAAAATGTAAGTGATTGGAAAAAAAATTAAAGATTTTGGATGAATGGAAGCTTAATATATACAGAATTATTAAGTGGAATACTTAAATTCATATGAAGGAAAGAAGATAGAAGGCAATTAAAAATGGAGACCAGTAGTGTTGAAAAATAAAGTTTATAAGATTTTTTATGAAACTAATACACCGAAATTTGAAACTAAAATGGAAAATACTATGACAGATAGTATATTATAGTATAAAGGGAAAAGATTGTCAAGAATTATAAATGATAGAGAAATTGTGGATGCTATTATGAATAGAAAAAAGAAGCAAAAATGATGATAGGAGACCTTAATAAGACAGTTGATATAGCTTTTATTGAAATATTATGGGTAATAATGAATTAATATAATGTAAGTGAGAAAGTTAGGAAATTGTGTATGCCAGTATATATTAATAATAAAGTAAAAATACTTGGAAATGTCTGGTTAAGCTAAGAGATATGAACAATGATGTAAGACAGGGATGTTGAATGAGTTCTATACTGTTTGCATTAGTTATAAATGTGATAGTATGTGAAATAAATTACAAAATCAAACTTGTGGGGTATATAACACCTGAAAGGTTAAGAATTCCAATTCTGTTAACATATGCAGATGACATTATAATAATTTCAGAAAAAAATTTTGAATAAAAAAATAATAATTTGCACAAACACATGCCTACAGGTGATAGGGTGGCTTTAACTAAAGAGAAAAGTAAAGGTTTGGGTGATGTAACAAAAATAGGGAGTATATATTTTGCAATGAATGAAATGTCTGTGTTAGGTATAACATTTTTGAATAAAGATGTAAGTAAAATTCAATGGAAAGAAAACAATAAAATAAATGAAATAAACCATCTTTTCTGGAGAACATATAAATTATCATTCAAGAAAAAGGCTTATTTCTAATAAATTCACTAATGATGGGAAAATAGCACACTTAGCAAGTGTATTTATTTTGCCAAGAGTATTTGAAAAAAGAATTATTACAGATATTAGTTTTCATTTATATAAGCTTCTAGATTAAACCCAGTAAAAGGAGGAGTTTTGCATGTAAATAAAGAGGAAGGAAGTTTAGGGTTAATTAGCTCAGTGGTGTATGCTGGATGATTGCACTGAAGAAATGACACCCAATTCCATGTGCAAATATGGGAAAAATGGGTTGTGGATGGATGGAGGGAGGGAGGGGTAGATGGATGGATGAATGGATATGCTGTTTCATTAAATTTGCACAAAGAGTTAAAGTGGATAAATGAAAAAGATGAGATATTAGTAGAAAAACTGTATAAATATACATATGATAAATTTTGTGGACCAGTGAAAAAGAGTGAAACAGAAAAAGAGGGTATCAAAGAAAAAAATGAAATATTTCCAAGTAAAAATATTTTTGTGTAAAATAAAAATTGATGATATAGAATAAGAAAAGCTTTGGCATAAGAATGTAATGATAGAACATTACTATGTAAAAAACATGGGAAAATCTAACAGATGAAAACATTAAAGCTATAAAAATATGAAGCAAATGGTCTAATCAGAAAATAGAATGTCAAGATGTTTTATAGAGACTAGTAACAGAGTAATTGCCAGTAAAAGTAAATACGCCATATAAAAGGAAAATTGATAGAATATTTTACATTATCAAGAAGAAGAAACTACGGAACATGTGCTTTTGAAATATAAAGCAGTAAAAAAGTGATATGGAAAACTATGTTAAGAAAAATTTTTTGAAGATATAAAAGGAGTGGATAAAATAAACATGGATACGATTAAATATGGATATTTATTTATTTATTTTATTTTACATTTGTTTACTGGGAAGGTCCGACTGAGATAGAGCTCCCTTTCAGTGGAGGCCCAAGGAGAAAAGCTCCACAAGAGGAACATATAAAGTTAAGCACATATCAATATGAGAACAATACAAAGTAAGTAGACATGTGCAATGCAAACAATACAGATTGCATAGACTTTGGCACTCAAGAAGGTTATACAAGAGAAATAAGTGCACACAAGCTAAGAAATTACAAACATTAGAATTTCACTCAGTCAGGAAAGTAATAATATTGTGATGCAAGTGGAAAATAAGAGTAAGGTAAACAGTGATGGTGTATACATTTCTTGACATCTGAATAAACAGAATGCAGCAATAGGCTGGTAAATTGATGAAGTATGGGGAGTAGTTAGGAAACAGAGCTGGATAGTGGTATGGGGAGTAAACTGGAGACTGTACATGAGAGGTGGTGAGATGTCGTAGCAGTGAAAGGAATAGGATAGCAGAACATTGTGTTTTTATGGAGGATGGTTTAGATTGAGCTTTTTACAGTGACAAATGCAGGTATTAAGAATGTATGTTTTTAGGGCTTTTTGAATTCATAGACATGAGGTATATTTCTAATGTGCAGGGGTAGTTTGTTCCAGCCTGGGGCAAAAGCATAGCTGCACAAGTTTTGGCCAATGGATTTTTTTGGGCTTCTAGATTTCCAAAAGTTGTTGATAAGAGCTTCTAAGCATTTGGCAAGGAGTGTATAGTGAGATAATTGAGGTGATAGAAGGACAAGAGGATGGAATGAATGATAGGGAGTTTGGAGCATAGGAGTTGGTGGGGAAATTCTAGCCCATTTAACAGTTTCAGGGATTGGCAATGGCATGTGTTAGATGTGTGGTTAACTGCAAATCTTGCTACTTTGTGGGGAGGTGGCTTCATGTTTAGTTAAAAGAGAGGCTTGTAAGTTAGTTAGTATTTGAAACCTGTAGAGAAGACTGGGGAGAATGAAGGCATTGGCAAGAGAGACTCTAGAGTCTTTCATGAAGAATTTATTTCTGTAAAGTAAGCCTAGTTTTTGATGTGTTTTCTTATGGCACTGATGGACATGAAGATCAAATTTAAGTTGGTTGTCTATGGTTAGAGACTCTAGAATCTTTTGTGAAGAATTTATTTCTGTAAAGTAAGCCTAGTTTTTGATGTGTTTTCTTATGGCACTGATGGACATGAAGATCAAATTTAAGTTGGTTGTCTATGGTTAGAGACTCTAGAGTCTTTCATGAAGAATTTATTTCTGTAAAGTAAGCCTAGTTTTTGATGTGTTTGCTTATGGCACTGATGGACATGAAAATCAAATTTAAGTTGGTTGTCTATAGTTACTCCAAGCCATTTGGTGTGAGTTTCTATGTCTATGACAGTGTTATTGAGTGAAGTAATGGAGAAAGAAGGTTTTATATATGTAACAGATTTGGGAGGAATAGAAAAATTTTAGCCTTTTGAGGGATTAAGATGAGTTTGTTATTAGAGAGATGATTGTTGATGGAGTTTAAGGAGTTTTGTGTTAGGGTGTGTAAGTCTAAGAGGTTGTCAGAGGTACATAGAGATGACTGTGGAGTCGTCATCATATTGTACATGGAGGACTATAGACAGTAAGTATGTAAGAAATTTGTGATTTTACAAGAAAAGAAGTAAAGATTATATTAAAAGAATATATAACAAGTTATTTTACGCTAGATAGATTGTATGAAATGAAAGATAAATAAAGAACCCCTATTTTTTGATTGGTACCATGGGATCCTTTACATTCACCTGAGCTACTACCAACTCAAGCAGATGGGCATAGGTTTAACATGCCATTCAGAATATTGCACACTCAGGATGGAAGCACACCCTTATGCTGCACTGCAGTGTCAGTAATGAATCTACCTGGTGTAGAAATAGAAGTCACAGACTTCTGCACCAAAGGTTGGTATGCTGCATGTTACCCAACTGACACTGGCACTGCTGTCTGAAACTGAAAGAGTAAAGGAATGAAAGAATGGGTGGTACTAATTGTTTTTAAGAATTTAAAGAAACATCTTCACAAATTACATGGAATGCTTACTTGCGGCAAGATATTAATGCCTGCATTAGTATAAAAATCATGTCAAATCTCAGAGTAAGGCCATATTGTACATATTATTTACACTACTGTATTGTGTTTGTATTACAAAATGTTACTAATTTCATATAGGAAACTGTTGTACTTTTGTTATTACTAAATGATTACAAAAGTTATCATTCTGTGTTTTAACTAATGCATGACTTGTGCCTTTTTAAAGTGTATTACTTTTGTAAACTTATTTCTGAATAAATTTATATTAAAAAATAAAGGTGAGAAATCTATGTAAAAAAACAAATGCAAGTGCTAACCTTATTCTCTGTCTTGTGGTCACTTTATTTTATTTATATTTCACGTTTGTCAGTATAGTACACTGCTGAATTTGACTTTTAGATGTTTAACAGAAGACTTCAGTTGTGACTCAGGTCTGCAGCTTTCTACATTATTCATTCTCAATGCTAACTGACTGAATTCTACATTTATATGATGAAATTTTGTTATATTTGCATAAAAAATCTTGGCCAAGAGTAACAGCATTGGTGACAGCAAGTGCGTATATTTTAATTTATGATATCCTTTAATGTATATCTTAGACAGTTTATAAGTAGGGCTTGTCAGGTTGGTAATGGTCATACTTTACTTATTTATTTAATGTCTGATAACTGGGTAGATGGGCTGGTTCAATGATCCCTGAAATACTTCAGCAAATACTTTATCTGTGTGGCACAAAATAGATTTTGAGCAGACTAAGAGGTGAACAAATCTGGCAGATTTTTATTCTGCTTCTGTATTAGCCCAACATGTAATAAACGATAAAGTATGTTACATTCAACAATATGTCATCTGTGATTATAGTGGTATGTGTGTGTGACTGCATATGCATTGGGACTCTAGAACATTTTAAAGCTATTCATTTAAATGCAATCAGCATAAAGAGAAAGGATAATGTCATGTAAGCATACCTTTTTATGTCAAGTACAACAAGGCATACAGAAATACTTGGAAAGAAGACAATTTGTTCGGCTAAGTGACAATAATAATAACAGCTGGCAGTGCATGCTAGAATCTAGTGCTGATTTGAATTAAATGCAAGAAGTGTGAGCATTAATTATTAAAGACTGAAAGTATTATTTCAATATAAGTGATTGCACGGTATACTGGAGTTTTTAATGTTTATGTCTGAAAATCATTGTTTATTTATTGTAGCTTCAGAATGCAAACATTTTGAAAATGCTTATGTAATGACACACAGGATCTGGTTTAAGAAATGCTTATATTGCCTACAATAGAGCTACAGAATATTTTGTAATGCTATATATTACTCCACAAGCACAACTTGCACTTCTGTCTAACAATCTGTGTAGAATTATCACAGTAGTTTAGTAAACTGGCTGTATCTAAGTTAAGCTAAGGCACAGGCAGACTGTGGTAAATACAAGGTAATCATTCTGCAGAATATTACTCACCTATCTAATGACTAATGGTGAGAATCAAACTCTGTATCTTGGACGTACAAAGCAAACACCTTAATCATTATGCCAGCCCCCAGCTTCTGTAAGAAACAATAGTATCTTCTCCGGGCTGCATTTCTCTTAGGCTTTTGACAGCCCTAAATATGATGCTTTGCTGTAATTACAAAAGTAACAAATTATTAAGGCAGACATAGCTGGAAACTGAAAATAGAAAGGTAATTTAACTTTATGTGTGTGAGTTCTTCAAAAAATCATTCAATTTAAGTATAGTATGAACATTTTATTAGGATTATATGTCTGTCTGTCTACCTGCAAGAGTCAGTAGGAAAAGGCTGTAGTAAAATAGATTTGTTGCCGTTATAACATTTAGAATTGCATTCTAACTCTGCCTGGTTATCTTTTTGTTCAACAGCTAGACAGCTAAAATACCTTTTCCTATACAGTTTACAGTCCTCCCAGTGTCTGCAATTTTTTTTCATTCCTTCTTGTTTTTTTTTCTGCCATCTCTGGTTTCCTTCCACATCTTATAGACACAGTGTGTGTGTGTGTGTGTGTGTGTGTGTGTGTGTGTGTGTGTGTGTGTGTGTGTGTGTGTGTGTGTGTGTGTGTGTGTGTGTGTGTGTGTGTGTGTGTGTGTGTACACGTGCATATGTGTGTGTGTGTGTCTGTGTGTGTGTGTGTGTGTGTGTGTGTGTGTGTGTGTGTGTGTACACCTGTGTGTGTGTATGCGTGTCTGTGCGTGCGTGTGTGTGTGTGTGTGTGTGTATGTTTGCATATACATTTGTAAGGATAGAACCGGGATCTTAGTGACGGCATCATTTTTCTTCACATTCATTTGAAGCTGACTTTAAAAAAAAAGTGGTTTGGTGTACTTCTAAATATATTAAGAATGCTTATTAAATGTAGTGAATAAGATGTTTTATTGCTAATTCATTTTTGATCAGCTCTTGGTATAACTTGAGTTGTAAAAATGGAACTTTAGCCAGAGATCTTGTGCTTTCCTTTGCAAGAAACAATTTGCATATCTCATTGAAATAAAATCATGGTTGGTGACAGAATTGATGCCATTCTATGTCAATAGGTTGTGGCTGTGACTGATGCAGTTGTCAGATTTATTTCATCCTGAAAACTGTGATGTAGTAAACTATTCAGATATGTGTAAAGAAACAGTACTGAAGCTAATATACAGAACAGCTGTACATAGAAGCTGCCATTCATACATTCTTTTTTAAGCATAAATTTATTCCATATTTCAAAAGATTGTCAAATATCTTTTGGCCCTTTTTCTGTTTTGTGTGCATATATATGCTACTTAACAGTAGGAGATACAAAGGAAATGATAAACAGATCTGGTACTTACCTAATGAAAGAAACAATCTGTCTGCCTGCACTGCAGAAAGTAGCTTGCATTTATTTAATTTCATAAACTCTTTGGGGACGGGGGTTGTTAACTGAAAACATCAAGATGGTTCATTATTTTAACTCTTTTAGAACATACAGTCATTAAAGTTAATTCACAAGAGTTTCAATGTTTAAGAAAGTGGTTCACCTAGCTTAACCCTTACCATCTATTTGAACATTTAAATTAACAAATTAACTATCTAAACTATCTACATAATTAACTAACTAGTTTTAAGAAAGGGCAACAAAGAGTAGTACATTTATTCTAACAGTTTTCTTAAAGATGTTTGGACATTTATTTGCAACAGTTTGCATGTCCTACTATCAAAATTATTGTCAGTGCCTTAATGCCATATCAGACAACCTGTGTTTAGCAGCTCATGCAGCTGGGGTGCTGGCAGGGGGAGATAGATGTATCCATTCAGAGCAAAGTGCACTTGTCAAAGACAGTTCATGTGGGTGGATTGGCCCACAGCAGGGAATAGCCCTTGGGCTTCATTAACAAAAGAGATGATGGTAGGGTCGAGAAAACAAGGGTAGGTCATAAAAATAACCCCACCACCATCATTATCAGAACCAGTTGCTGCCACCACCCCAAAGCAAGAAAACCTTAAGATCCACACTAGCCCCAGCTCAGTTTGGGAAGTGCATGGGAGGCAGGAGGAGCAGATTGCCTTGGCAATGGATAGGGGCACTGGGATGGACAGATTGAATGAAGCAGAAGGAGAGGAAATGATTCACAAAATAACTTGCAATGTATATTTCTGTTTTAATATGAAAATTGTGTTATTCATAGAAAACTGTTAAAATGGAACCTGCGGCTCTTAAGACAGATATAATTAACCCATAAACATGCAAAATATTGCTGATGAAAAAAGGCCACTTGCATAGTCAATCCACTCAGTTCCAAAATGTATAGCTAGAGTTTGTACAGCTATTAATGTAGTAGCATTAGTGCTGCAACTGGTGGCACATTCACATGTGGTGCTGAAGGTTATGGATTCTATTCCCACACCAGGTAGATAGATTGCTGACACCACAATACAGTATAAGGGGGTTGTTGTACTTCTGAATGTGTTGTCCTACAACTGTTTTATACAGTCAATAATTCTTTACATTCTTTACATTCTTACTTATTTACAATATAAACATATTTTCAATTATTTACGATATCTATATACATATATACACTATTTAAAACTCATATCCTCTTTTTACAATTATCTTCATGAAATAAATCACATACTTTTTCATTTTTAGAGCTCCACTCCAGTTTCCACAACCAATACCTTATTTTCTTTAACATCATTGCCAAGTCCCATTTTTTTGTTAAACATAATTTCCTTAATCCTCTGATTTCATATCAGCCACATTATAAAAAATATTTTTATCAAGACTTTTGACCCCTTTCTTACTTTTAAATTCAATTATATACATATTTATAACAAAGCAAACCAAGGAGCTGTCACGGCACTAAAATTATCAAATGATAGTCCACAGGAAACGTATGATGCAGAATAATGTCCAAGATGCTAATAAATGTATAAAAACAACAGCTTTAATTAACTTAGGTGAGCGCTTTCACTGAATAGCTTCATCAGACCTTATAACCACAAAAGACATTGAATTCTTTTATACACATAATCAAAAAAGCCCACCTAAAAATCAATTAAATAATTCACATTCTTAAAGAGAAAACGCACTAAAACTAATCGAAAGCAGTATATTAACATGATACATAAGAGAATAAATACAAAAACTATATATATGTATATGAACATATAATATATACCTTAATAAACTGCACATATAAATATTACATAGAAAATATATATGCATAAAAATAAAACACACAAATACATCAATAGCAACCATGCTCATACTAAAACTATTTATGCAGTCTCCTCCTGCTCAAGGCAGGTTTAATAGATGCTTTTTCATTTAGCCCTAGACCCCTATCTGCTTGTAATGTAATGATCCAGCAATTTTCTCTATACTCTGTATATGTCCTAGCATCACCTTCTCTTAGGCTCACATTAATAGATTCAATAACTCTAAAGCTAAAGGTATGTTGTGAGCCGAGGCTATTGACATGTTTAGACAGAGCATTGTTCGGGAAGTACTGAACCTTGTGGTTCGTGCAGTTTCTGTGGTTATATAAACACCAGGGAAGACTTCCCTCATCCTGATCTGCATAAGAGCTTTAAGTTCAGAGGATATCACAATTGTATGACCTCACATGTGGTTTATCTTGCCGAGTGCAGCTATTGTCGTGCATTTTATGTAGGAAAAACAGATAGAGTGTTAAGCGACAGGATGAGAGGGCATTTATATAACATCAGGAAGAACTTCCCGAACAATGCTCTGTCTAAACATGTCAATAGCCTCGGCTCTCAACATACCTTTAGCTTTAGAGTTATTGAATCTATTAATGTGAGCCTAAGAGAAGGTGATGTTAGGACATATACAGAGTATAGAGAGAATTGCTGGATCATTACATTACAAGCAGATAGGGGTCTAGGGCTAAATGAAAAAGCATCTATTAAACCTGCCTTGAGCAGGAGGAGACTGCATAAATAGTTTTAGTATGAGCATGGTTGCTATTGATGTATTTGTGTGTTTTATTTTTATGCACATATATTTTCTATATAATATTTATATGTGCAGTTTTTTAAGGTATATATTCTATGTTCATATACATATATATAGTTTTTGTATTTATTCTCTTATGTATCATGTTAGTATACTGCTTTTAATTAGTTTTAGTGCGTTTTCTCTTTAAGAATGTGAATTATTTAATTGATTTTTAGGTGGGCTTTTTTGATTATGTGTATAAAAGAATTCGATGTCTTTTGTGGTTATAAGGTCTGATGAAGCTATTCAGCGAAAGCGCTCACCTAAGTTAATTAAAGCTGTTGTTTTTATACATTTATTCGCATCTTGGACGTTATTCTGCATCATACGTTTCCTGTGGACTATCATTTGGTAATTTTGGTGCCGTGACAGCTCCTTGGTTTGCTTTGTTATAAATATATATTTTTTGGCAACTTGGTTATACTTACCACGGAGCTTTTCTACCTGGGACTGTTGGTACTGTTTTCTTTGAGCATTCAATTATATACATGTTTAAATTATTCACATATTTAAATTCATCCACATATTTCTTTTCTATAATCTTTTTCAATAACATTTTGATCTATTGCATTCTAAAAAAAAAAAAAAACATGTTCACAAGTTTAAAATTCCACACAATATAAACATGCTCTATTTTTTATACTTTTATATGGCATATTTGCCTTAATTGGTCATTTTTGTGTAGACAGTCTCCATAAAAAAATCTCGATTTCTATATATCTTTTACATCTTTTCATTCTTGAAATAATAGCATTTATTTTCTTGATACTGAAATTCCTCCAAGGATATATCCTATAATAGTTTTCCATAATTTTTCATACCATTATTTTCTGTTATCCATTTCATTCTCATTTATTTTCCACAATATAATCTTGTCTTGATAATTTAACATTTCTTTATTAAAGCAAACTTTTTTTGTTCTTAAACTAGAAGATGTCAAACATTCTGCTTTGTATTTTAAACATAAATATTTTCACTAATAATGAGCCTTCATTATTCTTTAAGCATTTCATTATTATGCACAGGTTTAATGATGGCATATATACTATAGGATTTATTAACCCTATACCACCCTTTTTTGCTTTTTGCATACAATTCCCCCTTTTCAGGAGTTCAATCTCAGCCCCCAAATGAAAAAAATATTATGTTATACACATCTTTCTTTAGGTTTAAATGAATACTATAAATACTAGCTAGATAAGCAATCTTTGCTAACAGTACAGAATTTATTAAATAGCTTTTCTTTTTAAATGAAAGCCTAAAAGACTTCCAAAAACAGACATATATTTTATCTCCTCTATTTTGTTTTCTTTCCACATAAAATTTACAATTTCTTTTTCCTGAAGTTTAACCAAAGAATTGTAATTCCATCCTTATTTAAATTTATTTCACTAATCTTTCCCTCAAAAACTAAACCTTGACTTTTGTTTTTATTCAATACAAAACCAATAACCTGAATAAGTTCTTGCATTTGTTTTATTACTGTATCAATGCTTGCTTAATTCTTTGTTATAATAATTTAACAAAATGGGCATTTTTATTCCTTCATTTGAAATATAGCTCATAATATCCATCTCATTGGCGATATACATAGATATTGCATTCATTACTAATATGAATAATATACCGCTCAATGAACAACCTTGTCTAACACCATTTTTCATATTTATATTTTTGCTCAACCATCCATTTATCATAACCTTTACTATGTTATACCTATATGCTGACATGCACACATTCTTAAGCATCTTTCTTATATTATATACATCAAACATGTCCCATAGTACTTAATGATGAACTGAATTGAATGTTTTGCCTAAATCTCCTACCATTACTTTTGCCTGAACAATTCTAAGTACTATACATTTACTGTTTCCATAATTATTAACAATAAATCTTGAACTTTTTTCTCCTTCTTTGCCAAACACGTTCATTTACAACATTACCTACTTTTTCTTCCATCCTTTTTGTAATATTTTCATCAAAATCTTATAATCTGTATTATTTAATACAACTGGTCTCCAATTCTGTATTTCTTCCTTCTCCCTTTTTTTCATATAAACCAAATAATATCTCTACATAGTCCTTTATACCTGAAACATTTTTCTAACTGTTCATTTAATACCTTTATTCTTTTGCTCTAGTAATATTTTTATATATCTTATATTCTATTCCACCAGGTCCTGCTGCAGAATCTAAATTCATTACTTTTATTGCTTGTTCTAATTCCTCGATACTTATATCTTTTTCTAAATCCTTATTCTCCATGTCAAAAAGTATATGTACCTTCCATTTTTTCCATGTCTTTGTTCTCAGCTCTTTAAACAATCCCCTGGATTCACTATCCTTCCGTGCAGGACTAGCTTAATTCTGCACGTAAGCAGCCATTTAGGAGCAGGATGGCAGAGCGCCAGCCATATGAATGAAGGCGCGCTGCCTGAGCTTCTAAATGGACACAGAGTGTGTATGAGTGCAGGGGGGTGTCTGAAAGCAGAGCTCTCAGACTATACATGACCCTGCAATAAAGAACAGCAGTTTAGGAATAAGAATAAGTGAGACCTCTCATAGGTGTTTGCATAACCCCAGCAACATCCACCCAAGTTTACAAGAGCAATAGTTAAAACATTAAATATAAAGAAGTTTTTTTTTGTTTGTTTTTTATGAAACAGATTAAATTTAACCGTAGGTGCGCGGATTTGCCCATCTCTTAGCTATGGTTAATGCAGCTTAAATGGCACAAGAGGATAAAAAGCAAGATATATGCAACTGAAGCAGTACAGCAATAGTGTAGTGGACAGAACATTCACCTTATGAGCAGTCATTCCCAGTTCGAGTCCCACTCCAATACATTCCATTTTCCATGTCAAATCACTTTATTACCATTTTCTTTTGTTGTATAACCTACTAAATAACATATATTTGTGAAATGGAGTACTGCATTAAATACAGATGTGAGGTGTCATTGTCATAATGTTGTAAAGTCCACAGATAATCACAAGCGCCCCATACAGTAAATGTACACAGGAATCAGGGATACAAATGGAAGGTAATATGTGTAATGAATGATAAATCCATACAGTTTCAGAATCCACCACCTTCCCAAGAACCATTTGACATTACTGTCTAAATTAGTGCGGTGGTAAGCGGGAGTAAGCAGTAGTAAGCAAGAGTAAGCATATTTAAGCAGTAGTAAGTGGGAGTAAGCATATTTAAGCAGTAGTAAGTGGGAGTAAGCATATTTAAGCAGTAGTAAGTGCGTTTATGCCCGTTTGCATGGGAGTAAGCAATGCACACACAGGTTAAGCAATATTGAAGCTAACTCTTTGTAAGCATATTTAACCGAAGGTTAGCATTGCTTACCCTCATGCAAACCCATGCATACCTGCTAACAATTGCTTAAAAATGCCTTAATCACTCTGTATGCAACAGCCGCTGCCCTGGCCAGAAACAAAATAAACAGCCTTTGTAGGTCTTGAAACCAGGACCCTAAAATCACAGTAATTAACCACTAAGCCATCACAGCAACACATAAGACTTGAGGTATCACCAAACAGATCCTCACTATAGGAAAATCAAACTGAACATGTGAAAGGAATCTATATACAGTTTTTTGTTGTATAACCTACTACATAACATAAATATGTGAACTGGAGTACTGCAGTAAGCCCAGATATGAGGTGTCATTGTAATAAAGTGTTGAAATCCCCTAATAAACACAAGGACCCCATACAGTGTACATACACATGAATAATGGATACCAAACACATATATAACATGTCATGATTAATAAATCAATGCCAAAAAGCAAATATAATGCAAATTAAATATTAAGCAACGCTAAGCATTGTACAGCCCAGCTTAGTAGGTGTAAGCAATGTGTAAGCCAGCTAACTCAGTCTGCCCATTGGTATACCCTTTTAAGCAATGCCAACCTTAGGTAAGCAGGTTTTCCCATAGCTGAGCATTTCCAAAACTGTCCAGTCACAGCAAAGTGCAGGAAACTGGCCCTATTTAAACCCAGCAGGTGGGAATACATCTCATAACTGGTTGCAGCTTCCTCCTCTAGGCACTATGTTTGGTATGGGAGCGGATGTGCGCTTTTGGGCGCAGTGCAAGTTCATTCAGGAGTCCAGAGTCATGGCAGGACTCCTTGTAAAAGACCATGACCAGAGACTGCTGCAAGGCCAGTACCAGGGATCCCAATATGAAGCGGAAGCCTGGGACCATCTCACCCATGTCTTCGCCAGTTCCATTGACATACCCCGAACTGGTGAGCAGGTCAGGCATCACTATGCTGACCTGAAGTGGAGAAAGGGGAATCTCTTGGATCAGTGAATCCAAGAGGCTAGGAGGACAGGGGATGTCCCAACCATGTGCAAGTATCAGTCCACTACCTGTTTAATAATTGCCAGCTCATGTATATTATGGATAGGTATGGCTAAATATTCCTCTTATGTCTTTCACAGTGGCAGATGAGTGGGCTGCGAATCAGAAAGCTCATGCCTGTAGATTGCAGCGGTTGCGACACGAGGCAGGTTAGTAATACACTTGCATGTACTGTCATAGGAAATAAATATAAAAGTAGAAGTAAGTTACTTGCCTGTATAAAACCTGTCTTGTTTAAGGCATGTACTGCATACACCAGAGACTATGGCAGGAATAGTCTCATATAGGTTGTATGTAAATAACAGCATAATAGCCTGACAATAGAGGTCTAACTGCTGTACTACATGTGTTTACTCTGTTATCATACAGTAATGTACAGTTGCAATCACTTAATAGTACTGCTGTATTAAGCACTGTTACCCACACTGTGCTACATAAATAAAATATGTAGAAATGTCTGCATATGACTGTTGTAATCCCAAAAGTTCATGTAGTACAAATGAGAGACTTAGACAAACAGAAAACAGTGAAAAGACAGACAACAAAATCCAAATAGCACACTCAACTGAGATGTGAAGTGTTGCATTTTTAGCACACACAGCCATGGTTCGAATCCTGGGAGTGGTAGTAGGCTATATGCAGAATCATATCCCACAACTGTACAGATATGTCCAGAATGTCCAGTAAATCAGCCCATATCTGTTGCCTGTCACCCTGTCCCCCTGGCAAATCAGTGGGATGATCCCAGATGTTTAGGCAGCAAACAAGACATACAACTGATTGTCAGACATCTATAAGAACAACTGGGAAAATCCACAAAAGCACTGGACTCCAAACGGCAGCAGTACTCCCCAAAAGTTTTATTCAAGCATAGAATATCACATAAACCATGTAAAAAGTACTAACAAGTACTAATAACTAAGACTGCAAACGTGCAAAACAGAACTGTAGAAAAACGAGTAAATGTATAAGAACAAACCTGTCACTCTAGCAACTCTCCAAAATGTTATGAGAGTAATTAGCCAAGTATATCCCATCTCCACCCCCATTTTGTCAAGCTGTGACCAGAGTGTGTACAGTAAGAGAGTGAGACGTATGTGCATAATACTAATGTGGAATCTGGCA
Source organism: Protopterus annectens (assembly GCF_019279795.1). Lineage (NCBI taxonomy): Eukaryota > Metazoa > Chordata > Ceratodontiformes > Protopteridae > Protopterus > Protopterus annectens. The sequence goes on from NC_056743.1 coordinate 1,678,447,509, forward strand.
ATTTGTGTGGCAACATTCAGGTAGTGCTAACAAACATTACTCCCACAAGTCTGTCAGATATGAACACTGTGCCTATGAATAAAAGATTGATATCCTGTACTGGTACTGTTTACTCTGGTATTGTATGGCATTGTTAGTGTTGCATTTTCTCTGAATAATAAGATATTACTCATCACTCTCACCCACACTGTACTACATAATACAACTATCTAGGAAATCCTTTATAAGAGTGTTGTAATTACAAGGTCAGAATGTAAAACCACGGGAGAATTATAGACAGAAATCAGACAAGAGATACACAGCAATGTCTATATAGCACACTCAACTGTGATGGACAGTGTTTTATTTTTAGCAGACACAGCCATGGTTCGAATCCTGGGAGAAGTAGTAAGCTGTATGCAGAATCATACCTCACAAGCGTACAGAATTGTCCGGAATGTCCATTTAATCGGACCATATCTGTCGGCTGATACCCTGTCCCCCTGGCATATCAGTGTGCTAATCTCTGACATGTAGGCAGCATTTCATGCCATATAACTGACTGTCAGAACTTTACATATTTGGAAAATGTCAATGATAAAAAACCTGTCATTGTACAATTCACTAAATATTTAAGAAGACAATAGTTGAAATATGTCCCGGTTTACCTGCATGTGATCAAGACATGCCCAGAGTGTGTGCAATAAGAGATGGACAGGTATGTGCATAACATCAACCTGGAATCTGGGAATATGTGTAGAAACAGTTAGGTAGTGTTAACAAACAATATCTCCACAGGTATACCAGGTAAGAGGTGTATACTGCAGATAAAACTCAGTTCATGTATATAGTTGTCGACATCCATACCACTGTCCAAACTAAGGTGATAGGGTAGTGTACTAATACCTGTAAGGTACAGATCACAGCACTGACTAGAAAAGTAATACGAACTACAGGAATATACTAGTTGTTAATTGACATCTCCCCCCCCCCACCACCATATCTACAACAATAAACTAAATACACTTCAAACCAAGACAATACTCACAAATAGTAAACACTCTGCACACCCTTCACAGTCCAAATGGTAAAACAGCAAAAATCAGGTATCAGAGTGAAACACAACTGGTAAATTTTAAAACACATCCAAAGGCAGCAATTCCATCCAGTGCAAGTCTTTTATTGAAACAAACAGATAAATCCGGTAAGCGCTTTCACCCAACAGGGCTTCATCAGACCATAATGCATCACTGATAACAACTCCTCATATAGTAAAAAAGGTGCCAAAAATTTAAATTCAAACATTTTCTTAAAGTGACAAGATCATAATCTTATCAAACATCTTATTCTAAAAACATCACCATAAAAATAAACATAAAAAGTATAACAAATATATGAAAACATATATAAAGAAATCCATGTAAAAATATATATAAAATATATTAAAAATGTACATATTTTAATATACAAATACAAAAATACTGACGGGAATATATGCTGAAACTAATAACTACTCTAATTTCATAAGGACACAAATTTCATGTGCCTATTATACACAATATGATCTTCACCAACTGGTGAATGATTGGTTCTATCTAAGCCTTCTAGACTTCAAAAACAGTTTCAGGAGTACCTTATCATTAAGACCCGGATAAAAGTCTGCCCTAAACCGAATTATCCATTTAACCTCCTGTGTTTCAGTACGGTTCCTAGTGTCACCACCTCTAGGACCTGTAAATAACATCTCAATGACTCTGAAGGTGAACATATGTGTGTCGCCTCTCTCCAATACATGTTTAGAAAGTGCAATTGACTGTGGACTTAACTTTAATTTGATATATATGTTCACGTATCCTGTCTCTGAGTTTTCTCTCTGTCTTGCCAACATAGAATCCATCACATGCCACACAAGTAGCAATGTAAACCACATGCTCAGACTGGCAAGTTGCAGAGACATGGAACTCATAACTCATGCCATTTGAGGGGTGCACAAAATTACCACTGGAATTTATAAAGTGGCAAAAATTACAACTAGTGCAAGGAACTGTACCAAGGGTATCATAGACATTCTCCTTCCTATCTTTCTTAGGATAACACAACAACTTCAAGATGTTCAAGAGGTGGTGACAATAGGAACCATACTGAAACACAGGAGGCTAAATGGGTAATTCGGTTTAGGGCAGACTTTTATCCAGGCCTTAACGATAAGATACCCCTCAAACCGTTTCTGAAGTCTAGAAGGCTTAGATAGACCCAATTGTTCACCAGTTGAAGATCATTATATACTGTGTATAATAGGCACATGAAATTTGTGTCCTTATGAAATGAGAGTATTTATTAGTTTGAACATATATTCCCATCAGTATTTTTGTATTTGTATATTAAAATATGGATATTTTTAATATATTTTATATATTTTTTTTTACATGTATTTCTTTATATATGTTTTCATATATTTGTTATACTTTTTATGTTTATTTTATGGTGATGTTTTTAGAATAAGATGATTGATAAGATTATGATCTTGTCACTTTAAGAAAAGGTTTGAATTTAAGTTTTTGGCGTCTTTTTTTACTATATAAGGTGTTGTTATTAGTGATGCATTATAGTCTGATGAAGTCCTGCTGGGTGAAAGCGCTTAGCGTATTTATCTGTTTGTTTCAATAAAAGACTTGCACTGGATGGAATTGCTGCCTTTGGATGTGTTTTAAAACTTGCCAGCTGTGTTTCACTCTGATACCTGATTTTTTCTGTTAAACAAAATACACAACTCAATCGGTATGTGCTGCATTAAATCTACTGTTGGGACATATGTCCTATTGTTTAATAATTTAAACTTGTTTCTCTGCATGTCCAATGTTGAAATACTCCCACATTGGTAGCATGCTGCCATCAATGTACCTGCACGATGTTGTAATGACCACTGTGGTTCCATATATGTATGAGTTCTGTTTGCTATGCAACTGTTCCATATCTGGTGTTTGGGTTAATGGGAATATCTATGCATGCTGTTATACCTAATCCAGGAATGTGTTTACTATTACTAACCCACATATGCTGATAAAATTTAAACACCATAGCACGTTTTGGAAGGCTGGTTTTGGCAGACCCACCTGTCCCACCTCAGCTAGCTGTGGCAACAGGCACCAGCTCATCTGGGGCTCAACCCGGGACCTCCTAGTCCGTTGGTCCTGCACAACCTTTGGGTGGAACCGCCTCAGGGGATGGGGCTCACCCCCCTTCTGGGAGTGTGCATGGAGAGGACACTGTCACCCGTCACCATGTCCAGGTCATGGTGCATAGCGAGCTCCACAGGGAATTCAGAGATCTGCTTTACCAGCTTGAGGGCTGTGTGTTGCAACTAGAGGGTCAGGCTGGCCCTCCTACTTAGACCCCAGCACAGCCACCTTTGGGGCTGTGAAGGTGCAGTGCTGACTGCCCATAGGTGGGGACCTCAGTCCCACTGTTTCCACTAGGGGCTCATGGGCTTCTGATTTCAGAACAGCCCTCCCCATTAAGGTGTTTACCCCCACATGTGTCATATACTGCCCCTGTATGCATCTTGTTTGTCTTGTCTGTTAACCTACCCAACCAATCCCTCCAAATATACCTATTATCCTTCCCCATCCCGCTCTCACCTGAAAAAAAGGGCAATCTGTTCCCAAAAAAAAATCTCGCCCCATACAAAGCTGTCGATTTCGCACACGTGTCCACTGGACACATGTAATCTGGTCTAATTGGCTTAACAACATATTATTGCAGCCCTCACCTCTCTCAGGGGTATAAGTGTAAGTAACTGTAACTGGAAATTAGCAGTGCTTACCTCCACGCAAATCCATGAAAACTTGCTTGCAACTGCTTAAAAGTACCTTAATCACTCTGTATCCAATGGCCCATGTTCTGCCCAGCAGCAAAATAAACAGCCTCTGCAAGGATCAAACCCTGCACAAAATAGCCAAAGTAATGTACCATTAAACCATGTCAGATATGCATAATCCTGATGTTCTCACAAACATATCATCCAGCACAGTCATTTAACAGTACAGAAAATGTATTTAGACATATATATGTATATGTGTGTGTGTGTGTGTGTGTATGTATTCATATCTAAATAGATATATAAATACCTATATATATATAATATATATAATATATATATATATATATATATATATATATATATATATATATATATATATATATATATATATATATATATATATATATATATATATATATATATATATATATATATATATATATATATATATATATATATATATATATATATATATATATATATATATATATATATATATATATATATATATATATATATATATATATATATATATATATATATATATATATATATATATATATATATATATATATACATGGTTCCACTTGAAACCGTCGAATGTTTAGAACATCGAAGGTCTGATCATCGAGACCAGAACATCGATGTTCAGAACATCGAAGGTTCAAAGTGGACCACACAAAAAGAATTAAACTTTCAAAAACTATTTTATGCAGGGGGGCTTTGCCCCCCTGCACCCCTTCATTTGGGGGGCTGTGCCCCCCCACCCCCTACTTTAATATTCCAACTCCAAGATCGCACTACAGTGGGGTAAGGGAAATCTCCCGTTTACTGCCAAATGCCGTAGCAGTAAACGGGAGATTTCCTGTACCCTACCTGCAATGCCAACACTCAGATGGCACACACACAACATGCAGGGCACCTTGCGGCCTTACTTACCTGGCACTTCCACTTTGAACCTTTGATGTTCTGAACATCAATGTTCTGGTCTCGATGATCAGAACTTCGATGTTCTGAACATTCAATGGTTTCATATATATATATATATATATATATATATATATATATATATATATATATATATATATATATAGATATATATATATATATATAGATATATATATATATATATATATATATATATATATATATATATATATATATATATATATATATATGTATATATATATATATATATATATATATATATATATATATATATATATACAGATAAATATCTATAGCTATAAAAGAGAACATAAGAAATACATATATGGCCACAGGCACCATTAATGGGGTGAAGGGGCCCAAGCTAAATACATCTTGTACGTATTGATATCACCCCCCCCCCCACAGCCAAATAGATCTGCCCTGCAATACAATACCAACTGTTGCAAGTCCCATAACCAGGACCCGACACAACATGGGCACAAGACGTTGACAGTAATCCATCCCACCTGTCTGATGTCAGGCTGGTATCAATAACATATCATGCAGTACAGTCTGGCTATGCTAGGGAATGTACAATGTGGAAACAATAAACATAACCAACATACATATGCACACACACACACACGCACACACACACACACACACACACACACACACACACACACACACACACACACACACACACACACATACATATGCAGACAGACACACACACATATATATAGTATTCCTATAGTTGCCACCTTATCAGATGGACAGTGTATGAGTCACCCATAGAAAACAATTGTTGTCTGAAACATATACCCACAGAGAGGTCAAAGGATATAGCACCACACACAGGTTTGCATACATAAGAAAGCTTTATTTGTGTACTACCATAGTTGTATATGTCATTTCATACAGCTATTTAGACTTTGAAATACATACAAACAGATTAATACAACTCTCAAACAGATCATTTAATACAGTAATACAAAAGCATAACATATGTTGCTGTCTAGGCCAAGGCCTTCAAGTAGTACAACACTAAAGCCAGACTGGGTCACAGGATAACAATCAATCAACAGTAAGTAATGCAGATGTATGGTCCAGCAGCCTCTAACTACACTCTCTATGCAACCCCTGGGGGGGGGGAAGACTTCAGTTGACACAATGGGATGTATCTGTCACATAACAAGGCATAACTTAAACTATCACAATCACACTGACAAACAGAACAGTCTGTATGGCAGGAAGCAGTAGGTCAGCATTTTCATAAGTTGAAATGTATAGTAATGTACATCCATATACCTTAAAGCAGCTTACTCCTGATATCCCCCACATGTTGTAACAGCCTAGGTTAGCTATGGTGTAACCCTCTCCCATAGACTAACTTACAGGGGCATATGCCACTGTTACATACACTGACCTCTGGACTGCAGAAGGGCACACATGTATTGTGCAGATGAAGCCCACATATATATGGACCCAACCCCACAATATGTGTGTGGGCCACAACAGCAGTGGAATGATGGCAGGAATGGCAACATGACATAATCACAAGCCACTACATAACAACCCCTGACTGCATGTCATATGGACAAAGCCTGGTATGTAGGTGGAGGACAGAGGCCGGAACACAGGCCCATATGTGAAATAGTGTTGTCATACACTGAGCAAGTTGCTGGTGTTACAGGATAGTCTGCAACATACCCTTAGTCAGCAATATGAAGTCACAACACAATAAACACAAATGGATGTAGCCATGTACTAATAGCACTCAACACACACACTACCAGTGATATACCTGGCACAAGACCTGTGTGGTGGACAGACAAAACATACCAGGCACACCTCTGGCCATCAAGTAAATAGGCCCACAGTTGAGAGCTATGCAGACAGACTGCATTCCATGTTAAACTGGTATGCTATACATGCATACAACAACACTACTCACACTGTAGTTCTGGAGCCTCATACAAATATGCAGCTGGTGTGAGTCTGCAAGTTCTCTGGTAAGAAGTATTGCTACCAGCTGTCTGTAACACTGCTGCCCACACACAGGAAGGATGTCCACCATACAGGAAAAGTAAAGGGACCATGCACACATGATGTAGGGATTTATAGTAGTGGGTTGCCATGACAGTGGTAATTGGAAGTACAACACAGCATGCTGCATGCAGGTAGCAAGTGGAGGACAATGATTGGTGCAGAGGTCATCACCTGATCATGTGCATCACCTATAAAAGCCATGCTGCAATCTATTCAAAGCAGTTTAATCATTTTCTGAAGAGAGAGAGAGAGAGTGAAAGTGAAAAAAGTGAAAGAAAGTGAAAGTGAAACAATCAAACAAACTAAGAAAGAAAGCAGGCTAAAGGCCAAGCCAAAGGAGAACAAAAAATATCCTTACAAGGACACTATCTGGAACAGACCTCATTCCCGCAACAGGTATGTGAAGTATATATACATGCAATTGACTGAGGTACAGGGTCCATAATAATGGGATAGATGATGTGGAATGATTAATATGTGGCACCAGGTGTTGTTGTTGTAATGATGTTCAGCTGAACAACTGCTATGGACAATACAGTCTGGCCCTCTGGGTAGTGGGCCATACCAGTCAACTGTGCAGAGTAGCACTGACTGACAAGATGTAAGCCATCACAGTCTGTGTTGTGTAATGGAAAGCATGCATATTACTGTGGCCATAAGCTGGTGGTGGAAGTAATGCCATAATGATGGACATGTGGGTTCCAGAGCCCACCACTTGCAAGACACTCAAGTTAACATGTAATGTAGCATGCTGAAATGCCATAGGTGTGTAATAGGCTTACATGCAATCTGTCACTATATATACCCTCCGAATGTTAGGCTGTGTCCATATGTGGCACCTGTCTGTGTTGTAGCACGGCAGAACAGTGGAGCTGTGCAGGAAGGAGAGTTAGAGATTGCGGACCTGATGTCTGAATGTGCCCCAAATATATTATATATATATATATATATATATATATATATATATATATATATATATATATATATATATATATATATATATATATATATATATATATATATATATATATATATATATATATATATATATATATATATATATATATATATATATATATATATATATATATATATATGTATATACAGACACCTATATGTATACATATATATATATATATATATATATATATATATATATATATATATATATATATATAAACACATATATACAACATAAAATATATCTACACGTATATAGATATATATATATGTGTATGTCTACATATATACAAACACACACACATATATATGAATATAAACACGTCCCCTATATTTCCATCACAGTGCTGCATGCTATGTGTGAGGAAACATCACACATAGCAATACACGCAGATATATACAACTGTAAGTGTGTGCAACATGGACGGTTATGTCACATGTGAACGCCTTGTTGGGACCACATTGCCCTTGTCTGTGAAGTTGGGAATGGCAATTTGGGGAAGGATTGCAGGTATATTTGTGGATGTGGGTTGGGTTGGTAGATATAGAGGACAGCCTACAGGGGTGGTATATGACACATGTGGTGGGTAAACACCCTGGATGGTGGGTGTGGTCTGTGAAGTGGAAGCCCCATGAGCCCCCATATGGAAACAATGAGAACAAGGCCCCCCACCCATTGCTAGTCAAAACAGCAGCTTCAGGGCTCTAAAGGTGCCTGGCCTAGAGGCTGTGCAGGAGAAGCATATGGACCCTGTGAGTGAGTACTGAGAGCTTCAAGGTGCTATAGCACATCCCACAAGTCTCTGTGGAGCCTGCTATGCAACAGACCCTGGACCTGACCTTGGGTGACAGGATCATGTCTGTGTGTACCCCCGGGGGGACACCATCCCCTGAGGTGGTTCCACCTGAAGGTAGTGCTGGACTAGTAGAAGTGGAGGCCTCAGGGTGGGTTTCACACATGATGTGGCCTGGTAACATGGCCAGATGAGGTGGGAGAGGTGGTTCTGCTGGTAACTGTTCCTTAAACATGCTATTGTGTCACTGTTATAGGACATATGTGGGTAGTAATAGTCCACACAATCCCCAAACATGTCCAACAGTATGCAGAGATATCCCCAATAACACATGACGACTGATGTGCAGCAATCACATAGCAAACAGACCATATGCATATATACATCTATAGTGGCCCTTACAATGGCATTCAGGTGAAATAGTCCATAACAGGCCAGCAATGATAGTGTCCCCACAGGGAACATGGCTTCAAACAGATAGCACAAAGCGTGGTACAATACAATATATGTCCCAATGGTAGGTAAGCTGGAGCCATACATATTGAGTTGTGTGAACAGTTTGTTGTCACAGATATGGTGGAGGGAGACAGAGATGTGTATTAAGAACTATGGCAACCTTTGCTGTATGAGTTGCTCAGATCTGTTTCCATCTTTATGTCTTTCAGAAAAGATGTCCCACATCCTGCTACCGGTGTATTCAATGGATTGTTAACCACCTGGTACTGCACTACCAGGTGGTCTTCAGCAGGACAGCCCATGAAAAGCAGGAGTGGATCGCCCTGTGGAATGATCTAGTCCACAGGGTCAATGATGTTGGCCTGCATAACCACAGTTATGAGCAGGTCCAGTATCACTGTAGCGACCTGCTTCGCAATGCCCATCGGCATGCTGCTGCAGTCCATGAGGATCACCTCTCAACAGAGGGGGGTCATGCCATCCATTCCCCCTACATGTGTTGAGGAACTCCTCACCAGCCTCGTGGCACCTGCCTGCCCCCACACGCAACAACTGGCAGAGGCCATAGTGGAGGTGGGTACTACCCACACACCGGCTGAGTAGGGTGCAGGTAAGTCCAAAGGGCACATCAGTAGCATATGCATCTGTACAGGTAGATCATGCATATGTGAGATGTTTTATATATATATATATATATATATATATATATATATATATATATATATATATATGTATGTATATATATATAGTCTGTTGCATAAGCTGTAGTATTGTGGACTTGTACTGTTGATGTACTGCAATGCTGCACCCACCCTTTAGTAATGCCAGAGCTGTGGCTACTGACATCACATCTCTCACAAACTTATGTTGGTCCCTATTGTATACCACTAAGGCAGCAGCCTGTAGCTGGTGAGTATGATTTATGTTCATGCTTGCCAGTACACCGGTCATGTAATGGCTGTGGTATATTCCATGCACATATCTAACACATCTACCCATAATTCATGCCATACATGTTCACGTATTGTTGCTGTTAACTGCACTGCATCACAGTGGTGACCATGATGGGGTATCTGAAGGGTATGCCAGACACCTGAAAGATAACTAACATCCTGTCATTGTGAAATGTGTCCACAGGGATAAACATAATGGTGGGACACAGGGCCTACAGCAGGGATATATTTGAAACACCACCCTTATACAGTGCTACAACAGTGTATAAACCAGTATTACAATGGCAGCTGTTACAGATCTACACTACGGCATATCATAATACTGTGGTTCACAACCCTTAACACCTGCAATGTGGTCCCAACATGAGAACTGAGTGTGCAATACGGAATCGTAGGGTATGGCAGCAAATACGGAAATACATACCTTCATAAACACTGGAGTCATATGTGTGCACGCACTCCAGATAAAATATAGTGGAGGCAGCTGTTGAGGTACTGGCTGCATGCATTTGTCAAGGAAATGCACCTGTCAGCAAGTACATGTCCCCAATGTCACACCACATATTGGTCGGCTGTGCAAGACATTTGGCCATCAAATCTGCACACTTACCTGCAACAGAGGCAGGTGTGGCTTGCAGACATCTTACATGACATGGTGTGGGCTCCATACCCAACAGGTAGCACCCATGAGCTGCACATGTAGCCATACCTCACCATTGCATATGCCATGGCAAACAGTGCAGACAGTCATGTATGTGGCAAGGATGTATGGAACTGGAATGATGTAGGAAATAAACAGATGGCCATCCAAGACAAATGATGTTACATGTAGCAGACTGGCCCTGCGGGCTGCCCACTAATATGCCACAACACTGAGGGGGTAGCAGGAATGTCCAGCAAGTACCGGCTATACAGTTCCCATGTCAGCAATTGCCTGGACTCTGCAAGCATGTGGCCTATGGGTTAGGGTAATCAGATGTGACAGTTGTACCACAGGAAACATCAGCCAGGCCTCTCTACAAGTAGTGTATGCATAACAGAAGAGGTTCCCAACATTCATGCGTTGCAATGTGTACTGGTGTACCATGACCACATTGGAAACCTACAGACAGTATCATGTAGGATACAGGTGCTGCACAACCAACGCCTCACCCCACCTCAGGCTCACCATCCTCATCTGTAATGTGCTGGTGCCAGTGTACATCTGTATATTTGCCAGTCATTAGCTTGGACTAGGCTGTTACACATGGTGTTCAGTGTTCGGGACACTGCAAACTGACACACATGTGTAGGCCATAGTTGTCAAGCATCTGCAAAATGGCTGAAGGTGGGGAGATGGTGTCATCATGACATATGAGTGCACTTCAGCAGGGATCCTAAGGATGCTATGCATGGCTGCAGCTGCACACAGCCAGGTTCAGGAACTGTGGCAGAAGTAATCCAGACTCCACAGCAGTAGTGATGGCAGTCTGTGAACTCCAAGGGATGTGCACATAAGTAGACCTTGCAATCATGCAGAGCTGGGGGACATGTGTAGGGCAGCCTGACCATATACTGGCAAATGCAGAGAGCCCATGGTAGTATACCTCTGCCAGGAATAGTGAGTGCTGTTGTACACATAGCAATAGGTGCAAGAAACCATCATGATAAGGGCGAGCACACATATGCACCCATGAAGTGCATACATCCCTGTCAGCATCTGCACACCTAACACATTTGTTAGACACTGCATGTGAATGTACAGGGCATATGTCACATATCAGGCTCATGTAATGTTAACATATGCAGTGATGTGGTCCCATGGCATATCAAGGAAGAGTGCATCATATCAATAAGGGTGTGTACACTCCCCATAGCCACGGTAAGGTTTAACAGTTGTCAGTGCAATAGTATCCTATTGGACACACATGCACCGCTGATGTTGAGATCTGTAAATAAGACATCAGACATTCAAAAATTACATCTGTCCACATATCATCCCTGGTATATGTCGGACAAACACATAGGGGCTGTGAGCATTACAGCAGACATAACTGACACAGTAATACACATCCAGCAATGGTTTGTAGACCTGTGAGGTATGGTGCACAGTACATGGCAGGGTGCAGCACAGGTGCACAGCAATACTGTGTACATGTGTACAGTGTTTTCCAGGGGAAGGGGCATCACCTATTAACACAGACTATGCATCACACACATGTATACTGTTGCTAACATGGATTAACTATAGCTGCACTGCATGCTGTTGAGCACCATATGTTATGCATGTTGACAGATGGGTAATGGGAGGATTGTGTGTATTATGTTTGTGCAACTTCACCTGTAGGTGTGTGTGTGTGTGTGTGTGTGTGTGTGTGTGTGTGTGTGTGTGTGTGTGTGTGTGTGTGTGTGTGTGTGTGTGTATGTGAGTTTGGGGGTTATTTTGTCTGTAAGTGCAATGTGGTGGAGTGGAGGGGTATTGATGCAAATAGGATGTGTGTGTGCATGTATGTGTGTTTGTGTGGATGTCCATGTATGCACATGTGTGATTGTGGGGTTGTTCATATGTCAGTATTTCCCTTTGGAATCTTGCAGTACATGGACATGGACTGACACATGAGACACCAGGAATACTTGTCTGATATGTAATCACAGGACAGCTGATAGTATAATAAGGTCTGTAGCATGGAGCATGCATTGGGAGGGAAACTAGACACCAGGTATACCCTTAAAATTGCAATCAGTAGAAAAGCGAACAACTAGCCACAAATACAGCACTACAAATGGATAGGGGGAATTACTAGACAACACCAGGGAGTTTATCTATATATTACTGCTGTCCACACAATAAGTTGATTAAGAAGTAGATCTGGCATGCACTGTGCAATAGTTACCAATGACACTCCAGTGCAAGACATTATGGAGTGAACGTAGTAGCCCCTAACATATGGGGTCCATGCTCACGATGTCCGGACATACCCAGAGTGAACACTGGATGACAACAAGGAGGCCTTGGAAAACCTACTCCACTCAAGTCAAGAAGGTAATGGAGTAACAAGTCTTCTGTTGTGATCACTTGTCTTGGCATTTAAAGGAATGATACGTTAATAAGTGGTATTAATGAGTGCATGTTGCAAAGTGTGATGCAGGATGGGGAACTTATGTGAATAAACATGGGACTGTCTATAAAATCAGGGACAGGTAGGTATTATGGCGGAATATCAGGGTGTTTGTGTGTGTGTGTGTGTGTGTGTGTGTGTGTGTGTGTGTGTGTGTGTGTGTGTGTGTGTGTGTGTGTGTGTGTGTGTGTGTGTGTGTGTGTGTGTACTGTTATGCAATGCTGTACAGGTCTTAAAGTGCATTTCTTGTTTTCCTCCACAGGGGTTGAGGTGGGTCAGGATCCCTCCTGCATGCAATCTGATGTTGGTGTCCATAAAGATACCGAAAATTATGATAGGACTGTCGAGGCACAGGCAGGGTTGTCAGAGGCCAAAACTGCACCATCATTTGACAACCCCCTGTTAGCCACCCCAACCCCGCACACAGTCACAGTGCCTATAGATACCCCATCATCAGTGGCCATAGCAGTGGGACAGTTTATGGTTAGTGGCAGTGCACAGGAGAGTGCTGTATCTATGCCTGCTGTATCTGGACACAGCAGGCATAGTCAGATGTCCAGTAGGCACCACATAGGCAGATGTACCAGGGTGCTCATTGGAGGGCCAGTGGTCATCATGACCCTGGCAGAAGTGCCACAACTGGTACCACCAGGTGCATGTTTCAAACTGTCATGGGGGTGCAGGCACATATGGAATTGTACACAAGACAGGTCCTGATGCTGCAGAGGGCTGCTCTCTCATCTGTAAGTGACAACTTCCATGAACTTGCAGGTGCCCTCCATGATTATACCGAGGTCATGGATAGACAGTTGGGTGAGATGGTGGGCCTCATTGACCATGGATTATCCATGCTCCAACATGTGGTGAGAGTGGGGTGATGGCCACGTGGATGTATGCCAGCAACACCAACAGCTGGCAGTTGACGTGGATGTGCTCAGACACCAAGGCACTCCGTACTGGCAGTACGAGCCCCAGTAATGCAGGGGGGCACTGTCCACACTGCATCACACCACAGCAGGTCATGTGCACGTGGCCCTAGTCAGTCCCAGGAGGGACCTGGTTCCAGCAGACAGCTGTCATCATCAGTGGAGAGTAGCACATTGAGGCCTGTACCTGGACATGCCCATGGAACCCCTGGCAGGCACAGTCCGTGTGTCCATGACTGGAGGCGGTAAACTACACACCCTGCCATGTATGGTCTGCAGCTGTCCAAGAAACACCTGTATAGGGCAGCCACATGAGAGAACTATGTGCATGCATACCCACACACTTTAAAAACACACCTATGGCAACCCCATACCTACACACACCGCACCCATATCAGCTAAGTACACCCCTCACCCACACACATGGTGTCAAATGTATGGCCCACCCTCTGTCTCTGGCAAACCAGCAACACACCCTGTGCATATTATGATACCTGCTCCACATCCCTGTTATTCAGAACATCGATGCAGGGACATGCTTATATGGTTCTGATGCACACGGCGACTGTACTACAGTGTACCAATGTACTGCTGTGTAACATGTTGTCAGCAGTAATGTTTAATGCTTACATGTCAGGTAGTGTAGTTGTCCAGCCATGATTAATTATAACTGTTAGTAACACTGAGTGATTGTGGTTTCCATAATGTTATCCATTTGTGAGTAGGTGTACATGTGTCAGCAGGAGGATGGTCTGCAATCATATTCCACAAGGGGTATGGCACTGTGGTGACACCATGGCTGTGACATATCCTGGGTACAGTTGAACACATGTCATACGTCTGTATAACAGTTACTGCCTGTGCCACATGGACAGATGACCCAAGGGGACATGTATAATCAGCAACCTGATGAAAATCAATACACATACATGCACACTCTTACTTGGCAACACAGGGAGTAGATACCTACCTAGGTATGTAGTGCCAGTGATGTGTGTGGCTTTCACTGCACACACCACACAGTGTTTAGGATGAGGTGTGTTCTAGATTACATGTTACATGCAGAACATCCCCAGACATGTACAGTATGGTTATGGGGGAAATAATGGGTGTATACGGACAATACATAGTGACATACCATCATATACACATTAAAAGACATATGACAGGCAGACACACAGCCGAGAGATCTGGACCTATCGGTGCTAGCTAACTTGTCAGTGTGTCCAATGTGTTACAGGTAGACTGCACACAGCACATGCATAACTGGACTGGATTGTGTTATCAGTTACCTGCATGATTAATGATGACAGTGGTCACCATACAGTGGTACATGGGACATGTACCGGGGGTACCATGGTGTAATGACAGTGTACACAGCACCCATACCCCACTGTGGATATGGTACACACTGAAATCCATGATGACACTCTGACATACTCACCATCACACATTGCCCATGACTGCGATGCAACCCATTGCCCCTCCCAACAGTAGTGCTACAGGTATATGCATCTAATGCACATGCCACAGGCATAGTAGGGTGATGCTTTGTCATGCCTCAGCTATGGACAGCAACATCACTATCCATAATACTGTGTGGCAATGCATATTGTAATAGGAATATGTGGCCTCGGAATGCTGTACCCTACAAATATACACACATGCACACATACATACACTTGCCAGAACTCAATGGGTATCCCATGCCTATTGACCAATTTGTACAACACTGTTCTGTTGGTACTGCAAGGATCAGCTAGTCATTAGGGAGAGGAGAGTAACAGGGTATATGTAATGTCCGGTACAGCAGCAGCCACATCTAACTATGGCAATGGGTGTTGTGGTGGGTGTGAAGGCCCTCATCGTATTCCCAACTACAGATGTACTAACACACAGACACTGATATCCTCAGTAATGCACACATACACATCTGTCAGTATTGGGGTGCATTGCTGCAGGTGGTCATAGGTGTGTAGCTGGTTATTGTCCATGGAGATATGGGTAGTGTAGCGGATGTGTGTACAGTAGTATCATACCACCCACCATGGGACAGCAGGCAATCTATCGACAGACACCACTGTGGTGACCCTTAGGGCGAGAATGACATGCATCATCCAATCCTCTGGGTTCCTCCTGCAAATGGCCACTGAGGTGATCCAGTTGACATGTATGCAACATGTATTGCAACACATGGTTAGTGTCTGTGATGGTGACCTGTACTCAAGCATGTCCTGTTGACTGTGGATGTGTAGTGGTGGTACCCGTGGCATGTGGTATGTACAGGGTGTTGTGTCCTATCTGTGCCAGTTATAACACAGCTGGGCAGACATGTCAGTGTCAGTCAAGCATAGGTTGCCTGTACGTATCCAAGTTGAATACCTGCCATCTGCACATCTGTACAGGGACTGACAGACATTATCTTGGCAACTAGCTATGCAGTAGGATGAATGTATCGACAGATTGACATCTGACACCAATATGTATGCCATTATCACATATTGGAAGCCCTCACTGACATGTGCTGTACAGACAGTAGTCTACAGTTACTTTCCACATATCAGATCATTATCCAGTAGGGGATATGTATTGTGACACAGCTCACACACCAGGAACATGACAGTGAGGCCTCAGAGTCCAGCTATGCATGCAGGGATGCTTGTTGCCAGTACTACAGTACTACATTTAGCAATCTACTCTTGCCTGAGAAAGCAGTGTCAACAGTAGTAACGGCATGATACATTACATGCCAGTGTGATGGCATGTAACCTGGGTTACTACCCTTGTATGTAATATAGTCACACAGATAAGAGAGATCTAAAGGTCTTATATACTAGAGTGTCCCAGACATGACACTTACACCCCTTGCAACTGTAATGACAGCACATAGACGCATGTTTTGTACATGGCATTACATACACTTATTACAGATGTCATTGCCCTGCTATGTTATCAGACTGGGATGTGAGCACTGGTTACCAGGGCTGAGCCATGATTAGCAGGTGTCAGCATTGCTGCAATATAACAGCTGAGCACATTTGTGCACTAAGTGAAGCCTACATGGTGTAAGTGTCCGTATGTTTAACCATACATTAGCACTGCTTAGCTTTGTGCAAACCCACCAAACGTGCTTAAAGCTGCTCAAAAGTGCCTTAACCATTCTGTATCCAGCAGCTCTTGTTCTGACCAGCAACAAAATAAACAGGCCTTGTAGATCTTGAACCCAGAACCCTGGCCACTATAGTCATAACAGTTAACCACTACAACATGACAGCTGTGAAAACAGTTGCTGTTTTCACAATATATCTGTCAGTATACATATTGAATAGTAATGAACATTTGCTGTGACTTCCACAATTGTGTAGTAGTTGTTAGTGATATTACTGTTGCATCACATATGTTGTTATATCTAAATATACACATATCAGATACTTACAGTGTGATACATCTGGGAAGGTATACACAACAGCAGGATATGGATATATACATATACATATGTAGAAATATGTTTACATGTACATACACATATATATTCATATATATGTATTTATACACATCTGTATAGAGCATCATATATAATGACCATGTATATAGCTCTCTGTATATATATATATATATATATATATATATATATATATATATATATAAGTGCATATATATCTAAACAGATATACCTATTTATGTCGATATATGTGAAGATATCCATAACTATATGTGAATATATATATCTATAGATCCATATATGTTTAGACATATATAGCTGTGTATATGTATATATATATATATATATATATATATGTGTGTGTGTGTGTGTGTGTGTGTGTGTGTGTGTGCTTGCATATGTATATATGTACACAGGTGGATTATATCTTATGTAGAAGGGCCAGTCTGAAGGAGATTGGAGACTGTAAAGTGGCGGCAGGGGAAAGTGTTGTTAGGCAGCATAGGATGGTGGTTTGTAGGATGACATTGGTGATCAAGAAGATGAGGATGAGTGTGAGGGTAGCACCAAGGATCAAATGGTGGAAATTGAAAAAAGGGTAATTGTGAGGTGATATTCAGGGAAGAGTTAAGTTAGGTACTGGGTGGCAGTGAAGAGTTACCAAATAGCTGCGTAACTACAGCAGAGCTAGTAAGAGAGATGGCTAAAAAGGTGCTTGGTGTGACATCTGGAAAGAGGAAGGAGGACAAGGAGACCTGGTGGTGGAATGAAGAAGTACAGGAGAGTATACAGAGAAAGAGGTTGGCGAAGAAGAAGTGGGATTGTCAAAGAGATGAAGAAAGTAGACAAGAGTATAAGGAGATGAGGTGCATGGCAAAGAGAGAGGTGGTGAAGGCTAAGGATAAGGCATATGAAGAGTTGTATAAAAGGTTGGACACTAAGAAGGGAGAAAAGGACCTGTACCGATTGGCTAGACAGAGGGACCGAGCTAGCAAAGATGTGCAGCAGGTAAGGGTGATAAAGGATAATGAGAGAAACGTACACACATGTGAGGAGAGTGTGTTGAGAAGATGGAAAGAGTAGTTTGAGGGGTTGATGAATGAAGAGAATGAGAGGGAGAGAAGGTTGGATGATGAGCAGATAGTGAATCATGACATGCAGTGGATTAGCAAGGAGGAAGTAAGTCTAGCTATGAAGTGGATGAAGAACGGAAAGGCTGTTGGTCCAGATGACATACCTGTATAAGCATGGAGGTGTTTAGGTGAAATGGCAGTGGAATTTTAACTAGATTGTTTAATGAAATATTAAAAAAGTGAGAGGATGCCTGAGGAATGGAGAAAATGTGTTTTGCTACCTATTTTTAAGAATAAGGGTGATGTACAGAGCTGTAGCAACTACAGAGGGATTAAACTGATCAGTCACAGCATGAAGTTATGGGAAAGAGTAGTGGAAGCTAGGTTAAGAAGGGATGTGATGATTAGTGATCAGCAGTATGGTTTCATGGCAGGAAAGAACACTACAGATGTGATGTTTGCTCTGAGAGTGTTGATGGAGAAGTACAGAGAAGGTCAGAAGGAGTTGCATTATGTCTTTGTGGATTTAGAGAATGCATATGACAGGGAGCCTAGAGAGGAGCTGTGGTATTGTATGAGGAAGTCGGGAGTGTCAGAGAAGTATGTAAGAGTGGTAAAGGATATGTACGAGGGTAGTGTGACAGCAGTGAGGTCTGTGGTGGGAGTGACGGATGTATTTAAGGTGGAGGTGGGATTACATCAAGGATCAGCTCTGAGCCCTTTCTTATTTGCAATGATGATGGACCGGTTGACAGACGAGATCAGACAGGAGTCCCCGTGGACTATGATGTTTGCAGATGACATTGTGATTTGTAGAGAGAGTAGGGAACAGGTGGAGGAGACCCTGGAGAGGTGGAGATATGCTCTAGAGGGAAGAGGAATGAAGGTCAGCAGGGCGAAGACAGAATATATGTATGTGAATGAGAGGGAGGATAGAGGAATGGTGAGGATGCAGGGAGTAGAGGTGAGGAAGGTGGATGAGTTTGAGTACTTGGGATCAACAGTTCCGAGTAATGGTGAGTGTGGAAGAGAGGTGAAGAAGAGAGTACAGGCAGGATGGAGTGGGTGGAGAAGAGTCAAGAGTGATTTGTGACAGATGAGTACCAGTAAGAGTGAAAGGGAAGGTCTACAAGAGGGTGGAAAAACCAGCTATGTTATATGGGTTGGAGACAGTGGCATTGACAAAAAGGCAGGAGTCAGAGCTTGACATGGCAGAGTTGAAGATGTTAAGATTTGCATTGGGTGTGACGAGGATGGACAGGATTAGGAATAAGTATATTAGAGGGTCAGCCCAGGTTGGAAGGTTTGGAGACTCAGCCAGAGAGGCAAGATTACATTGGTTTGGACCTGTGCTGAGGAGGGATGCAGAGTATATTGAGAAAAAGATGCTAAGGATGAAGCTGCCAGGTAACAGGAAAAGAGGGAGGCCTAAGATAAGGTTTATGGATGTGGTGAGAGAGGACATGCAGGTGGTTGGTGTGACAGAGCAAAATGCAGAGCACAGGAAGAAATGGAAACAGTTGATCTGCTGTTTGCAACCCCTAACGGGAGCAGCCGAAAGACGAAGATATATATATATATATATATATATATATATATATATATATATATATATATATATAGATATGTAGATATGTAGATATATATATAGATATATATATATAGATATATATATATGTATATATATATATATATATATATATATATATATATATATATATACATATACGTTTACGTTTACCATATGTCCAGAACATGGAGTAGAGTCCTGCCTCAGCACCAATAGTCTCAACCTCTTAGTGCAAGGGGATGTCATGTATGTATTTCAGGTATATATATAGACTGTTGCTACTGTAACAGGGGTTGTCTTAACAGACATGTGTGGGAGGTCGCATCTGCTTTTGACATGTACGCCATCGGTTAATGACAGACATCCTAAGGACATTATAGTACAGTACCATTGATAGCACAGTAATGATCCTGTGGACTATAGCAGAGATAACAATATATGTGGACAGTCTGGCAGTCTCTGGTCAGTCCAGAGGTGTACACAGATCCTCTTCATGCAAGACATGTGGACCAAGCCTGACATTGTGGATGTTAACAGCCATGTACATGGGTATATCACGTAAATACTAGACTAAATATGCCCACACAGTTTATGCATTCACACATGCCTGTCTGTCCTGACACATAATAACTGGTTATTCAGAGGTCACATGGCCACACACTACCCAGTAATTAATGACATACATCTGTACAGAACTCCACTGCTTCGTCCGAAATACGCAACAGTTATGGTGGCCTGGAAGAAATATGTCTAGCAAATATCTGGACATAACATCACACTGGGTAATTAGACTAAGCTATTAGGCATATAACAAAGCACTGTGCAAACTACAGGCAGACTGCCACAATACTGGACTACATTTTGTATGGGGGAATACACATGTACCTGCAAATATAGCAGGCTCTACAGGGATGTCACAGCACAGAGTAACAGACACCTGTGAGAAAGTTCATACCCACAACCAGTGTGAACACAGCCACAGCCACATATGGTATACAAGCTTAATATGACATTATATGGACTGTCTAATAAACACCATCCTCATATGTGCTATTTGCATGCTAACCCTACATAAACTGGGTCATGACACAGTGTGGTCCAATGCCTGTCTGTGGTATGGGACACATGTGTGTTTTGTTCTACAAACATGTGAGCCAATAGGGTACCATATCCTGGAGCAGCATGTAACATCAGTTAGAACAGGACCAAGAACAATGGCTTCTATCACAGTCTGTGCACAGGCCAAGGTACGTATTCACAATACATATACTGTCGACAATCACCATAAGTACAAAGACCCCAGTACTGTACACACAACCACAGAATGTCAACGTTACGTCCTCAGAAATAACCCCTACTATACATAACATGTGTAGCAGTCTGATATGTGACTGGCTTGTTATCAGGTATGATGTCAATAAATAATGGTGTACAGAATATATGCACCTCTTACTGCATGACATATGTACAGAGGTTGACAGACTTGTGGCTGGAGCCACAAACACTGGGCCAGTATTAGCACGTTGCTGTGATACCCTCATACAGTTACTGTTGTAACAGGGTTTGTTGTGACATATGTCCTATGAGGGATATGAAATCAGTAACTCTCATGGTTGCCACCATGTACTGACTGCAATACTCAGACTATGTGTCTGCCATTCTACAATAGGTGATCAGTGAGTAACACAGGAAACATAAGACTCCAAACACTGCCCAGTCTGCAGATAACCCTACAGGTGGGAGTTTCCTCAAACATATAAAACTGTCATGACAGGTATTAAATCATGTAGACCAGCCATATCCACACACGCCTTGTTAAAACAACATTACTCCAAATGCAGAAGAGCAACACTTACATTCTATAGTCATGTCTGGCACACCCTCCCCCTGTTTGTTGGCCTGTCTCCACAGTGTATATTGTTAGACGTAGATCCCAATACCATCTGTGATGCTGTTTGCCGAACACCAAGATGAGGTCCTGCTCACAGTCAATGAAAAGGCCCAACACCCACATAATGTTCCTAGATATTGGAGTGTGTTTCTATGCAATTGGCTATGGGAACATTACCACATCTCTTCCATGTGCAATCAGTTAGAGGGGGACTGAAATTCATGCAGAGGCCATCACCTGATCATGAGCATCACTTACAAAACCTAAGCTGCTGCCTAAGCACAGCAGGTGTACTTCTTCACATCCACCAGAGAGGGAGTGAGAGAGACAGACAGAGACAACATAAGACAGGGAGGGGGTGAGAGAGTAAAACCTAAGCATATTTGTGTTACACACTTACCAGTATTGCTATCACATGTGTATGTGGTTATTGCATGCACCACATAGCTCACATATTGGGGAGCTGACCAAAGGTATATGTGATGGTGAGTGACATCTGCAACAGTGGTATAGGAGCGATAAGGTAGGTGTAGTACACATGCCTGTCCACATGAACAGGTGTCAACATCGACACAGCCACACTCTGTTAGGGACTCACACACATTAACACAGTTGGCAAGGTCAGGAATAGACTTCCTAACTATCTAGTTTGCCACAATACTGTAATATGCAGGTATCACATGCTCCACAGGGGTTATCCTGATGATATATGGGCAAAGGCTATGTGAAGGTGTCTGAAATCAGATGGCATGCTTTGGTAGGCCAATTAGAGGTGTAGTGAGTGTGAATGGGGTCGAAATGATTATACTCCACACACACAGACACAGGGTCCCAGTACTGATATGCATGGGTGCATTGCTTCATAGATGTGAAGTGGTTGACTGTACTAGAAGGCTGTACAAGGCTAGGTGAAGGGTATACCTTGACAGGCCACATGAAAATGGTCTGCAGTGTGGCTCAGGCATGCAGTGTCTGGATTGGCCCACACAGGTGGGTATTGTATTCACCATCCAGTCATCTGAGTTACTATTGTGGGTGGCCAGTGCTGTGCAATGCTTGCCATGTATGTGTTTTATAGTCCATGACATGGACAGTGTCAGGAATATGCACATGACCCACATGCATGTTCTGTGACATGTGGAACTGTACCTGGGGTGTCCGGGCCATGTTGTGTACACAGATGGTTATCATCAAATGTGCCACTCCTGGCCTCATGTGGTGGGAACTGACAATTGTTACCAGGTTGACCCTCCACCTACATTGACAGCATGATACAGGTATTCCCTGGTGTCAGTCACATCTGTCCATACAGGGCATGTGTTTAAGGCATGGTATGTCCTTTGTGGGTCACATTTGATGGCACTACAGTTGTTGCAGGCATCCAGTGGAACATAGTGAAGGCACACTATCTGCAATTATGTGCTGATTGTAGAGATGGGACATGGTGCCATGCCCTATATAGTCTGCTGCAATCACACCATGGTTACTACCTGTGGGCAATATGCAGGAAACTACCAGCAAAGCAGTTGTTGCCTAGCCAAGTATGTTTGTGTATGAGACATGAGTTGAGAGTGTTATCTGGGTAATACAAGGGTTGCCTAATTTGTTCATCAGGCCTTGATGTCACATATAGAGGTATGGATTGGCAACCCCAGCCTCTCTGCTGTTTGACATCTGCTATCCTTGTAAGGTGGACATTGTGACATATAATAGGCCAACCATATATGAAAGTTGCAAAACCCACTTCTTAATGAGTCCAGTTGTTACACACTCAAAGCAATCTCCACACAGGATATGAATGACAAACACAGAGACACACACACTCTCTCACAGACACACAGAGTCTCACAGTTGCCATGTCTGGGATTGGAATTCCTACCTAACTAGTACATTACACTACAGCATTACGCAGTTATAGCATGCACCACGGAGATTACTGGGATACTCCTTCCCCAAAGGTGTATTTCAAGGTGAATGACATCAGCATGCTTGCCAAAAAAGGGCAATGGAGGTTATAGTGAGTGTGCGTGGCCTCAAAAGCATTGCTCCATACACAGACAAACACACTTGTCATGTCTGAAAATAGAATCCCTACCTAACTAGTAAATCACACTACAGCATTGCGCTGTTGTAGGGCACACCATGGAGATTACTGGGCTACTCCTTCTCCTAGGGTGTATTTCAAAGTGAATGACATCAGCAGGCTTGCAAAAGAAGGGCACTGGAGGTTGTAGTGACTGTGAATGGCCTCAAAAGCATTGCTCCCTACATAGACAATCTAACACACACACACACACACACACACACACACAAACATCCACACTTGCCATGTCTGGGAATAAATCTCTTATTTAACTATGTTATCACACTAAGCATTAAGCAATTACAGGATGCACCATGGAGATTACCGGGCTATGCCTTCCCCAAAGGTGTATTTCAAAGTGAATGACATCAGCAGGCATGCCAAAGTAAGGCATTTGAAATTGTAGTGAGTGTGACTAGCCTAAAAAGCATTGATCCCTATACAGACAAACACACACAGTTGCCACATCTGGGAATAGAACTCCTACCTAACTGTACATCACACTACAGTATTAAGTAGTTATAGTACGTGCCACAGAAATTAAGGGGCTAGTATGTCTCCAATGGTGTAGGGAATAGAACTTCTACCTAACTAGTACATCACACTATAGCATTAAGCAGTTACAGGACGTGCCACCGAGATTAAGGGGCTACTATGTCCCCAAAGGTGTACTTCAAGGTGAAGACATCCGCAGGCTTGTCATAGTAGGGCAATGGGGAGGGAGTGTTCATACATGGGCCATAACCCATTCATCTAGAGGCAGACACACCACACTCAGGCTCACATAGGTTTATATTCCACAGGTACATGTATACAACTGCTGGATGACTACTGACTTGTACAGTCATGTTGCACAGTTAGCACTAGCACCACAGACTCTATAATGCTGAGGGATTCCAGAGGCAAATGTCTACAGTGATTGACATTTACACATTATGTGGTTTTAGCCATTTGGCTGTGTGCTTGGTGGACAGGCCTCATGACAGACGGCTCTTTGTCACTGTCACTCTCTTCCACATATCTGTCTTTGTGTACTTTTGGCATATTATAGTGTGTTGTCCATGGATATATGTGTGTATTCCTATCCAATGTGTGTGCAAAGCATTACTGGTGCATACTGTGGAGTGTATGCACTAACATCTGTGACTGTCAGATATGTATCGTCCACTGTTGTTGCCAGACATGGGCTTCATTTCTGTAAGTGTGGGAGCATGCCCAGTATGACCTTCTGTATTGGATGTGTGAATCCATTCCAGGTAGATTGTACTCCAGTGCAGACTTTTGTGTTTTACACCTACAGCTAGCAAACTGTTTCTGCAGGATATCTGTAGATCAGTTGACAATATGGGGTCAGATTGTACAAAGGATAGTGGGTTACTGTAGGTAGTTGTGTCTGTGCTGCTTCTGCTACATGGTCCTGGTGGTAGCAGAGATATTCAAACATGTGTACTGTTATACACTATGATGTTTTATGTCCTCAAGTACTGTCAGGTAGACATATTTGCTTGCAGTGATGTCCTGGGAAACACAGGGTGAATGCAGCTTTGTCCAGTATTGTGGTCAAATGCCTACATATTCTTGTACACTCATGCCGTTCTGGAGGGGGAGTTGTGGACACTTGCTGCTGGGTCTGTGTAACTGGTTCAGCACATTGGTACAGTGGTGGCAGAAGATCCCATACTTGTACATCCATCAATGTCACAGTATGGCCATATCTTGTTGTGGCAATACCTCACAGCTGTTCAGATTCACACAGGTTACTCAGAGGCAGAGGTCATAATTCTGGACATTACCACTACACATTGTGGTTTACAAACAGGTTTGTAGCCACCCATTCTTGTGTTTGCAGCCAGGGATAGTATGTGCACACGACTGAGTTTCATACTTCACACAATCCATTCCGCCCGTGCTCCCACACACCCCCTCTACTATTCTATCCTCTTCCATACATTATGCAAACATTCTCTGATATTTTCCCTATAGTTATCACGTCATCACAGCAGTAAATTTGTGTTTGTCCACAGTTCATGCAATAGGACATGGTGGACATATTACTGTGATTTGTCCACATGGCCTTGCATATGGGTTTTGTGGACTGTGTTATGTTGTTATTTGGGAGTCCATGACATAACATACATTGGCAGTACAGGTTCAGACACAGGCCTTTGGCAGAGGACCATAGGCAATTTGGTAGTGATGCAGGCCAGCTGTAGCAGCCCATTGCATTCTGTCAGTCCTACAGTCCCAGACTACAATACACTATATCTCCCTGGGGTGACAGGGTGGGTGTGCAAGGTGTTCATGCCAATACTTTCTGTCAGTATTGATCTACTGGTGTGGATGCTGGCAGGGTGATGCATACAGCTAGGGACACCCCTGCATGGAACACCTGCTCTGCATGCTGCATTATTTCGCTATTGCCATACAGAGGTGGGGGTCATATTGTACTCATTCCCAACAGCAGGGATAAGACCAGAGAGGTACCTGTGGGTGGTGGTGGGTTGAGCTGGGTGCACGTGTGCTATGGACACTACTTGCATCTGACTCACAGATATGCATGGGGCATTCCACTTATGTTGGCTTGTGCAGGGACATCAGCTGTTTCTCAATGCATCATTCCTATGATCTTTGTGGTCTGCCAGTGTTTGGCCAGATGACATCAGTATTCCCTACTACAAGCCCAGATAATGTGCTGCAGACCTGTATGTACAATTCCAAGGGTGTGTCCATTTTACAGTTACATATTATACACTGTTTGTCTGGGGTACTTCTTCATGTGTACTGCTTGTATATCTGGGCCAACAGTCATTCCATGTACATCTTTCAGATGGTGACACATATTACTTCCAAACATTTACAGTGGCCTACTGCTAGAATGTGTTATACTGTGAAGCATTGTGTTTTGTCATCAACAGTACTGGGCAATGGCCACCAGGACAAACCTCACCAATCACCATGCCTACATAATGACCACTCTCACACAATATAAAACACACACCAACCTAACACATGCAGACCTGCATATTGTACACATGCTACAATCTATCCTGCTACCTTTGCAAGCTCAGGTAATCTGTACTCCACTGTTATTATACCTACACATGCATGTAGCTACATTTCTACATAGGATTGGGGAGCACACCTGTGTGTTACTATGTGTCTACATAGGAATGGGGAGGCACACCTGACTGTTACTACATTTCTACATAGGATTGGGGGGCACACCTGTGTTTTACTACGTGCCTAAATAGGAATGTGGGGGCACACCTGACTGTTACTACATTTCTACATAGGATTGAGGGCCACACCTGACTGTTACTACATTTCTGCATCAGACTGGGGGGGCACACCTGACTGTTACTACATTTCTACATAGGATTGTGGGGGTACACCTGTGTGTTACTACATTTCTACATAGCATGGGGGGGCACACCTGACTGTTAGTACATTTCTACATCGGACTGGGGGGCACACCTGACAATTGTACACACTTGCTACTACTGTACTGGTATGTCAGGTACTCCATTTCATTCTGTATTCTAACCTATCAGCTGACTAGAGGCATATCAGTGTACTGCAGGTCTTAAGTTTGATTGACCTACATTTCAGTTTCTGACTTCTTACCCTTCAGAACTAACATCCCACTCCCTGACCTGTTGTAGTCTGTCTGTGTAGGCTTGGGGGGAGGTTACCCATAGCCATCAATCAGAGGCCTTAGCACAGCCTTTGTTTGTATTTGTCTACACCTGTCTTGCTGGATGAGACTGACTGGCATGTGTGTCTTATGGGCACACATGTGGCCCAGCACATTTCCTACAGTGGGTTTTGTCACCATGTGTAGTACTGGCTACTATGGTGACACCAGTATTTGTTACAGATCTCATGCTGCCACTATACGTGTCTACTATCTGCTGGCATCTCATTCAGCCACCCGATTCCCTTGCATGCTCACATACATACCATAGAAACAAGTAACAACACATACTACTCCATTTGGCAATTGGTAGGAAGAGTGACTTACCTTGTAACTGTGCCAGTATTGAGAATAGTGTTGGAGGGCTGCCTATGTTGGATGCACATAGTACACTCCCTATACATGGTTGAGCACAGGTAGTGTCATATTTGGCATCCCTTTTACTGTATGTGAGAGTCAGAGAGAGGTGTCATTCCGCACATGGATGGTCACATGAAGTATCGGAGACCATCCATGTGCAACTGACAGTGAGCAAGACTGCTTTTCAGTTTATAGCATCCTACAGACCACCCTCTCAAAGTCAGGAATCCCACTCAGCTTTTCTGAAAACATTGGAGAACATGAAGATCTCTCCGAACACCATTATATTGGGCAACTTCAGCTACCCAAACATAGACTGGGAGCATTACTCAAGCCCCAGCACCTTAGCCCAAAGGTTCCTGGAATTTATAAACTCAAATGCTATGGAACAACTAGTCACCACTCCCACAAGAGGGGAAAACATACTAGACCTGATCATTACCAACATGGGGACTCTATGCTCCATACCAGAAGTATATTCCTCATTGGTAAGATCAGACCATAAATTAATTTCACTGGATATCCACATCCCGACCCCACCCCCAGCCCAGAAAACAACAGTGAAAAACTTCTCAAAAGTGAACTTCACACTTCTCAAAACCGAAGTGGAATCCTTCAAGGCCCCAGGGCCAGTGGAAACTATGGCCCAAACTGCAGAATCCTATATAAATGCATTCTACGGACATCTCCAGGAATGCATGGATCATGCTATCCCAAACAAAATCAAGACCCAATCATCCAAAGGCAGGTGTCCAGTCTGGTGGACCCCAGCCATAAATAAACTGTACAACAGAAGGAGGAAGCTACTACATGATAGAGCAAAATCCCTAAAAGGGAAGGCATCTCTGATAAGTACTAGCAAAAAATTACGATCCCTCATAAAATCCTCCAAGGCCAGCTTCGAGAGAAAAATTGCACAGGACACTAATGACAATCATAAGGCTTTTTTCAGTTATGTTAGGAACCTGGGATGCAACTTCCAGACTTGTTCTGAGTTGATTCTAAATGACAAAAAATACACTGACCCCACAGACATCACCAATATCCTGGCAGACAGGTTCAGTGCAAACTTCTCCACCCCCTCCCCCCAAAAGAGCAAGTATCTATCCCAGCAGAGTGCAGCCTCCCAAACATCTCTGATGCTCAGGTGAAGGCCGCCCTCTCCAAAGCAAAGAACACTGCTTCCATGGGACCAGATGGCGAGCAGGGTTGCGTCCTACATGAACTCCAAGAAGAACTAATCCCTCAAGTAAAACTGCTGTACAATCTCAGCCTCATTACAGGATATGTGCCCAAAGAATGGCGTACAGCAACAGTGGTCCCACTCCACAAAGGTGGCACCTCTGCTGACCCTGGAAACTATCACCCCATAAGCCTGACTAGCCTAGTCTGCAAGGCTATGGAGAGGATCATCATGGAACTCATAAACAAAGACATTGGGGACCTACAGACACTAGATCCTACCCAATTTGGCTTTGTCAAGGGCAGATCCTGCCTTTTGAACCTGGTTGACTTCTTTGAAACAGTCACCAAGGCCAAAGATGAAGGGAAGGTAGTCCACACAGCCTATCTGGACCTCGCAAAGGCATTTGACACAATACCCACTGGCATTATAGATAAGCTATCCAGCCTAAATATAAACCCCTATGTCACAAGATGGGTCGCAAACTGGCTCAAAGACAGAACCCACAGAGTCAGAGTTGCTGGAACCATGTCAGACTCGAAACCGGTCACAAGTGGCATCCCACAAGGTTCTGTCCTGGGACCTCTCTTGTTCAGTATTTACTTTTCTGAGGTACAGGCCAACGTGGGAGGACTATGGCTCACCAAGTTCGCAGATGACTGCAAACTGGGCGCCATAATCGACTCTCCAGCTGACACAAACATCCTTCAAAAAGGTCACGCAGAGACGGACAACTGGTACCAGAGCCATGGTCTAAAGCTAAATGCCAAAAAGTGCATAGTCATACCCTTTGGCAAAAACAATGTGCCCACAAATTACCACATAGGTGGTAACCCATTAAGTACAGAGAAAGTAATTAGGGATCTGGGACCCAAGTTGATAGCAATCTCTCCTTTGACAACCACATTGCCAAAGTGGTTAGAAAAACCTTCTACATAGCCCAGCTCATCATGAAAGGATTCACATCTAGATCAAGAGAGGTAATCGTGCCCCTTTATTCATCCCTCATCAGGCCCATCATAGAATACAATGCCTCCTTTGGGATATACCTTACCCGACACCTGCAGCAATTAGAAAGACCCCAAAAGTACCTCACCAGGAGGATCAAGGGACTCAAACAGATGCCATATGCTGCTCGGTTAAAAACCTCCAGCTCTACTCAGTTGCATACCGCCTACTTCGAGGCGATCTATGCCTGACATATAAAGCTATGTCCAACCCAGAATTCATGGACATGCTCCACCTCAGTAAATCTAAATCCCTTAGAGCCACGCGCTCGAGGGACTTGAACCTCAGCACAGAAATAAATAAAACATGCTGGAGGGACAGATTCATAACCCAGAGGCTCCCTTCGCTCTGGAATAGAATTCCAATTCATGTTAGGCAGAGCAACTCACTGACTCTCTTCAAGAAGAATCTTGATGAGTGGATGGGGGATCATAGGTTTGTCCCAGGGATTACTTCTGTGTCACTATTAGACAGAGGCACAGTAAACTAAACTTTAAAAAGGGTACAGTATACTCAAATCAAGGGGTGGCGTAAGCCAAACACAATCGGGCTAGGCTTAGAAATGCCCCAGGGGAGATAGCCTAGTATGAACCTATGAACCTATGAACCTATTCCCTGTGTCCCTACTGTACCAGTGCATGTGCTATGCATTGCCTCTTTGCCAAGGCCAGGGCATACTGGGCACACCTTCTTCTTCTTACTGGGGCAGGCTCAGGTTGTTCTTCCTCTAAGTCACTCTGTGCCTGTGCAGGCCTTGGCAATGGTGGGGGGCTGTGTGGCCCTGCACCATGCTGTTCCTGCTGCAGCTGTTTCTGCAGGATCATATTGTGTAGCATGGCACATATGATGACAATTTGAGTAGAAAGCTCCACTGGATGTGTCCAGGCACCAGAACCGTGACTTGAGCATCCCAAACACATGTTCTATTATAATTCTGGTCTGTGCGTGTGCCTCATTATGGAGTTCTTGTTTGGGTGTGTGTGCATTTCTGATGGGTGTCATCAGCCATGGCTCCAGTGTATAACCAGCATCCCCCACTAGGTGGCCATAAAGGATGTCCCCATTGGCAAATCTTTGGTACAGCTGCTTCAGATGCCATATGTGGGAGTCGTGATAGCTTCCAGGGCAGCCAGCACACACATTCATTATAATGCCCTGGGGATCGCACACAATGTGGCAGTTGATGGAGGGGAAGCACTTTCTATTGATATTGACCCTACCCTGCTCACTGGGTGGTGCTTTTATTCATATGTGCATGCAGTATATAGAACCCACTACCTCAGGGTATTCTGCTATTTGGTGGAAGAGATGCATATTGCTGGCCAACGCCTCACAGGTGTTGGGAAAATATATGTGCTCACCAGCATGTGCTGATATGGCATCCAGGAATTGGTGGAGTACCCTGGATGCTGATGCCTGTGAGATTTCCATGAAATCCCCAGGTGGCTTTGGAAGGTACCTGTGGCTAGTATTCTTAGGCCTACACATACCTTTGTATCCACTGGGGTGGGTTCCCTTCTGTTAGTTCTTTGTGTCAGGCGTGGCCGCCACAGATCAGCAATTTTCTGTAGGAGGTCCCTGTCCACCCTATAGCTCTCCACTATCTCCAGCTCATGTAGCCCCTGATTGGTTACCCTGGGTCTGTGCACTCTTCTCCATCTCCTCAATGGGGTTTGTCAACAGCATTCTCATTCTCACCACTCTCAGCCTCTTCCACATGTTGATGTATGATAGCTGCTGCAGCCGTATCATTTTGTTATTTTTGTTAAAATTTCCCCACTTGTATACACCGGTGGTGTAGAGTATGTGGGAAAAAACAGATGAACAGGTGTTTGCATACTTTATAGTAGTGTTCTGGGCTGCTGCCTGTGTAATTGGCTGATACTGATACATTTCACCTGCCAGCTATGCTAGTTCTCCTTGATTACCTTCCTACTGCTGTTTTCCCTTCCAATTGCCTTCTTCGAGGGTGCGCTGCACAAACACAGTGCTCAAATATACACAGATCTGCTATTTCCTGGTTTACTTTATTTTTTTTCCTTTAAAACACGGTGCGCAACACGCACACCCGCTTAAGCAATGTAAAGAGTGCTAGGCAGCCTCAGACACACCCCCTTGCTTAGCTCTGCTAACCTAAGGGCAAACCCGAGCATGCCTGACACACATCCCTATGATGTCAGCTAATTCTTAGGCTTGAACCATACTATTCCTTTACTTACACTGTTGGGTGCTGGCTAGCATTGAGGGGAAATCTGGGATTAAGTATCATTCCCCTCATTTGCATAGGATTGCCTGCTAATGCATAGTTACTGGTCCCACACTGAGCCTTCCCCCTTAGCAACCACTACTCACTGGCCATGTTGTCTTCTGCCGGCCATTGAGTATAATGGCAAAATAGTGATTTTGGTTAGAATGCTTATTTCGGGTTTTTTTTTTTTATATTTTTGGCCCAATCCAATTTGCGCGCCACTGCCCTACGGTTAAATAGCTAAAATCAGCTATAAAATAAAAGTTTTTGTTGTTATTTTTGCAACTGTTGGCCATTGGCATGGTTTCCACATAATATACACCCTTTATTTAGAGCGGTCATGGCTCCATTTTGTAGTTTGCAGAAATGTACTCAGTTACTGACCAAGTACATTTCTGCACACTACACTAATCCTGCACAGCCGGCTGACAGCTTCCTGGAACACAAATTCACCTCATTTGCATGGTTTTCACCTGCAAATCGGATAATTTGCATACAGGAGCTGTGTCCATGCAGGAATAGTGCCGGAGCACTCGTGCACATCCCTGCAACTTATTCCAGGGTCACACAGCAGGCATATTGTCTCTAGGAGCTCTTGCACTGTTCCTGCACACCGTGCAGGGCTTGCTGAATCCAGGGTAATGTCTTAATATATTTTTTTACTACATTCTTAATCTCTTCTTGTGTATTATGCATTTTTACCTAAGGAATCTTTCATGTCCCTCATTATACTGTTTTTCCTCTTTGGTTATTTTACTTAAATATGGTGCAATTTTTTTTTTTTTCCTTTCAGGAAATATATTTTTTGTACAATAACTGTTCTAATTTTTCTTATTCAAATCACATAATTATGTTCCTTAATAAAAAATATTCATTGTTCTTCACTAAGCAGTCATTTCATTGCTTAAATGTTTGCACATTATTTTTTCCAAGTATAACTTTCTTTCTCTCATGTTACATAACATTTCATATATTTCAGTTTAAAATGTAACCACCATTTCTACATGATCATGCCATAATGTCATAACCTCTTTTCTCCATTTAACATCCTATTTCACTTCATTTATTCTTTTTGTACCTTCTCTATTTTTATATACTCATTATTTCCCTTTACCATAATCCAAATTGCCCTCTGATGTGAAAAACCTGTTAATAACACCCCTTGTTTAACTATTACTAAACCTTCTGACATTAAAAAATAATCTATTTTCCCCTCTTTTATACATCCAAGTCTCTAAATTCTATGTTTTTAATTGTCCATATTTTATAATATCCTTTACTAGTTTAACATCATAAACCTTCATGTTTTGCTGTCTCAAGTTGCAATTAAAATCCCTACTACAATTATTTCCATGTTAACAGCTACATATTGTATTATCTTTATAAACATCTGTGCGCTCTCTTTTTATTACATATGCATATAGGTTCATAGGTAGGTACTAGGCTATTGGCCCTAGGGCCTATATAAGCCTAGCCATAAAGGAACATTGGCTTTTGCCATCAAAGAATATTATTTTCCTGTGTCCCTGTCGAGAAGAGCCACAGAAGTGATCCCCGGGGTGAACTTCCTATAGGTTCATATGTAGGCACTAGGCTATTGGGCCTAGGGCCTATACAAGCCTAGCCAAAAAGGTACAAATGCTGCATTATCACCATACATTTCACTGCCAAGTATTGAACCCAGGACCCTTTGCAAAACAGTCAGAGCAACATACCATTATGCCAAATCAACTGGTTGGTGTTTTATAATTCTTATAACATGTACTCTCCATCTTACATCAGTCATAGTAATTCTACCTGTTATGACAATGGTGATATCTAGTACTTTAATTGTATCTTTATTATAATATAAGTATTCCCAAGCATGTCTCTTCACCAAATTTCCATATCACATTTTCCCCGCCATACTTCAGTTTGAATTCTTTTCTGATGTTGACAAAAATCTAATATCTTCAGGTATAACAATATCACTGTCTAGTTTTTTGCACCATTCCAGAATTCCTATCCTTCTTTCCAGCTTCTTAAAACTACTAACATTTAATGACAAAGCTTTACATGTAAGTCTGCTTTATATATTATGTATTCATCCTTTACCTTTCATTTTTCTTTTTTTAAATTTTCTATATTCTTTCATTTCCTTTCTTCTCACTCTTTTACCAATATAATTTTTCTTTTGTTTAACTATGTTCTATTTAACACCATCACTTTCACTTAAACATGACTCTTATTCTTCTTCAATATTTGCCCATTCATTTTATCCATTTGCATCATTTGTTCTCCATCAAGAATGCTACTATTTTACTATTTCTTCTACTTCTGATTTCTTTTCTGTAACATTGTCCTTTTTCTTTTTTCTTCTACTTCCCCTGTTATATCTAACATTACTTCCTTTTCTTTTTCTTCACATATCCCCAAATGTCCTACTTTTTTACATTTATAACATATTGGTTCACATTTTCTTGCATCACGTCCTATGCCCCCACAGGAAAAACATTACCTCGGATTCATTATTCTTCTGTGCAGGACTAGCTTAGTCCTGCACGGAAGTGGCCGTTAAGGAGCAGGACAGCAGTATGCCATGCATATTAATGAAGGTGCACTGCCTGAGCTCCTAATCTTACACAGAGTGTGTAAGAGTGCAGAGGGCATGTCTGAGAGCAGACGTCTCAGAATATACATGCCCCTGCAATGAAGAACAGCAGAAAGCCCTAAAAGAATGAGTGAGAATGCTCATAGGTGTCTACATACCTCCAGCAACAACCCCCCACATGTACAAGAGCAATAGTAAACACAAACAATATAAGGATCCATTTTTTTTTTATTAAACAGATTAAATTTAACCGTAGGTGCGTGGGTTTGCCCATTGCTTAGCTACGGTTAATGCAGCTTTAATGGCAGAAGAGGATAAAAAGGAAGATATATGCCAATGAAGCAATATAGCAATAGTGTAGTGGGCAGAGGATTCACCTTATGCACAGTCATTCCCGGTTTGAGTCCCACTGTAGCATTTTCCATGTCAAATCATGTTATGACCAATATTTTTAGTTGCATAACCTACTAAATAACATATATTTGTGAACTGGAGTACTGCATTAAATGCAGATGTGAGGTGTCAGTGTCATAATGTTGCAATGTCCACAGATAATCACAGGAATCAGGGATACAAATGGAAGGTAAAATGTGAAATGAATGATAACTCCATACAGCTTCCAAATCCCCCACTTTCCCAAGAACCATTAGACATTACTGTCTAAATTAGTGCAGTGGTAAGCAGGAGGAAGCACTAACAAGCAATTGTAAGCACTATTAAGCTGTAGTAAGTGGAAGTAAGCATATGTAAGCACTAGTAAGAGGGTTTAAGGCCGTGTGCGTGCGGGTAAGCAATGCGCACACAGGTTAAGCAATATTGAAGCTAACTCTCTGTAACCATATTTAATCGGAGAATGGTATTGCTTACCCTCATGCAAACCCATGCAAACCCACTTACAAGTGCTTAAAAGTGCCTTAATCAGTCTGTATCCAACGGTCCTTGTTCTGCCCAGCAACAAAATAAACAGACTTGCAGGTCTTGAACCCAGGACCCTATACACTATAGTCATTGTAGTTAACCACCAAGCCATCACAGAAGCACATAAGAATGAGGTATCACCAAACAAATCCTCACTATAGTAAAATCAAACTGAACATGTGAAAGGAATCAGTATACAGTCACATGTTCTATAACCCACTATATAGCATAAATATGTGAACTGGAGTACAGCAGTAAGCCCAGATGTGAGGTGTAATTGCAACAGAGTGTTGAAGTCCCCTGTTAAACACAAGTACCTAATACAGTGTATGTACACATGAATTATGGATACCAGACATATATATATATATATATATATATATATATATATATATATATATATACATATATATATATGATTAATGAATAATAAATCAATGCCAA
This sequence comes from Protopterus annectens, assembly GCF_019279795.1. Classification (NCBI taxonomy): domain Eukaryota; kingdom Metazoa; phylum Chordata; order Ceratodontiformes; family Protopteridae; genus Protopterus; species Protopterus annectens. The sequence goes on from NC_056743.1 coordinate 1,678,483,981, forward strand.
AAAGCATATATAGTGCAAAGTAAATATTAAGTAATGCTAAGCATTGCACAGGCCAGCTTAGTTGGTGTAAGCAATGTGTAGGCCAGCTAACTCAATTTGCACAAAGGTATACCCCATTAAACAATGTCAACCTTAGGTAAGCAGGTTTGCCCATAGCTTAGCCTTTTCAAAACTGGCCAATCACAGCAAAGTGTGGGAATTTGGCCCTACTTAAACCCAACAGGTGGGAATACATGTCATAACTGGTTGTAGCTTCCTCTTGCAGGCGACATGTCAGGTAGGGGAGAGGGAGTGTGCTTTCAGATGCAGCTCTGGGGCATCCAGGAGTCCAGAGTCATGGCAGGACTACTTGTCAAAGACCATGAGCAGAGACTGCTGCAGGGCCAGTACCAGGGTTCCCAATATAAGATGGAAGCCTGGGACCATCTCAACAGTGACCTTATCAGTGCCCTGGCATACCTCAAACTGGTGAGCAGGTCAGGCATCACTATGCTGACCTGAGGCAGCGTAAGGGAGATCTCCTCGATCAGTGGATCCAAGAGGCTAGGAGGACAGGGGCAATCCCAGCTGTGTGTAATTATCACTCCACTACCTGATTAATAATTGCCAGCTCATGTATACTATGGATAGGTATGGCTAAATATTCCTCTTATGTCCTTCACAGTGGCAAGTGAGCGGGCCGCAAACCAGGAGGTCCATGGCTGTCGCTTGGAGAGGTTGTGACGTGAGGCAGGCTAGTAATACTCTTACATGTACCATCATAGGAAATAAATCTAACTGTATTAGTAAGTCAATTGCCAGTAGTAAACCTAAATTGTTTAAAGAAAGTACTGCATACACCAGAGAATATGGCAGGAAGAGTCTCATAGTTTGTATGTAAATAAAATCATAAAAGCCTGACAATAAAGGTCTAACTGCTGGACTGCATGTGTATACTCTGGTATCATATGATAATGTAGGATTGCAATCACTTAATAGTACTGTTGTATTAAGCACTGTTACCCACACTGTGCAACAAACATAGAATGTGTTGGAACATCTGTATATGACTGGTGTAATCCCCAGAGGTCATTTAGTACTACTGAGAGAGAAATAGACAGAAAACAGACAACAAAATCTGAATAGCATATGCAACTAAGACGTGAACTGTTGCATTTTTAGCACACACAGCCATGGTTTGAATCCTGGGACTGCTAGCAGTCTGCATACAGAATCATAACCCACAACTGTATAGATATGTCCAGAATGTCCAGTAAATTGGCCCATATCTGCTACCTGTCACTCTGTTCCCCTGGGAAATCAGT
>NC_056743.1:1678785784-1678983284 GCF_019279795.1 Protopterus annectens
TAGTGTGGCTTGAACCTTTAACTAAACAAAGTTATCACCTTATACTTACAACAAATACTCATGGACAGCGGTCAGATATCACTACAGCTTTGTTTGCCATCATGTATACTTCAAAATAAAATATTCGGATACCTTGTATGTAACATGGTTTTGGAATTATTAATGCAAATATAAACAAGCAATATTTGATGACTAGAGGTACAGTAGGAGGTAACTGCAGAAATACCTGTAGGTGCACTTGGCTGTAATGAGTTAATGATCAGGTTAGAATTCAGGAGTTTATGAATAAACTATACCTTGGTTAAACAGTAACTATATCACTGTTAACAAAATAAAAGTTCTCTACTTTACAAGTAACAATCCATGTTATCCATATGCCATAAACAATGCTAACATCATGGGAGATTGTAGATAGAAACCTTAAATACATAGATGATCTACTTTTGGTAACTAGTAAGTTTTTTCAGCAATGCAAATATATTGCTCTGTATTACCAGCAGAGATGAAAGAGCTTCTTTTGTATGAGGCATTGGTTAGCCTTTACATTGATTACTATGCAGTGCCTTGTGTTTACAGCTAAGCTCAGTTGTTTAGAATGGAATGGATTCAGAGATATTTCACCTGGCAGATTAGAAGGGTTAAGCAGTTGTGTTATATGAACTGGCTGGTTGAGTTGTCTTGTTATTAAATCAGTTATAGATTATGTCTGGGTGATCTTATATTAATTTACAAATGATTAGTGTGTTTCTTTGCCATCTGCATGAAATATTGAGTGTAAGTTAAATTCCTTTGTTACCAGAAACAATGACTTATTTGTTAATTACACAGCACAGCACATGCATTCTTGTCTCAGGTTCCTCCTCTTTGACAAGCTCTTCCCATCAGACTAAAGGAAATCAACACTTATTCCAAATTCAGAATGTAACTCAAAAAGCATGCCTTCATCCAAGCCAAATGCTCTTGATACAACACAGGATATATCACCTAACACACTATTCCTATCTCTTCTCAAAGTCTCAGTTTCACTAAAGATTGACCCACTTTAGAAACTAATGTATAAAGTATAGTGTGCATTACACTGTGCTTGTTCACTAGAATGTAAATATACATTTTTTTCAATGTAACTAGTCTAATCTGTTCTGTTATTGCTTACATTTCTATATTTTTGTTTGTTAAATGTTTTGCATTTCACTTATATGGAGCCTGAATTTGGTCACTGCTGATTAGTGTTACTATCCATCCTCAGGATAACTCTCCCAACATCCCTTATGAACTTCGGGTCTATATTAGAAAAACGAATAATTAAAATGCCGAACGCTCTAAAGAGTGAAAATGCCAGAACATGAAGTGTTTTTTGTGAGACCGCAGTACAGTGAAGTTCAGAATATCTGCTCTTTCCTTACTGTAGTGCGATCTCGGAGTTGGTATATATATATTTAGCGAGGAGTGTGGGGGACGTGCTCCCCTCCCCACAATAACTAGTTTGAGGTCCAGCATTATCACTATTTAGAGCGTTCGATATTTTAATTATTCATTGTTCTAATATAGACCAGAATTTTCTACAAACTGCAGTGCAGTTCATTTATGATTATTTTCCCATCTTAATTCCACACTCAACCAGGAGGTTTATTTTTATTCCTGTATTTGAATAACTCTACTACCTAAAAATTAATATCTTTACTAGTCTCTAGCCCTTCCTTAATCAATATACCAAATTGTATGTTACACAATTTCCTGTCTTAACTTTTCATTTGCTTGTGCAAACCATATATGCAGTAATAAATGTGAATTACGCATTGCACTTCTGTAATTTCACTACCAGCTAAGGTCTGCACCATCTACTAGTATGCGTTCAATTCAGCTTGGACCTCTTCACAGAATACATCTGAATAAATTAGCCTTTACTTCAGTATATAATTGTATTTTACTTACTGCTTGCTTGCACAATGATGTTGTTGTTATACATGAAAAGTTACTCTGCATAATTACTTGCTGCATGAAAACTTGTTTGTAAGAATTGCAATCTGAACAAAACACTATTGTCTACATTAACTGAAAAATGGTTTCTTTGTATTAAAACTTTTTGTAGCTTTTCTTCCTTCACCTCTGCTGAAAAGAGACTTTGTGCCCAGTCATACTTTTCCTGCAAACAAATACAGCTAATTGAAAAACTAACTAAATATTTTAACAAATTATTGTTCTCTCTGTTTAATTTGGTCACTATCTTATATTTCATTGCAGTAAGCATGCATTCATGTAGTTCAACCAACAATGTGAGCACCTGCTCTTTTAATATAACTTGGCAGTATTATTTGTTTTAGGGTAACATCTATCCCCATTTTCACGGTGAAGTACCATATGCATTGATTTTGCATTATTCTTATACTTTGTGTCTAGGAATTTTGGCTTCTAACCTCAAGCCAGTCATCTGCTGAGATTTCTTTATTTTAAAAATTGCCCTACATTATAGTTAAAAAACTGTTGTGTTGGTGAGAATAGCATCATTTATAAAACATATATTCTTTAAAATGGGAATTGCTATTTTCCTGTTTTAAAGAATTACGGGTGCCTATTAGAAGACAAAAATGTATTTTGTCGAAAGCATTTTCGTCGACACATAAAGAGCGAACAGGCAAAACAGCAAAGCCGCTGTTCAGAAAATTCTTTCCCTGGGAAAGAAGTCGCTTGACCGCTTTGTTGCTTCGCCGTGTTCTGCACTGTAGTGTGGCCCCTTGTCCGGTATAGCTCCCGACTGTGAATGTGCCACAGTTACTGACCTTAGTTATTTTTTTTGCATTAGATGTATGGTTGAGTTATGTGTGTACGTATTTTCAGCTGCTTACTTTAGTTTTGGGGGTGTAGAATTAGGGTTAAGGTAAGTGTGTATGTGTTTGGGCCTGTTTACGTAAATGTGCAAGAGTTACCACTTCTAAAATATTATAACAAAAAAGGTATTCCGGTGATTCAATAAATTCCATGCAGGCTTTGCTCAGAGCCTACTCAGTGTTTACGTATTAGCTCGATAGCGCACAATGTATATTAATGAGTTGCGGCACACCTAACTATGTTTTGTGGTTTGCAACAGTGTTGTTGGCTGTGAAACCTTTTAAGCAAATGTGGATAGCAATTCTTTGTAAGGCAGAGTACCTACAGTGTGCGGATTTGCACAAAATGCCACAATGATCACCAGGGATTTACAAATAGCTGTCATTCTGTTAGTGCAACATATCTGCACAGAGGCCAACTTAATGAGAGGACAAATAACCAGTAACAGGGTCATATCTGACACACAGATGTCACATAGAAATGTGTTAGAATGTAACAGTCTTCTTAGAGCAAGAAATGTGGAGAAACCATAAAATTGGGGGGGGGGGGCAAAGGGCCAGAAATAGAGACAGATGTTTAATATTTCACTTCCAAACTTACAAAAATATATAGGTTGTACATTAACATGAACTTTCTGAAGAGCATGAAATTTGAAACTGAAATATCAACCATCAGTTTCTGACAGCACTCTGCAATGACATGCTAGTCATTTTCCAGAAAAAAAATGTTATGAGGAAAATATCACAAATATGAGACACAAACTGCACATTCTGCACAGATCTGTACAGTTGAGAGGTATGCAGTCAAATGTATGTATTATTGAGTCACATCAGTCCAAAGATGATCACAGTGATATTGCAGAAAGCCACATATTTGAGAAAGGAAAACATCTGGACATCCTTGGAATATCTGGACAGTTGGGAGGTATGAATGTGAAGTATATGGTCAAACAGTACAGGACAGTGTACCTACAGTGCAGAGTATTGTGATAACCCATTCCTGGCATACTGTACTGAAGCTATCTTAATGAGTTGTAGCAGGACATGGGACTGCCATGTAAAATGATCACTCAGAGGAAGTCTGTGTATTGAATAGGAACATACAGATAAACTGAAGAAATGAAAACAGGGAAAGAGTACAGGTGAAACTCCCACATGTACAGCAAAGGAAGGCATATCTATAGAAGATGGTTGTAGCAGCAACATCAAGAACATGTCTATATGGTACAGTATGTTCTGTACAGCAAAAATGTGTTGTCTGTGACTGTCACACAAGGTGGCATAACAATGAGAAGGATGTGTGTGTGAGATATGCATTCTTGCTTGAATAATGCAAAGGACATCTATCAGGGATCTGACATACAACTGACGTAGGGTGCATATTGAGAACCTGTTACCCTAAGCCTAGTTTTTCATATAACAAACACCTTGTATACAATCAGGTATCACCATTTGATGAAAAGGAAAACAACACTGATGATATTCCTTACGATGATTGTTTTGGAATTAGAAATAAGAAAAAAACAAGACAATATGTTTTTTAAGGGGAACCTTAATAAGGAGGAGAAAGAAATTTTGACCCAACAGAAAAGGGACAAAAACCTAAGGGTTATGAAATCAGATAAGTGGGGGGTGGGGTGGTACTAATGAAAAATATTTTATACGAAAGTAAAATGCACACAATATTGTGTGACGATATGAAATATTCTAGTGTTTCAATAAACAAGATCAATATTGCATACAATAAAATAGATCTCAGTTTAAAAGAAATATTGTATGAAGGACTAATAGATAACAACACCTTCTTTTTTTAAATGTTAGAGAAACCCAGAGTACCAGCTATCTTTGGGATGCCTAAAATCCATAAATGTGAATGGGACCCACCCTTTAAACCAATTGTGTCAGCAGAAGAGTCCAAAACACATAGCTTGGCTAAATATGTTGATCAAAAACTCAAAAAACTTTGGTTTAACAAAAATACAATACTAAGAGACTCCTGGGACATATTAAGGGAAATAACATGTTTTAACCTGCCTGTGCATTTTCTCTACAATAAAGCTGATTTTGGATGGTATCTGGATTCCTTCCTTTTTGCACCTTGGACACTTTCCTTTTTGGTATATTTGGGTGCAAATTCTACTTTGTAACTTGGTTGCATATTGAGAAGCTGTGCAAACTGTTATACCTGAATATGAGTGTACTCTTAGCAGATGTCTCTAGCAAGGTGGCCACAGGTAAAGAATCATGCTAAACATTACAAGAACAAACCACAATCATGGGCAATATCAGAATAATACCAACGTTAATCCCATGCCTGTAACATAAAATATGCAATGTGGAGTGATAACAGATGAGCCTGCACACAAACACACACACACACACACACACACACACACACACACACACACACACACTTGACAACTATCATAATACATCTACTCTCTACTAAGGTAACAACGCACACTGTCCTGGTACTGTAATATCTGCAGGAAGTAGTAGAAAGAACATTGCTATACCTGTATGTGACAGTATGGGCAATACAGGTTAATTTCCTTGTGTGCATGGTATATATATATATATATATATATATATATAACAGAATCTACACTGTTACGAATGATATACATGCTGTTAGTGCTGCCAAACACCTATGTATGCAGTGTGTGCATATGCTGAAGAGGTAGAATTCTAAGCGGCCAAGTGCTATTAGGCTATTAGCCTCATACGACACTATAACTGTGTGTGCCTATGCAGGTCTCCTAAGCTGTTGTTCCTCACATGGCCTGCTGATGCCATCTACTATACATTCACCTGCACCCCTGTATAATTCAGACTTTTTCCATGGTGAGTGCATTAAGTACTGTGTTCTATAGTCTGTGCACTTAGATAGGTAGGGTTCTGTTCTCACTTTATTTGACTGTCTATGTGTGTGTGTGTGTGTGTGTGTGTCTAGTCAACAGAATAGAAGTGCTATTTTGCAGTTACTTTTCTAATGGCATGGCTTGCCATTTTTTCGATAGCTGCTCATCCCTACACAGTAATTCTGTAATGGCCTCCCAAGCTGTTGTCTCCCACAGGGCCTGCTGATGTCATCTATTAAAAGTTCACCTGCACTCTCGTACAGATCAGACTTGTTCCATGGTGTGTGTGTTAAGTACTGTGTTTTGCAATCTGTGCACTTAGGTAGGGGTTCTTTTCTCACTTCAGATGACTGTGTGTATATGTGTGTGTGTGTGTGTGTGTGTGTGTGTGTGTGTGTGTGTGTGTGTGTGTGTGTGTGTGTGTGTGTGTGTGTGTGTCTTGTCAGCAGAATAGAAGTACTGTCCTGCAGTTACTTCTCTAATGGCACGGCTGGCCAGTTTTTGGATAGCTGTTCATCCCTACACAGTCATCCCATAATGGCTTCCCGAGCTGTTGTCTCCCACAGGGCCTGCTGATTTCATCTACTATAAGTTCACCTGCACTCTTGTATAAGTCAGATTTGTTCCATTGCATGTGCATAAAGCACTGTGTCCCAGAGTCTGTGTACTTAGATAAGTAGGGGTTCTATTCACACTTCAAATGACTGTAGTGTCTCTAGTCACTAGAGTCTAGAATAGAAGTGTTTTCCTCCAGTTACTTCTCCAGTGGCATAGCTTGCCATTTTTTGAATAGCTGCTTATCCCTACACTGTCATTATATAATGGCCTCCCAAGCTATTGTCTCCCACAGGGTCTGCTGATGTCATCTATTATAAGTTCACCTGCACTTCTGTGTAAGTCATACTTGTTCAGTGGTACATGCATTAAGTACTATGTTCTGTAAACTATGTATTTAGACAGGTAGAGGTTCTAATCTCACTGTAGTCAACTGAGTGTATCTGTGACTCAAAACAGAAGAGTATGAGTGGTATCTCACAGTTATTTCACAACTGGCATGGCTGCCCATTTGTTGATAGCTGCTCATCCCTACACAGTCATTCCATATTGGACTCCCAAGCTGTTATTCTCCCACAGGGACTGCTGATGTCATCTGCTGTAAGTCCACCTGCACTCGCATGTAAGTCAGGCTTGTACTGTGATGTGTGCATTAAGTACTGTGTTCTATAGTCTGTGTACAAGTAAGGGTTCTAATCTCATTGCAGTCAACTGGGTGTGTATGACTCTAGACAGCAGAGTACAACTGTTATCCCACAGTTGCTTCTCCAGTAGTATGGCTGGCCAGTTTTTAATAGCTGTTCATCCCTACACAGTCATTTCATACTGGCCTCCCAAGCTGTTGTCCCACAGAGAGCCTGCTGATGTCATCTACTATAAGTCCACCTGCACTAGTGTGTAAGTCAGACTTGTTCTGTGGTGCATGCATTAAATACTGTGTTCTGTAGTCTGTGCCCTTATATAGGTTGGGATGCTATCCTCACTGCAGTCAACTGTGTGTGTGAGTGAGCTGTAACTTGCCATAATAGAGAACATTTTACACCAACATGTGGGACACATATCTTGTCCTCAACAGACACTGCTGATGTTATCAGCTATAAGGAGTTGTCAGACACAATACAAGTCAGATTGTCCAGTGGTACATGCGTTACATTCAGTGATTTGTAGTACGTGTATTTAGATAGGCAGGGGTTCTATTCTCATTGCAGTCCACTGTGTGTGTCTCTCTGTTTGCATGAGTCAGCTATAACTTGATATCACAAGCAGCATTTTGCACCAGTAGGTGGGACACTGTTATTCCCATATGCTCAGCAGACAATGCTGATGTCATCTGCTATATCAGTGTACTGTATATGCATGTATCTCACTAGAACATGATCAGACTGTGACCTTGATGTCAAGCAGACATCACATCATGTGATACAAGAGATTAATGTGACATGTCTTTTAATATTTACCCATACATCACGACATGGTTTGTAGGCTCTGCATTGTCTTGATGAGAAAGCTCTGTGGGGTGTCTTGCAGATGCATGTTTCTGGTGAACTATATGCAACAGAGACAACAAAACTGCACTGTTCTGATGAGATTATACTACAGTGCTTTCATGCAATCCAGAGATCTGAATGTGACGGCCTGACTTATGATGTGCACCATATGTTTGTACTGGATAATCATTAAAGAGAACAGTTAGAAAGCAATGAGACACATTGCAGTTGTTGGCTTAATAACCCTTACAAGAGAATACACTATAAAGTAGTGAAATGATGATGCTATCTATTGTACAACTTGGCAAGGCAAATACAATTCACACATACAGTTAACATTTAAACAACACAAATGTAGATATACTAAGCAATAATGTAGTTAAGCACCCTGTGCATCAGACACAAAGCTTTAGTTTCCCTTAATCCAAAAGAGAGAAATCAGAGATATGGCACAGTTATCATCACTTGCACAGGGTATTGTGGGGGGGGTAGGAGGCCAAGGCTGACAACAAAGGTTGTTGTGTGTGTGTGTGCGTGTGTGTGTGTGTGTGTGTGTGTGTGTGTGTGTGTGTGTGTGTGTGTGTGTGTGTGTGTGTGTGTGTCTGTGCATGTAAGAACATGTAAGCATGCAGACTGAACCATGTAACTGATGTGTGTATATCTGTAGGGGTCCTCCATGTGAAAGTGGTGTGACAGTGTGCATGAACACAGCCAAGCTCAGTGCTAGCTCTACGTCTTGGTATGTTGGACAGGTGTGAGCAGTGCATGGTAGAGTGTTTGGTTTATCATTGTTGCCTCCAACCTCAAGACCTAGTTCTTCCAGGAGATGCACTGACACCACCATGTCCAAGGTCAGATACAGTGCTACTACCTGACTGTGATTGTCTGCTGGACATGTTCCCTCAATGGGAATGCCCAGGTCCACAACTCCATGGCCTGCCACATCTGGGTGTGGACAGCACACTTCCTGGTGGTGCATGGGAAGTACTGCCACTATGGGAGCATGATAGGGTATGGCCATGTTGGCTAGCAGCAGATGGTTTGTCTGACTTATGCCCATGTGGATGAAGTCCCCCTCCCAGCAGATGTGTGATCACAGACACTGCATGGCTCACACTCCACATTCCAATGTGTCATTCAGCCGATCCATTGAATTGGCTACATGGTGGAAGCAGTTACAGATGCCAGACTGTGCCACATCTAGAACCCTGAACATTTGTCTGGAGTGCCTTTCAGAATGTGCCTGTGCCTCCATGATGGCCCTAAACAGCCATGGAGTAACACAGGAAGAGACACTTGCACCAGGTGGATGAGGGACAGCAGCCTCTTCTGAGGACCCCCATCAGCCCTCCTGGTTGACACTTCTTCAAACACTTGGCTATGGACAGATTCAACTGGCACAGATGTCACAGTAGCCACACTCCCCTGAGCAATGTCCTCATTTGAACTGCAAAAAAATAAATGATACCAAGGCAGCTAAGGTCCCAGCAATGCATGTATTGTATTTTGTCTGATGAAGTGCCAAGATACTGGCATGAAAGCACTAACCTTTTATTAAATCCTGTTTTATCTTAAGCCTTGGTGGTCCTGGTTTGCTATTTTGTGCTGCACAATGTCCTCATTCTTAAGCTGTCCAGTATCTCTGGCCTCAGTGGACTGGGTAGGTGTAGGCCTACTGGCTGTGTCCAAGGAAAATGAAGGGGGTTGCTGGATGTCAGCTTCTGTGCCAGATTCAACCTGTGCACCCCCCAACCGTGCCTCAGCTTGGCATTATCATCATCAGTGTCTGTTGAGACACTGACATCAGGTGTCAGAGTGCCCATCATCCCACTGCCATGCTCACCTGTGATAAAAAGGGAGAACCACAGCAATACGTTAATGCCTGCACTACTATGTTGCAGTATGTACTTAAAAAGTACACTGCTGTCACTAATACACTCAGTACAGCTATACATACAACAGGCCTGAAAGGACACATTATGAGATACCTAGAAACTTATCTACAGTACTGACATAAATGTATTAGGCTTGCCATCTACTAGAGGCCTGTATCTCTGTATTAATGACTGTCTTGAAACACATAAAGCAAGAGGTAATGGCAACAGCATCACATTTAATAGTAAAACAGGGGGTTATACATTTACAACTCTATATCTGCAATGCCTCAAATGTCAACATGAATGTGACTGACAACTACAAATTAAGCTTATAACTATAGCAACGCTAAACCCACCCACCCAACAAACAAATGACACAGACATATACATTATTGAAGTTAGTGCACTGTGCCACACTATTCTAATTATCATCTAACAAAACATACCCAGAAGCTCCTGTTGGGATGCAGGAGTTGTAAACACATCAAGAGTATAATATGTTATGTATTGCTGTGAGCTGTCCTGAGTGGCAGTGATCACCAGGAATTCCTCAGTGGCAGTGATAGGGGGTTCTGCAGCAGGATATCCACCTGTGACTTGATTGTGTGCCAATGAAGCTGCATGCCAACATGCATCAGTTGCCATATCTGTTGTTCTGTGCTGGACCTGCTCATATGTGTGATTGTGCCACCCAAAGGTGTTAATGTTCACCACTAACTGGGTCTTCCCACCGTTTGGGCCCCCCCCCCCGGGGCCATTTGAAAGGACAAATAGTTTATTCCTACAAAATGGGGGTTGGACAGAATAGGGCCCAAGACAAAAATGTTAAAGAACCCTAATAAAAAAATTTAAAAAAGAAAAAAAATTTGGGTATCCCCCAGATAAAAGGGTTTGTTTTTTTTAAAAATAAAAAGGAATGCAAAAAAGGGACAACAAAAATCATTCCTTAGTCCATAGCATAATAAAATGCTCATAAAAAAAATGAATTAGCTTAGACAACCTCTTTAAAGAAAAAAGTCAAAACCTTTGGAAACAAAAATCTTTAAATGTAAAAGGTTCAAAGGCCTGCTATTCGGAAAATTTTAAAACCAGCTTTTTGGTTTCCCAAAACTTATAGGAAATTTTAAAACCCGGCCTGACATTGCATTTTAAGTAATCTGAAAAATTAAACCATTTTCAATTTTTTTTAACAAGCAGAAATTGCATTTTTGGGAAAAATAAACATAGCTGGTGAATTTTTCCCTTTTAGACTTAAAAAATACTTTGTCAGGGTAAAGTCTCCTTCCTCAACATCAGTTTTTAGTAACATTTCCCTTTTCTGGGTTTTTAAATGGTAATGTTTAGCAGTCCCGAGCAAATTTTTTTAAAGCGATGAAAGCTGAACCCCAAAAATCGGGGCTTTTAACAAAAATAAAGACCTAACTTTGGGTTTTTTTCCCTGGGTGTAAAAAGTGGGGGTCAGAAAAATTTCAAGGAAAGTCCTAACATTTTTAATGATAATATTTTAGGACTATTGATTTCCTACTGGATAAAAACCAAAAGGGGGGAATGTGACAAATTAAGAAACATGGCGAAAATTTTTTTTTCCCCTTTGGTCCATCTGAAAATTCTTCGCCTAAAGTTATTTTCAAATTGAACTAGGGTAACGGGTTCGTTTAGCATCATTTTTGAATAAACTTTAAAAAGTTTGCAAAGTACCTCCTTGGCCCCCCCCTCTAAGAAATTGTCCCTTGTTTTAAAAACCCCTTTTTCCCCCCCAAAAAAAGGCGGGTTATCTTTTTGTGCCCCCCAATGGTTCACAAAGTGAAAAAATTTTTTTGCTTTAACAACTGTAAGGTTGGGGTGACTGGCCACACTCTACCTTGTCGGGTAAATAACGTGAATTCGAGTTTGGTTAACTTAAAAAAGTTAACGGTTTGGTATAATAAGCTTCCCAAAATTTTTTTTCTATAATTTTAAATCCTGTGACGGGTTCAAAAAAAAAGTTTTTGGGAGGATAATTGGTTTTTGCGCCAACTGTTTGGACCAAAAGGGGAAAAACCCCATCCTTTTTTAAAGGTAATGGAAAAGCCTTGCAAAATACCCCTGTAGAAAAAACCGTACCCCCCCTTTTTTCCCACCCTTTTTAGTGGGATTTGAAGGGGGGCATTTTTGGTACAAAAACCCAAAAGGGTTTTGGGTATGTAACTTTTTGGGGGTGTGGAAATTTGAAAATGGTGGGACCACCGGAACAACCAGCCCAGAAGCTTTGGGCTTTCTATTTGAATTTGGCTGAAAACCGTAAGAATTCCTGGAAAGAAGTTAAAAATAAAACTTGGGGATTTGTGCAATTTGGGGGGGGGTTTAATCATTTAAAACTAGTTCCCTGGTTTTGGGAAAAAAGTTCCGTTTTACTTTGTAAGAGGTTTAGAATGTAAACCCAAAGAAATTTTCCCCATTTTCTTGGTTTATTTTGGGGGAAAAAATATTTAGCCCAGGGTTTAATAAGGATTTTTATTCTAAAATTTCCTTTTTTAGAGGTTAGGGGGGGGTTTTAAATATTTTTGACAAAGAGTCTTTTTTTGGCGGGACCCTTTAACCACATTCCTGCGGTCCGGGTAAACATTGTAAGTTCACCTTGAGACTTCGGGGGCCTTTAAAAACCCCCTAGAAAGATTAAAATTTTTCAAAGTTTTATTTTTTTTATTTCTTGGGGGGGGTGAGGCCTCCAGCAATTTTTTGGATCTTCTCCTGAGGGAAATTTTCGGTTTAAAAAAGGAAATGTTGGAGAGAATCAAAAAGTTTCTCCCTTGTGGAAATTACTATTTTCCCATGGCAAAATTTATAAATTTCCAGGAACTTTCCTATTTTTTTGAAATGTTCCCGAAAAGGGTAAAAAAGGGGCCCAGAAAAATTTTTAAACATTATCCTTATTTTTTTTCAAAAAAGTGAGGTTCCTATTTGTGATTCCTTAACACTCAATTTCAAAATTTTTGCAAATTTAAATTCATTTGGTTCAATGCCTTCACCAGTTAATTTTTGCAAGAAAATGGAAACCCTTCGTTTTCCCGGTTTTTAAACCAAAAATAAAGGAAAATTATAGTGCGGGGGTTTAAAGCCTTGAACCAGGTTTCTGTCACTGCACAGACATCGATGTTCTCCATACTGAGAAGGGCCTCGAGTGCGTGCATTTTGAGATTTAGACTTCTGGCATTGAGCAGCATTACCCTTAGTTTTTTCCTTTTTGTGTTCTAGGGTGGTAGGTTTAGAATTTGAGCCTTGCCTAAAAAGGCACTATGGGGTGGCAAGAGCCTTTGCCAATATCCGAATCCCAGGGTGACAGGTGCAAGCCATCCCTTGCTTGAAGCAGCGTGGCTTGTCCAGCATGTCATCCCAGGCAGACAGACATTGGATCCCCTTTGAATGACACCAGAGTTTAAGCCAATTGTTTAAGCTGATCATCTTATCTCTGTATTGTGGCATCATTCTTGGTGAAGGTAGGATACTGCTCAAGGTCAGGGTCATACCTGCCTGGGCTACATAATCAGAGAGCTCCTCAATGTCTCTTTTCATGTAGTACAAGGAGGTACGCCTCAGGTCGTTTACACCAGCGTGGACAATGACTGAGCTATTTGTACCTGCTGTTGAGAGACCTGAGTGCTTGCGTTATGTGGCGGATTCTAGCGCCCGACAGGCAGCTTACTGTGACCTTCTCCTTACCAGTCTGGTGAGCGGGACGCCAGTGTGTCTGACTATGGAGTCACCAATGACTAGTGTGTCTGGCATTGTGTTTGGCCTTAAGGGCTGTGACCGTTTGACACTCTGACTGTGAGGTCTATGTGTTGCAGGTGTTGTGTTCTGAGGTGGTGGTTGTTTGGGTGTCTGCTTTGGTAGCCTCTGCTGTTTTGGTAGATTTTGATCAGAGCCGAGTATGTCTTTGTGTGTTTACGTGTATGATTTGAGGTTGTGATGGTACTATGTGAGACTGGGTCTATAGTGTGTGTGGTAACCTTCTCCTCCTGACTGGTCTTGCCAGTCCTATGTTGAGAGAGCTCAGCCTCCAGTTTGGCCGTATAGTTGCATCTCTCGCATGTATTTGTGTTTTGTGGGAGGAGGAGAGGGTTGTCTGTGTACATGAGGCAATTGTAACATTGCCTCAATATTCCCAGGTTCACCAGCTGAGCAGGAGAGGACACTAGCAACTGATCCCTCGACATGCTAGAAGGACTAGACAAAAAAACTTTAAAAGAGATTCCGGGGGACGTGAGTGACCGAGAAATGTGAATGGGACCCACCCTTTAAACCAATTGTGTCAGCAGAAGAGTCCAAAACACATAGCTTGGCTAAATATGTTGATCAAAAACTCAAAAAAACTTTGGTTTAACAAAAATACAATACTAAGAGACTCCTGGGACTTATTAAGGGAAATAACATGTTTAACCTGCCTGTGCATTTTCTCTACAATAAAGCCGATTTTGGATTGTATCTGGATTTCTTCCTTTTTGCACCTTGAACACTTTCCTTTTTGGTATATTTGGGTGCAAATTCCACTTTGTAACTTGGTTGCATATTGAGAAGCTGTGCAAACTGTTATACCTGAATATGAGTGTACTCTTAGCAGATGTCTCTAGCAAGGTGGCCACAGGTAAATAATCATGCTAAACATTACAAGAACAAACCACAATCATGGGCAATATCAGAATAATACCAACGTTAATCCCATGCCTGTAACATAAAATATGCAATATGGAGTGATAACAGATGAGCCTGCACACAAACACACACACACACACACACACACACACAACACACACTTGACAACTATCATAATACATCTACTCTCTACTAAGGTAACAACGCACACTGTCCTGGTACTGTAATATCTGCAGGAAGTGTTAGAAAGAACATTGCTATACCTGTATATGACAGAATGGGCAATACAGGTTAATTTCTTTGTGTGCATATATAGAATGGTATAGAATCTACACTGTTACGAATGATATACATGATATACATGCTGTTAGTGCTGCCAAACACCTATGTATGCAGTGTGTGCATATGCTGAAGAGGTAGAATTCTAAGTGGCCAAGTGCTATTAGGCTATTAGCCTCATACGACACTATAACTGTGTGTGCCTATGCAGGTCTCCTAAGCTGTTGTTCCTCACATGGCCTGCTGATGCCATCTACTATACATTCACCTGCACCCCTGTATAATTCAGACTTTTTCCATGGTGAGTGCATTAAGTACTGTGTTCTATAGTCTGTGCACTTAGATAAGTAGGGTTCTGTTCTCACTTTAGTTGACTGTCTATGTGTGTGTGTGTGTGTGTGTGTGTGTGTGTGTGTGTGTGTGTGTGTGTGTGTGTGTGTGTGTCTGTGTGTGTGTGTCTAGTCAACAGAATAGAAGTGCTATTTTGCAGTTACTTTTCTAATGGCATGGCTTGCCATTTTTTCGATAGCTGCTCATCCCTACACAGTAATTTTGTAATGGCCTCCCAAGCTGTTTTCTCCCACAGGGCCTGCTGATGTCATCTATTAAAACTTCACCTGCACTCTCGTACAGATCAGACTTGTTCCATGGTGTGTGTGTTAAGTACTGTGTTTTGCAATCTGTGCACTTAGGTAGGGGTTCTTCTTTCACTTCAGATGACTGTGTGTGTGTGTGTGTGTGTGTCTTGTCAGCAGAATAGAAGTACTGTCCTGCAGTTACTTCTCTAATGGCATGGCTGGCCAGTTTTTGGATACCTGTTCATCCCTACACAGTCATCCCATAATGGCTTCCCGAGCTGCTGTCTCCCACAGGGCCTGCTGATTTCATCTACTATAAGTTCACCTGCACTCTTGTATAAGTCAGATTTGTTCCATTGCATGTGCATAAAGCACTGTGTCCCAGAGTCTGTGTACTTAGATAAGTAGGGGCTCTATTCTCACTTCAAATGACTGTAGTGTCTCTAGTCACTAGAATCTAGAATAGAAGTGTTTTCCTCCAGTTACTTCTCCAATGGCATAGCTTGACATTTTTTGAATAGCTGCTTATCCCTACACTGTCATTATATAATGGCCTCCCAAGCTATTGTCTCCCACAGGGTCTGCTGATGTCATCTATTATAAGTTTACCTGCACTTCTGTGTAAGTCATACTTGTTCAGTGTTACATGCATTAAGTACTATGTTCTGTAAACTATGTATTTAGACAGGTAGAGGTTCTAATCTCACTGTAGTCAACTGAGTGTATCTGTGACTCAAAACAGAAGAGTATGGGTGGTATCTCACAGTAATTTCACAACTGGCATGGCTGCCCATTTGTTGATAGCTGCTCATCCCTACACAGTCATTCCATATTGGACTCCCAAGCTGTTATTTTCCCACAGGGACTGCTGATGTCATCTACTGTAAGTCCAGCTGCACTCGCATGTAAGTCAGACTTGTACTGTGATGTGTGCATTAAGTACTGTGTTCTATAGTCTGTGTACAAGTAAGGGTTCTAATCTCATTGCAGTCAACTGGGTGTGTATGACTCTAGACAGCAGAGTACAACTGTTATCCCACAGTTGCTTCTCCAGTAGTATGGCTGGCCGGTTTTTAATAGCTGCTCATCCCTACACAGTCATTTCATACTGGCCTCCCAAGCTGTTGTCCCACAGAGAGCCTGCTGATGTCATCTACTATAAGTCCACCTGCACTAGTGTGTAAGTCAGACTTGTTCTGTGGTGCATGCATTAAATACTGTGTTCTGTAGTCTGTGCCCTTATATAGGTTGGGATGCTATCCTCACTGCAGTCAACTGTGTGCGTGAGTGAGCTGTAACTTGCCATAATAGAGAACATTTTACAACAACATGTGGGACACATATCTTGTCCTCAACAGACAATGCTGATGTTATCAGCTATAAGGAGTTGTCAGACACAATACAAGTCAGATTGTCCAGTGACACATGCGTTACATTCAGTGATTTGTAGTACGTGTATTTAGATAGGTAGGGGTTCTATTCTCATTGCAGTCCACTGTGTGTGTCTCTCTGTTTGCATGAGTCAGCTATAACTTGATATTACAAGCAGCATTTTGCACCAGTAGGTGGGACACTGTTATTCCCATATGCTCAGCAGACAATGCTGATGTCATCTGCTATATCAGTGTACTGTATATGCATGTATCTCACTAGAACATGATCAGACTGTGACCTTGATGTCAAGCAGACATCACATCATGTGATACAAGAGATTAATGTGACATGTCTTTTAATATTTACCTATACATCACGACATGGTTTGTAGGCTCTGCATTGTCTTGATGAGAAAGCTCTGTGGGGTGTCTTGCAGATGCATGTTTCTGGTGAACTATATGCAACAGAGACAACAAAACTGCACTGTTCTGATGAGATTATACTACAGTGCTTTCATGCAATCCAGAGATCTGAATCTGACGGCCTGACTTATGATGTGCACCATATGTTTGTACTGGATAATCATTAAAGAGAACAGTTAGAAAGCAATGAGACACATTGCAGTTGTTGGCTTCACATCCCTTACAAGAGAATACACTATAAAGTAGTGAAATGATGATGCTATCTATTGTACAACTTGGCAAGGCAAATACAATTCACACATACAGTTAACATTTAAACAACACAAATGTAAATATCCTAAGCAATAACGTACCTAAGCACCCTGTGCATCAGGCACAAAGCTTTAGTTTCCCTGTATCCAAAATAGAGAAATTAGAAATATGACACAGTTATCATCACTTGCACAGGGTATTGTGGGGGGGGGGGGTAGGAGGCCAAGGCTGACAACAAAGGTTGTTGTGTGTGTGTGTGTGTGTGTGTGTGTGTGTGTGTGTGTGTGTGTGTGTGTGTGTGTGTGTGTGTCTGTGCATGTAAGAACATGTAAGCAGGCAGGCTGAACCATGTAACTGATGTGTGTATATCTGTAGGGGTCCTCCATGTGAAAGTGGTGTGACAGTGTGCATGAACACAGCCAAGCTCAGTGCTAGCTCTATGTCTTGGTATGTTGGACAGGTGTGAGCAGTGCATGGTAGAGTGTTTGGTTTATCATTGTTGCCTCCAACCTCAAGACCTAGTTCTTCCAGGAGATGCACTGACGCCACCATGCCCAAGGTCAGATACAGTGCTACTACCTGACTGTGATTGTCTGCTGGACATGTTCCCTCAATGGGAATGCCCAGGTCCACAACTCCATGGCCTTCCACATCTGGGTGTGGACAGCACACTTCCTGGTGGTGCATGGGAAGTACTGCCACTATGGGAGCATGATAGGGTATGGCCATGTTGGCTAGCAGCAGATGGTTTGTCTGACTTATGCCCATGTGGATGAAGTCCCCCTCCCAGCAGATGTGTGATCACAGACACTGCATGGCTCACACTCCACATTCCAATGTGTCATTCAACCGATCCATTGAATTGGCTACATGGTGGAAGCAGTTACAGATGCCAGACTGTGCCACATATAGAACCCTGAGCATTTGTCTGGAGTGCCTTTCAGAATGTGCCTGTGCCTCCATGATGGCCCTAAACAGCCATGGAGTAACACAGGAAGAGACACTTGCACCAGGTGGATGAGGGACAGCAGCCTCTTCTGAGAACCCCCATCAGCCCTCCTGGTTGACACTTCTTCAAACACTTGGCTATGCACAGATTCAACTGGCACAGATGTCACAGTAGCCACACTCCCCTGAACAATGTCCTCATTTGAACTGCAAAAAAATAAATGATACCAAGGCAGCTAAGGTCCCAGCAATGCATGTACTGTATTTTGTCTGATGAAGTGCCAAGATACTGGCATGAAAGCACTAACCTTTTATTAAATCCTGTTTTATCTTAAGCCTTGGTGGTCCTGGTTTGCTATTTTGTGCTGCACAATGTCCTCATTCTTAAGCTGTCCAGTATCTCTGGCCTCAGTGGACTGGGTAGGTGTAGGCCTACTGGCTGTGTCCAAGGAAAATGAAGGGGGTTGCTGGATGTCAGCTTCTGTGCCAGATTTAACCTGTGCACCCCCCAACTGTGTCTCAGCTTGGCATTATCATCATCAGTGTCTGTTGAGACACTGACATCAGGTGTCAGAGTGCCCATCATCCCACTGCCATGCTCTCCTGTGATAAAAAGGGAGAACCACAGCAATATGTTAATGCCTGCACTACTATGTTGCAGTATGTACTCAAAAAGTACACTGCTGTCACTAATACACTCAGTACAGCTATACATACAACAGGCCTGAAAGGACACATTATGAGATACGTAGAAACTTATCTACAGTACTGACATAAATGTATTAGGCTTGCCATCTGCTAGAGGCCTGTATCTCTGTATTACTGACTGTCTTGAAACACATAAAGCAAGAAGTAATGGCAACAGCATCACATTTAATAGTAAAACAGGGGGTTATACATTTACAACTCTATATCTGCAATGCCTCAAATGTCAACATGAATGTGACTGACAACTACAAATTAAGATTATAACTATAGCAACGCTAAACCCACCCACCCAACAAACAAATGACACAGACATATACATTATTGAAGTTAGTGCACTGTGCCACACTATTCTAATTATCATCTAACAAAACATACCCAGAAGCTCCTGTTGGGATGCAGGAGTTGTAAACACATCAAGAGTATAATATGTTATGTATTGCTGTGAGCTGTCCTGAGAGGCAGTGATCACCAGGAATTCCTCAGTGGCAGTGATAGGGGGTTCTGCAGCAGGATATCCACCTGTGACTTGATTGTGTGCCAATGAAGCTGCATGCCAACATGCATCAGTTGCCATATCTGTTGTTCTGTGCTGGGCCTGCTCATATGTGTGATTGTGTCACCCAAAGGTGTTAATGTTCGCCACTAATTCATCCCAGAAGTCTGTACGCTCATCCGTATTGGTCCACCCCCTGGACGGCAGCATGTTGCCATAAGGCATCAATTATCAGATTATTCTCTGCATCTGTAAATGGGGGCCTATGATGAGCAGATATATTGTGTCCTACAAGACAAAAGAATGATAATACAAGAGGATCCCATAACTACAAATTAACTATTTAAAGATAAAGCATTAAAGAAAAGCTGTCGGTATCCCCCCTTAGATAAACATGAAAGAGTCTGTATATTTCAAAAAATAACAAGATGGAGGATGCAAAACAAGGAGACTAACAAGAGAATCATATCCGTTATCTGTGCCATAGCAGTAAGTATAATATGCTCACCTACCCAAAACAACAGTGCAATCTAGTTCATGCCCTAGCACTAACTCATCTTTGCCCCCCCCCAAAGAAAATGACAGTCTAAAGACCTATTGTGCTAACAAAACATCTTTGAAATGCTAAAAGTGCTATCAAAGGACCTGTCTATGTAACATGTGTACATATTTATAACACAGCATTCCCTTCTCAGGTATTCTCAAAGCTGTATACCTGTGAAATGGCTTGACAACCAAGGCCATGCCATCATTGCACTTCTAAGTAATGCATACAGATTAAAGTGTGAAAGCCATTACTTCACATTTATTTTTAACTACATGTCAGCATATGCATTATGTAGGTAACAAAATGGGAACATACCTGCTAGAGTGCAATTCTTCTCTGTAGACATATACTGTGAAGAAATACAGTTGTCTTAGTGAGTAGAAGAATCTACTAACTCTCCTCAACATCAGTTTGTCTAGCTACACATTTGCCCTTTTACAATGGAGTACATTATTAATGGAATACACCTGTCTTAGTCTGAGCTCCCAAGATGCTAATTACTTCATAAGCAGATGAAATGCATGCCAATCAACCAATCTTGTTAGGCTATTCAACAAGAAATAAAGCATCCATGCAGACTGTATGCTGTTTTTTTTCCCCTAGGGATGTCACAAAGTGGGGAGTATAGACACAGCATTTACAAGGCAAGTCCTGAACATGTACTTTAATGCATAATACTATTATGGCATGTACTTGTATTTCCTCACATGGTATAGAAATCAGGCAAAAGTTGGGAGATGTGTACAGAATGTCAAGTAACATGTGACAGCAGAGAGTTATTTCACTTGTATGTGTCCATCTGAAAGGAGTAGTCTTCAGCCATGCAAGATTCACGTTTTCATAATTCGCCAACATACTGGTGATCAATGCATGGTGTCAGTTTAGCATCATATGTTTGTAATGGAATATCTTTACAAAGAGAAGTTGTGTCATAATGTGACCTCAGCTTGGCCCACCCCCTCATAAGAACATTGTACCCTTGCATGTGCCATAACAGGCATTCACCTTTTGCTCCAACCACCAAAAGAGCAGTGTATGCTTTTTTGTGCCACCCAACCTGGCCTTCATTTGCTAATAGCTGCATATCATAATATTTGCAGTTAATATACATACAAAATGTAAGGTAAATGAGGTAGACTGGCTTTCACACTGCATATCTCTTGAATACTGGTCAGATAACTGCTGAATGGTCAAGCGACACAGATTGGTATAACTTCAAAAAACAGTCCTAACAGGTTGTGTGATCAATAATTGCAGTATACCCAAATATATTTCATATAATAAATATATAAATAACAACTGATGACTGGATATCAGTTAAAAGACATTGAGGAAGATTGTTGTGTGATGGATAAGTTAAAGTTGTTTGCTGCCAAGCTGTTTGTGAGGCCAACAGGGATAAGGCACCCATCCTGTTTTCTGAAGGTGAATCGGAGAAAGACCTCTGCAGACATACCTCCTGTGCAGTAACAAACTGTATTCACCCCCTTTTTTCTTCCACCTTGTGTCTTACTTTAGTGGTTGATGGGGGTTGAATTGTGGGGGTGCATTGTTTGCGTGATGCACCACTAAGCACCAACAGGTTTGGGTATGCTAATCAGTTTTGGGTGTAGAGCAACATTATGCAAAAATGGATGGCTGTACCACCTAGGTAACAGACCAGACCCAGACAGCTAAAAACAGAAACTTGGTGCTTTCTATTAATGTAATTGTGGATCATGCAAACCAGCTAAGCACCATTGCACTGAAGTTAACAGCAAGAACTTAACAATGAATACTAACGTAGGGGATTCTGTGCAACATAATCTGTGGCAGCAGGTGTTAAGTCTAGGTTTGAAATCTAGATGGTCCTGGATTTGAGTACAAAGTGTGCAGTCTTGTTTTACTGTTGTGACATTGCAGGATTTAGCAATGAACTGACACACAGAGAAAGGATTTCCCATCTTTCATGTGGCATTAGCTTTCAGTGCAGGACTAACATCCATTTAGTCCAGGGTTTGAATACAGTGTATTTTAATATTGTACCAATTCAAATTATAGTCACTCTCACTTATAGCAGGAGACCTAGTGTAGCTTATATAATATTTATATGACATACAGAGTTCAAGATGGCCGCCGAGCACTGAACACACACTTTCTGCTGCTCCTGTATCAACCAAATCTATCCGCTCAAAAAAACCTGCATCTGGCAACAAATTGAACAGGAAAGGAGTATTTCTTTTAAACTACACTTCATGGAAAAGACCTATAGCAACATTTTGCTCTAAAAAGTAAAATTTCATCATTTTTTCTGCAAGGGCTTACCTCTAGTGACTGGCTGAAGGCTGCAGCCGCATGGTGGCATCCTTTTCTCTGAAGGACTGAGCTCTGAGTTCTAAACAAGAAAAGTTAAAGGAGAATTCTTTAAGTCTCTCCCTTGTGGTCTAAACCTACACTTTAATCCACCCAGTGATGGCTAACCAACAAGAATCCATGGATGTTATAACTTCTAAAACCAAACTCTCTTCTCTAATGTCACCTGAAAAGGATGTAACAGCTAAGAGGCAGAGAATAAATAAATCAACACAGGATTCAAATAAAGGAGCTGCTAAATCTAAAGGTGAGTCTGTTCTCTCACTAGATGACCTTAAAACAGCATTACAGCCCTTGCATGAAGATTTCAAATTATTCTCAGACAAATTAAATTCATTTGGTTCTAATCTAGACCAAATTACATCCAGAATTAATCTTACTGACAAGAAAACTGAGGAGAATTCAAAGCAAATACAAGATTTACAAACCAAAGTAAATACAAATGACAAAATTATTAGTGACTTACAGCAAAAAATAATAGACTTAGAAGCACGCAGTAGGAGAAACAACATTCTAATACGTGGCATCCCAGAAAAGTTTGACCAAGTACAACTACCAGTCATACTAACTGAGATTTTTGAACACATTATTGAAAATAAAATCTTAGCTAAAGAAATTATTATTGAAAGAGCTCATAGAGCATTACAAAGATCACAAGATGAGGGTGTTCCTAGGCAGATTTATGCAAAGCTACTAAATGCTGCACATATTACCACACTCCTCATGGCTGCAAAAAAGAAAAGTAACATTTCATGGAGAGGTCACAGGATTACAATAGTACAGGATTTACCCCAGCCCATTAAGGCTCAAAGACAAGCTCTAGCTCCTTTTTGTGCTTTGTTAATCAAAAAAAAATTACGCTTATAGATGAAATACCCAGCCATCCTCTCCTTCAGCTATGGGGATCAGAAGTTCCTAATACACTCTGCAGATGAAGCCAAAAAAGTATTTATGCAATCTTTCAAGGAACTACCAGCTTAACTACTTATACTGTTAAAGCTAGTAAAATAATATAATCAAGATAATACAGTATATGCTTAAAAGCTATGAATTACTGTTAAGACTAACAAATAGTATAACCAAGATGAATACACCTACAAAAACCTATCTTTGCTGGCTTTCTAACACTGTTAACTGATTCTAACTTACCCTGTCACCTTCCAAGCTTATTTTTACCATCATCTGGATGTCCTGGCATTTTTTTTTTGTTTTTATTTTCCTTTCTAGCTCTTCAGTAATATGTTGGCCCATTTGTATCAGTGCACAAGGCTTCCTGTGGCCTGTTGAGGCCTTATTTAGAGCTCCCCGAGGGTTCCCTAAGCTCCCAGGGCCGTTTCAAAATTACATTACCCAGAATGCAACAGGAACACCGCCCGATGATGTCACGAGGTCGAAGATCACAACAGAAGAAGAAGCAGTGCATTTCTGGAAATGCTAATATCATGAATTAGAGCCTAGGGAAGAAGAAATGGATCTAAAACAACACTAGCTGGACACTTCAGGATGGGGGTAACTATAAAGGACTCTGGTCAGGGTAATTTAGCAGTCTACTCTTTTGTTTAAGTAATGAATATATTACAATATAGATTTTTTTCTAGCAATACAAGTACATCACTTTGTCAGAAGTCTTTCATAACAAACTGTATAGTAGCTGCCATCTGCTGGTCATGTTGCAAAATTACAATGCCATACTTCAGACATGATTTTCTGTGCCTTTCAGTTTTTCAGAAACAATATTTTATGTGTTCACATTTAGTTTTATATTTAGTATTTAGGTGTGTGTTTGAGTGATATAAACTCAGACTCTGTGAGTAAAATAAAAAGCCTATGCAATTTTCAAAAGTTATGTATATATTAAACCTGTGATTTTTTCCTGTTATAATTACCACCTTCATTAACCTCCCTTTAGAGCAGTATGCTCAGTTAGAGCTTATCTATTTAAAGATAGCTAAAGACAATTGCCTGTTTAGTATCTGTCGTTGCATGGTAACACAAAATAGCATTTTGACTACTTTCACCATGATTCAATCATGATTCATGAATCATGATGTTCCAATTCTTTGCTGGAAGTGCAGGATATGAATGTTTTGTTCTCTCTCTTGATGAAGGTGGATCTACAGAGATAGTGAGCTTGATATGCTGTATGTTTATGCTTGGTTTAATCAGCCGGCTTGCTAAAACTTGCTTGTTTGCAAAAAAGGCTGTCTAAACTGTGTTTTTTGCTGGTTAGTGATGATATATGAGTTATGTAGTTTATTGTGAACAGTATTTAGTGAAAATCCAATTAACTGCTTAGGTGTCAATCAATGGTCTTTCCTTCTCTAATCCTATTGTTATGTAATTCTGTGTGTAATGCATATGTAGTAAACCCAATTAGATATCTAGATAGGTAAAAAATGTATTTATTAGGATATTATGGTACTTACTGCTATGCCAGTTATAAATAGAACCTGTGTTACTATCTGCTGTAATGGTTATTAATAGCTCTGGTTATAAAGTGTGTTGGTTTCAGTTACTCGGTAACTTTTATTGTCTATATTACTCCAACCTCACTTGCCTATTTACATGGAAATTTTCAAAGTCAATAATTTTAAAAAATGCTGTATGTATTATGTTCTTATGGTGGTATTGTTTTATTATCTCTTTTAACTCCTGACTCAAACATCACTTTGCCTTTAACTGTCCATTCTATGTACATATGTTTTTCAATATTCCTTAACATTTTTGGGAGTGGCATGGTGGTGTAGTTGTCCAATGTTTGTTGGCGCTTGGACTATTGATGTTAGTTTATATGTCTCCCTGCTCTGTTCTTGTATTATTCTTCATAAGGGAAAATATTTAAAAACAGATCACTTGTATCTATCTAGAACTTTCTCAAAAATGATTCAGGGAGACAGGTGGTTAGGCACGGGGGTTATGGTAAGGAGCATGGATGCCAGAATACGATTTATTACCACATTACACTTTCTGTCATATATAACAAATGTGTTTACTAATTGCAACATCTCTAGTAGGGCTTTATTCTTAGTTTATCCTAGCATATATCTACGTTTTGAATCTAATTATGGTGATTAGTGTGAATTCCTGGAATGTAAATGGCCTTCAAGAAACCAAAAAAAAGAAGCTAGTTATGCACCTGATTTTTCAGGATAAATCTAACATTGTCTTTTTACAGGAGGCCCATATGACAAATGTTCAATGGGATAATATTAAAAAAAGAAATTGGATTAAACTTGTGATATCAGCAGGGAATAGTCTTGCATCAAAAGGCACTGTAATAATAATTAAAAAATCCTTTCCTGGTGAAGTGCTAAATACTAAATTTGACCCGAATGGTAGATGGTGTTTATTTTCCTGCTCATACCCTCAGGTAAAATCCCCTTTACTTTTCTTAAACATATATAGCCCTTGTACAAACCAGCACTTATTCTTCTATGAAATACATAATCTACTACTTCAATTTCCTAATCATCTTTTCATTATTCGTGGTGACTGGAATGCACTCATGGACCCCTTGAATGATAGTTCAAATAAAAACAGGAAACAGTCCTCACAAGTAACTGCATCTATTCAGGATTTTATAAATAGCTTCAACTTAGTTGACCCTTTTTTAATATTTGACCATGACAGAGAGCTAAATAAGTTCACGTTTTATTCATCTTCGCACAAAGTCTGTTCCAGAATTGATTATTTTTTGGTCTCTGATATCTTTTCAAACAAAATTACAAACTTTGCCCTTGAGGCTAGATGTATATCCGACAACTCAAATGTCTCCCTTTGTATTAATCCCACTCACCACCTGAATCGCAATGGTAGTAGTCCCACTTGGTCACTAAACAATAACATTCTTAAAAAAGAAGATGTTCTACAGAAAATTAATGATTATCTGAAACAATTTGATGCAGAATCCTGTTTATCACCATCCCTTAGATAGCTAATGGGCTACAGCCAAAGCGGTCATCAGAAGAATACTCGTACAAAAATCATTTTATTATAAAAAAAAAAGAGAAATTGTACATCAATAACCTCAACAATGAGCAAAAGATGACTGATGTACAACTACAAAGGATTTTTCTCTGAACTGGAAAAGAAATTACATGAAATAGAAAAAAAATTTACTCATTTCACTTACAAAATCAATCCTTGGTAGAACTCAAACTCCTTCACAGATATTCAGAATGGGCCCAAACTCCTCAGAACACTAGCTGGACTCATAAACATCAAAGAGGGACCAAACTATATTAATGAAATAAAATACAAAGAAAAACGATATACAGTAATGAAGATATTGTTAACTCTTTTGTAAATATCTTCACTGAAATCTTTAATCCCCAAAACCAGACCCAAATGAAATGCACAAAAAATTCCTAAATGAACTATCTATTCCAAAATTATCCTTCCAAAACACCCTTCTAAACAGCCCCATAACACTGAATGAAATAATGCTAGCTATTAAAAAACTTAAACCAAATTAAGCGCCAGGTCTGATGGTTTTACAGGAGAATTTTATAAAACTTTTAGTCGTCACCTTTCTAAAACTCTCCTTGCCATGTATAATTATATCATCTTGAAGGGATTACTGATAAGTATGAACAAATCGAAAAGTAATATTCATCCCAAAACCAAACCTGACAAGTCAACCCTCTCTGCTATAGGCCCATCGCCTTATTAACGTTGACATCAAAATCTTATCTACCATTTTTTATGCACTCACCCTAGATGCTACCAAAGCTGAAAAAACAGCTCTAATCCTATTGTTATGTAATTCTGTGTGTAATGCATATGTAGTAAACCCAATTAGATATCTAGATAGGTAAAAAATGTATTTATTAGGATATTATGGTACTTACTGCTATGCCAGTTATAAATAGAACCTGTGTTACTATCTGCTGTAATGGTTATTAATAGCTCTGGTTATAAAGTGTGTTGGTTTCAGTTACTCGGTAACTTTTATTGTCTATATTACTCCAACCTCACTTGCCTATTTACATGGAAATTTTCAAAGTCAATAATTTTAAAAAATGCTGTATGTATTATGTTCTTATGGTGGTATTGTTTTATTATCTCTTTTAACTTTTGACTCAAACGTCACTTTGCCTTTAACTGTCCATTCTATGTACATATGTTTTTCAATATTCCTTAACATTTTTGGGAGTGGCATGGTGGTGTAGTTGTCCAATGTTTGTTGGCGCTTGGACTATTGATGTTAGTTTATATGTCTCCCTGCTCTGTTCTTGTATTATTCTTCATAAGGGAAAATATTTAAAAACAGATCACTTGTATCTATCTAGAACTTTCTCAAAAATGATTCAGGGAGACAGGTGGTTAGGCACGGGGGTTATGGTAAGGAGCATGGATGCCAGAATACGATTTATTACCACATTACACTTTCTGTCATATATAACAAATGTGTTTACTAATTGCACCATCTCTAGTAGGGCTTTATTCTTAGTTTATCCTAGCATATATCTACGTTTTGAATCTAATTATGGTGATTAGTGTGAATTCCTGGAATGTAAATGGCCTTCAAGAAACCAAAAAAAAGAAGCTAGTTATGCACCTGATTTTTCAGGATAAATCTAACATTGTCTTTTTACAGGAGGCCCATATGACAAATGTTCAATGGGATAATATTAAAAAAAGAAATTGGATTAAACTTGTGATATCAGCAGGGAATAGTCTTGCATCAAAAGGCACTGTAATAATAATTAAAAAATCCTTTCCTGGCGAAGTGCTAAATACTAAATTTGACCCGAATGGTAGATGGTGTTTATTTTCCTGCTCATACCCTCAGGTAAAATCCCCTTTACTTTTCTTAAACATATATAGCCCTTGTACAAACCAGCACTTATTCTTCTATGAAATACATAATCTACTACTTCAATTTCCTAATCATCTTTTCATTATTGCTGGTGACTGGAATGCACTCATGGACCCCTTGAATGATAGTTCAAATAAAAACAGGAAACAGTCCTCGCAAGTAACTGCATCTATTCAGGATTTTATAAATAGCTTCAACTTAGTTGACCCTTTTTTAATATTTGACCATGACAGAGAGCTAAATAAGTTCACGTTTTATTCATCTTCGCACAAAGTCTGTTCCAGAATTGATTATTTTTTGGTCTCTGATATCTTTTCAAACAAAATTACAAACTTTGCCCTTGAGGCTAGATGTATATCCGACAACTCAAATGTCTCCCTTTGTATTAATCCCACTCACCACCTGAATCGCAATGGTAGTAGTCCCACTTGGTCACTAAACAATAACATTCTTAAAAAAGAAGATGTTCTACAGAAAATTAATGATTATCTGAAACAATTTGATGCAGAATCCTGTTTATCCACCATCCCCTTAGATAGCTAATGGGCTACAGCCAAAGCGGTCATCAGAAGAATACTCGTACAAAAATCATTTTATTATAAAAAAAAAAGAGAAATTGTACATCAATAACCTCAACAATGAGCAAAAGATGACTGATGCGCAACTACAAAAGGATTTTTCTCCTGAACTGGAAAAGAAATTACATGAAATAGAAAAAAAAAATTTACTCATTTCACTTACAAAATCAATCCTTGGTAGAACTCAAACTCCTTCACAGATATTCAGAATGGGCCCAAACTCCCTCCAGAACACTAGCTGGACTCATAAACATCAAAGAGGGACCAAACTATATTAATGAAATAAAATACAAAGAGAAAAACGTATACAGTAATGAAGATATTGTTAACTCTTTTGTAAATATCTTCACTGAAATCTTTAATCCCCAAAACCAGACCCCAAATGAAATGCACAAAAAAATTCCTAAATGAACTATCTATTCCAAAATTATCCTTCACGCAAAACACCCTTCTAAACAGCCCCATAACACTGAATGAAATAATGCTAGCTATTAAAAAACTTAAACCAAATTAAGCGTCAGGTCCTGATGGTTTTACAGGAGAATTTTATAAAACTTTTAGTCGTCACCTTTCTAAAACTCTCCTTGCCATGTATAATTATATCATCTTGAAAGGGATTACTGATAAGTATATGAACAAATCGAAAACAATATTCATCCCAAAACCAAACCTGACAAGTCCAACCCTCTCTGCTATAGGCCCATCGCCCTTATTAACGTTGACATCAAAATCTTATCTGCCATTTTTGCTAATAGAATTCAGAAAGTTATAGCTACAGTCATTTCTTCTGAACAGTTGGGATTTATGAAACAGAGGCAGCTGTGTGACAATACTCTTACCTTAAACACATTAATGTTTCTAAAATGTGACAACCACCCACATTATGCACTCACCCTACATGCTACCAAAGCCTTTGATAACGTTGATCTAAACTTCCTTTACCTAACCATGAAATTCTTTAACTTTCCTGATCTTATTATCAACACTATTAAGATGCTTTATAACAATGCCTCTACTTCCCTGTATATAAATAAAACTTTATCACACCCTATGAAAATTACCAATGGCACTAGGCAGGGCTGCCCACTATCACCTTATCTTTTCAATTTATATCTGGAACCATTCCTTCTCTGGGTTAAACAAAAGACTTATCACCATATCCCAAAAGTCTTCAACACTGATATAAATTATTCTGCATTTGCAGATGACCTAAACATCTATTTTAAGCTTCCCAACACCGATTTTCATAAAATTCTAAATTCTATTAATCTTTTTGCTGAGGCTGCTAATTATAAATTAAACCCTGCAAAATCATCTATCTTTCCATTAAACCCTGCAAACCACTTAGAATATTACTTTCCCCATCTGACATTCCTCTCAAATATACACTTAAATACCTAGGAATACATTTCACACACCCTCACCAAGAACTAATAAAAGCAAACCTATACAGAGTCTGGGATCAGATAAATAATGATCTAACTAGATGGAAAAACATCAATCTTTCTTTGCTATCAAAATCTGCTATCATTAAAATGAATATTTTGCCTAGAATCCTTTTTCATCTTAACTCCATCTTCTTAAACGTTCCAAAAATTTTTTTCAGAAAAATCGAAGCCATAATCTCAAAGTTTTTATGGTTCCCTAAATCAACCAGAATATCATACAGGAATCTAATTACCCCAAAGAACAAAGGCGGTATAAGTCTCCCAGATTTTAATTTATATTACCACATCATTAATGCTAGCCATCTATTTCAAATAGCCTGTTTTGATCCCTCTGCTGAATCTTGGTACCCAACATGGATCAAAATCTGGTGCAACTATATATATTCATTAAAACTCAATCCATATGCTGTCCCTTTTTTAGCACCTGATGGTGACTACAAGTTCAAGATCTTGCCTACACTAAAGAACATAATTTGCATCTTTCAAACTCTGATGACCTCCTTAAAATTGCACAGTACTATTCCCTTTCTCCAACCTATTCACCTAAACCCTAACTTAAAAATCAATAATAAAATGATCGATCTAACAAACTTCCCTATTGTTAAGAAAGCCATAGTTTGGCACTTTTATAACTCTAAAAATGTTGCCGAGGTCAAAACTTTATTTGGTGCTCCTAACAAATATGATCCTATCTTAAGACAAATTAGCTCACTTATAAAACAAAAATTCTCAAACTATAGAGTGAAGGAGCAAGACATTACAGTATCACAATCTATCATTAAATCACTTTCCCTACAGAACAAAATGATCTTGAATACCTATAAACGTGTGTCAAGCATTAAGGATGATCATTCACTACTATTTTCCAAATACTGGGATGGTATACAAGGAGAAATTTCTATGGAGTCTAAGTGCAAAGCAATCAATAATACCCTGAATCTAACCCCCTTCAAAAACCTAATTTACACCCAGCTTATGATAAACAACAATTCCTACTATACTCCAGCAGTCTTACTGAAATTCGGATACAATAAAAACCTAACCTGTCCGTTCTGTTTCCTCCCACATGTAGATATACTTCACATCTTTTGGAGCTGTAAGAATATTTACAAACTTTGGTGTTCTCTCAGAACTCAGTTGGAAAAAATGGGATATGAAAAAACCACATTCTCTTGGCAAACCATGATTTTAAATATATTTCCTAAATCTCTTAAGGGTATCCATCACCACATCTGTGTTACAGCCTGCACCCTTCTCAAATATTTTATAGCCAAGAATTGGGTCAATCCCTCAACAATAACTTGGGAAAACTTTACATTAATGGCAATCAAATATATATATATATATATATATATATCTGCACATAAGTTATGCAATAATAACAAAAAGAAAAAAGAATATTTTCACAATTACTGGTGTAGACTTTTTGACCTAATCCAAACTAAATAATCTTCCAAACTGTGGGTCACTAACACTACATTCCAGGAAATCCTCCATCAGTATCATATCTGGCCCTATAACCATTAGACATTGTTACCAGCACACGGTAACTTTTGATTTTACAAAATATTTTATTATATTATTTTGTTATCCTCTGGCATCCATGGTGTAAATATGTTGTAAATATGGTATAAATAGAAGTATATGATGTAAATAGTTGTTTTTTATGGTCATACCCCTCCTTACCGCTTTTCTTTCTTCTTAAGACAGTCATATATTCTTCCTTCCAAGCCACTTTCCATTTGTATCTCTAGACTTTGACTGTAATAGGTTATTGGGGGTCTTTACTGCTTATATTGGTCTCTAAGATGTAAGTTTCCCTGTAAGATAACTGCTGTTTTATAAATGCATATTTTTTGTACTAATTGTTGCATATATACCTATACTTTACTGCTTCCTATAATGACTTACAGTTTTTCCTTTGTATGTTTAAAAAGTTTGAAAAACTCAATAAAAATATATTTGAAAAAAATATATATTTATATTACATATGACTGACACAGTAATATTGTGTCACTTATGTAGTTATTTATTAATCTTGCAACCCCTAACCAGGAATAGCCAAAAGAAGAAGAAGATTGTCTAGTTAATAGCAAATGTATGAGCGTGGGTATAATGTGTAATATGTTCAGGCAAGCATATTCCTGCTATGTGGTTGGCATGCCCTTCCCATTGGACCAACACAGTCACAGAATTATGTCTATCTCAAATAACATAGGAATTGCATTAGTTACCAAACTTCTGCGTGCCTTACATTAGCATAGATACATTGCACACTTTTCACCCTGTCTGCACAATGGTAAGCGACGTGCAGCTTTTTTAAATATTGCCAAATCAGAATGTGCACCCTCTGAGTAAACGCAGTACGTGCAATTGGCAGGAAAATATTATGATACACTGGACTTGCTCTGTCACAGGCATCATAGGCATTTCTGGCAATGGGTTGAGATTTAGGGCTCAAAGTTGGGGTATCCAGGATTCCAAAGTGTTTGTTGGATTCTTGATGAATGACCATGGGCCCCGGCCCCTGCAGAGCCACTATCATGGCTCACAGTCAAGGAAAGAGAAATGAAATAGTCAGGCCCGGGCTCTAACCAGTGCTACTTGTATCCACCACACTGTTGAACAGTGTAGGAATCACTACTGAGACCTCAGGGTGAGGAGGAGGGATACCCTTGACTATTGGTTCAATGAATGTCAGACTGGTTCCACCCTACAGATGTGTAAGTATGACTTTCAGACATTACTTGCAATAGTTTAAAGCAGCATGTTGTCAGGCTTGGTATTCATAATGGTATTCTGTTCTGCTCTGTTTTTCCACAGCTGAGTCAGATCATGATCTGAACATTAGAGTCCATGAAGGTTGATTGGCAAGGATGCGAGTAGCATGTAGTATGTATGCATCACAACAGTAATGTTATTGTAGCATTAAAAGTTACATTTTGTTTGTAAAACCTCTTAACTGTATGGGTTTTGCAGAATGTTTAAATTGTTGCCTCATAATTTTGATTTGCTTCTCATAAATTATGTTTGTCTGGCAAATCTTAGCCAAAGCACTGAGGACTGCAGTCAGAAAATTAAATTTGTGTCTCATACTTCATACCTTTCAGAACATCTGTGCTACTGCAAAGCTTATTATTGTATCACTTTTATAGGTTTGTAGAAGAATATGTAAAATGTGTTGCTATTTGTGCACCTTTGTACCCCTGGTATTTATTGCTTGGTCCACATTTGTGGCTTTACGACATTGTGGGTTACGGCCTTAGTTGGTATTTAATGCAGTAATTCCTGTCAACTGTATAGATTTCCACAGATTGTCCAGTCTTTGTATAGTTACAAATATAATTGTGGTTTCTAGACACATAATTCCATAAGGGTTGAGGAATGACATCACTAAGTAATGTCAGACATGTGTGAGTCAGACCCCAGACCCTTCAGAAAAGTCATGCAATTGCAAAACCTGTTACTATATCAGCTTACTATGTTGTTAAGAGTAGGTATGTAAGAGTCATCCCTATTTTTTGTACTTTGGCTCCCTATTCCGCATGATTTTGTTCACAGTTATTGCTGTAAGGGTTTGAGGCCTATGAATACAGTACCGTAAAATGGAGCATACATCTCACAACTGCAAAAGGAAAGTATGCATGCAGTACTCTGTGGGAACATAGAACACTATGGTTGTAGACAGTAGTTAGCAGTTACGGGTTCAAACACCACAATTTCCTAATGAACAGGTACTGTTATGTTTTCATCATTATTGCACTGTAACTGCAGACCTCTCTAGCAGTGGCAGAAATGATGTGTTGGGTTGGAAAATGTAATTAGTAGAATTGGAGCCTGCATATCGGCAATATAAATATATGTGCACATCAAGGATTGCAGGCTGAAATCTGTACTATAGTGCGCATCTGTTATCAGCTGTGTATTCAGACATTATAAAAATGTTTTTTTTACAGTTTGTAATGTCTATAGTAAAGGTAACATAATAGAGTGAAATAATTGTATCAGTGCTCTGTATGTCACTTACGATGTTAATAATGTTCTCCTTTTTTATCTCTCCTTGCTAATGTTTTCCCTTTTTTCTCTCTCCCTGCCCCTTATGTTCTTTTTTCTTTTTTTCCTCAGCACAGCAGGGCAGGCCTGTCCCTGTCCCATGGGAGCCACCTGTCCCCACTCCACTGGCTACAGCACCATGACCCAGTATGTCAGGGACACACCATGGTAGCAACCCCTCTATTGTCAATGCACTACCTCGACCATCAGGTAGTTCTGCCCTGCAGGACAGGACAGTGGTTCCCTCTGGGAGTAGTGGCAGAGGTGGTAATTTTATCACCCCAATGAACTGCTAGGGATGGTGTGTAGGATTGTGCTCTATACAGCTGGTGCATGCATACACTGAGTGGAAACACTGCTCTCCATTGCTGTTCTGAATAATACAAGGAGACATAGATATCAGACACTGCAGCCATTGGTGCAGTGAGTTGACAGTGATGACAGTCCACTGGGTGAGGACTCGATTCTCACTGTCTTCAAACTTGACGTCCGTGGGTTCTTTATGTCATTCCTTCTCCCCAGCCATGGTGTTCACCCCTCTCTTGTGTCCTTCACCATCCTTGTGTCTTGTCTTGTATGTCCTGTTTATCTGCCATTGCTTTCTCACCTACCCACCTTACCTTACCTACACATACCTAGGTCCCTATCCCAACATTCCTCGCTCTCTGCAAAAAAAGGAAAAAAAGGGCACATGTCCCAGAAAATATCATCCCATACCATTTCACATCAGTGTCTTCATGACACCCTTGATTTGGTCCAACTGGCTATACAACATGATTGTGTTATGGTCACTTTTCTCTGTGGAGGTGACAATTCAAATTCTGCTAATACTCATCATATATTATCAGGTTTTGCTGTTGCAGAAATGGATAGCTATGGTTCTTTCCTACACCCTTAGTGAACATTCCCACCTTCCTTTCACTTTGTATTTCTTCCTGCTTGCTCCCTATTTCACCACTTTCCTGTCTTCCCCATTTCTTTTCTTTAGAGATGGTGAGCATTGAGCAACAATGCATACCCATGGGAAAAGCAATTACAACTATTATATGACCCTATATTTGAAACTACTACCATGTTCCACAAACATGATGGCACAGATTCATGAGTATCCCAATTTATAATATTTCTTTACACTTAAAAGTATGTGAAACTGTTACATGCACCTGTTTTCAAACCCAGAACCATCTGAAACAAAACAAGGTTGGATCAATGCATTAACAGATGGTGCTACAGAATCAGTTGAGTAGTAGGTGTATTTTACATACTGAGTAGAAAATTGCAGACTTCACTACTGCTGCTGCATATGCCTTTTACTTAACCGAATCTTTGGCTGCAGGTAGTAATTGACTTCAGGCAGTGATAAGTTCTTTTCTTTGGTCACATAGAACTGGTTCCAAATAAAGCTGTAGCCAATACCATTCACTACTATTCTCATTTCTCTTATTTATTAACATTTTGTTTGCCTTGCTTAGTGAGGCTGCACGATGCACAACATGGTGTACACATGCTTTATAAAAATAAATTGGGATTGCGTGCTAAGGCTATAGAATATTAATGTCTATCATGCAATGATGCTTCATACACAACACAGTTAATGTTGAAAATATGACATTTGTGATATTAGGAGCAGGCACTGGGGAATACACAGGGTAAATATGACCATAACATGTGACAGTAAATATTGACTGTACAAAATGCACCTGCTAGAGAACTGATTCTGTGTCCAGATGGGTTAATGCATTGTTGTTGGAGGCAGATTGCACAGGGTTCTAAATGAGGTATAGGCATGAATTTTACAAGTGTGTATGATAGTGTTACATACATTTACTGATACTACTGCCTTTTACCATTGCTTAGTGATTGTGCACATCGTGTACTATCGTGCAATGATTTTCTAAAGAAAAGAAATGGGGAACACAGGGAAGTTGTGAAATGTAGAGAAAGCAGGGGGAAAAGCAATGTGAAAGGAGGGCAGGAATGTGCAGGAAGGGTCTAGGAAAGAACCATATTTATTTATTCAACAGTAAAAAGTTATCAGATGTATACAATATTAGCTGAATTTGGACTGTCACCGCCAGAGACAGAGGTGGCAACAACATAATCATGTTGTGTAGCCAATTGGGCTAAATCAAGTATGTCAAGTAGATGCGTGTGTAAAATGGAGAGCTATGTAGTTTATTTTGAGACAAATGCCCCCCTTTTTTGTTTGCCGAGACAGGAAAGTTGGGGAAGGGACATAGGCATGTCTGGGTGAGGCAAGTAGGCAAAGTGAGAAAGCAATTGCTGACAGACAGCACATACACCAATGGTGAAGGACACAAGAGGGGGGGTGAACAACATGGTTGTGGTGAAGGTGGGGATATTGCGGTCGCATGGACATCAGGACAGGTGACACTATGAGTCAAATCCTCACCCCGTGGACTGTCATTGCTGTCCCTTCACTGCGCTGGCAGCTGCACTGCCCAACATGTGCATCTATGATAGGTACTTTGTACCAGGATGGAGAGCATTTTGTTCATCTGGCATAGGCATGTGTCCACCATGTGGTGAACAATGCTACACACCATACCTAGCAACTCATGTCAGGTGATAGATGTACCCCCTCCACCACTGTTCCCAGAAGCGACTGCAGGTCTATCCACTTCGGCAGAACTACCTGAGGGCCCAGGTAGTGCATGGGGAGTAGAGGTGATGCTGCCTGGCTGCAGCTCAGATGTGCTACACTTCTCTGCTGTAGCCAGTAGAATGAGAATAGGAGGATCACGTGGGACCTGCCTACTACCCTGCTGTGTTGTAGTAATAAAACAATGAAAATACAATGTAAAAAAAAAAAAAAGGAAAGAAAATAAAAAAATAGACACATAAGAAAATAAATAGGTGAAAAAAAAAATTAAACATATTAATAACAAAAATAAAACAAATGATATAACAACAAATACAAACAAAATCAGAAATAAATTATAACAAGAAATACAAAATTATACACAATAACAACAAAATGAAAAAAAAAACAATAAAAAAAAAGAAGAAAGGATGTGTGGTGAGAGAAAAATAGGAAATCATTACTAACTTCATAGTTAATATACAGAAGCTTTCTACAATTATTTCACTCTGTTCCATTATGATTTGCTTTTAATACTTCCAACTCCTAAGAAATTTCTTGATTACTTTGAAGACTACCTAGTTACTGACAAATGGACACTGTAGTACTGCTCAGATTGCAGCCAGCAATCATTCATGTGTACATATATTGCACATATGTATGCTTACACATAACAGCAGGTCAGTCATGCCAGAGGTATTGAGGTTTGAGAGCAACTTGCTATAATGATGATTAGCTAATAGTGTTGTGCATATAATGCTGAAAATATAACACTATTGTACACACTATTGTATATGTGGAAAGTATAGTCTTTGAACCCACAACGGCTGACTACTTTAATACTGTACTTTTGGACTACAGACTAGTGCATGCATACTAACATGCCTGCTCACTGTTATTTGAGAATGTGAAATGGTTGCTTTGTGCTACAGAGTATGCCATGCATGCTTTCTATTACAGTAGAGATATGCATGCTCAATTAAATACAACTGTCTGAAATAACAAGTAATCCATCTTTATCAGTTAAAGCTACAATTACAGTACTTTTATATATAAACATACCACATGCTTCCCTCATCCTTGCTCCATGAGACCACACATTTTAGGTCCATTCTTCACCAGCTCTGGAAAAAGAAAAAGAAAACAGAATTCCACTATAAATGCCAGTCTTGACTATATTCAGCTATAACTTTTACTATTGGTCAATGCAGTTTATACTTACACCTCTGTGGAGTGTTCCCTGCTCTACATTCCCTGATCCACTGATCAAGGGTGTCCGTCTTCCTCCTATGAAGATCGTCATAATGATGATGACACTGCTCACCAGTGCATGGGATACCTGTCGCACATGTTAAAGCCAAACTAGTCCAGGCCTCAGACATACTGAGAACCTGATTAGTCCCTCTGCAAAAGTCATGGGCCATGCTCCTTAAAGAGGAGCCCAACAAAGATTTTGGACTCCTGAACATCCCAGCATAGCCGGCTTTAGGCATAGGCCAACTAGACGACTGCCTAGGGTGCTGCCCTATCAGGGGCCCTTTTCCAATATTTATTTGGTGTAAGTAGACCAGGATGGGGGCACCAGGTTTTGTGGGTGGGCACTGTGGAGCCTCTTTGCTTGGGGCACCAGTTGACCTAAGGCCGCTCCTGCACCCCAGTGCTGTGCACAAAAGTGCACACCCTTTCCAACATCAGCCATGTCTTCTAAACATCAAGCTCAATGTCTATTGAGCATTTTGCATCAATTCTACTTTAAATATGTTTTCTTGCCAATTTGCACATATTGCGCTTATTGAGAATGCGCACTGTCTACATTTTTCTACATTTGAAAATGTTGTGCACCGCTTACCATTGCACAGACATGCTAAGCCAGTGGGCAATAAAAAAAATAAAACACAAAAATACAATTCCAATTATATTTGATATACAGCTGTTTATGCAGCAATGTTCTTCAAATTGGACTGCAGAAATATACTTGCTTTAACGTAGTACACATTATGCCCACAGTCATACGTTTCATAATATATGCACAATACCCATATAAATTACTAGGTAAAAATAACTGACACAGTATTAGTGTCTCAGCCCTCACATGTAAATATTAATATTAGCTACACTATGTCAGGTGCTATTAGTGAGAGGAAATATGACGTGATGTGGAACAACATTAAAAGTGTATGGTACATGCGGTTTTCAAACCCAGGACCATGTGTACAGTAGTCCTAACTTTGCAGATCTTGCCAGAAAAAGGTTGAGAAAAGACTTGTCTATGTTGCACATCATTTGTATAATCTGCAATATCAACATAGTAGAAGAAATGTTTGCTCACCCTGTACTAAGGCCCAGAACCATTTACACTCCAGAGATAGACTTACCACCTATTGCCACAGGATTAGTTACATGACACCCCATATTAGTATTCATTGTTACCTTGATGGTGCAGTGCTCAGTAGTATTAACTGAATGCATCCGGTTTCTATTTTTGGCTCTCTGGGTCATGTCTGATACATGGGTGGTCCAGTCATTCAAATGAGCTAAACATTATGCAAACTTGGGAAAAACAGAAAAAATAAAATGCGGAATGTGCAAATGAGCTAAGCATTGTGTAAACATGTACAAAAAAAAAAAAGGAGAATGAAAAACAATAAAATATATGAAATTAACAAATGCAGAATAGCATATCTATGGCAGGGTCCCTTGAACGATTTTTCCTTATTTAAATGTGTTTGAGAACTTTCCAGATTT
Source organism: Protopterus annectens (assembly GCF_019279795.1). Classification (NCBI taxonomy): domain Eukaryota; kingdom Metazoa; phylum Chordata; order Ceratodontiformes; family Protopteridae; genus Protopterus; species Protopterus annectens. Next base: position 1,678,825,222 of record NC_056743.1, read on the forward strand.
CGAACAAGGGAAAGAAATTGCTGTCATACCTCTCACCTGTACAAAGTTTCACAGAATGTTCAGATTTGTGCTTCATATTTTTGTTCTGTTTCTCATAATATTTGTGGGTTTTTGGCAAATCACTGGTATAGCATTGGAGATTGAATTTGAAAATAATGACAGACATTCAAGATTCACATTTCATACCCTTTGGAACATTCATGCTACTGCAAAACCTGTTATTCTATCAACGTTTTAAGGTTGTAAGGGCAGTATTTAAACATTACCCCTATTTTTGGCCCTTTGACACCCCATTATTTATAGTTTTGCTCAGATTTCTTGCTGTAAGAGGTTGAGAGGTTTAATTGCCAGCTGCAGACAGCAACCTTACATGGAAATGTACCGACATTCCTGAACATGTTTTACAGCCATAATAACACTGTTGTGAGCCACAAAGTCTTGTTTAAGTCTTGTTTAAGTGCACTGCACTTCATTAATATGCATTTTGTGGCATCACCACAAGCACACCTTCGTGTACACGGAAAGACTCTGTGTAGGCTCTATGCAAACCCTACATGGAGTTTCTTGAATCCTGCCCTAAGTTTTCCTACTTACTTTCTTCTTTATATAGTACCATCACTGCATTTATATCATGTTATCGAAAGATGAAAATAGTGAACGCTATTTCATTGAACCTAAAATATCTAAACCACATAATATCGAACATTCAGAACAGCGAATGTTTTCCTTGGGAAAAAATTTGCTATTCCGGAACACATGCACACAACACAAGCACACCTAATAAACATCAATACACACACATACACTTATAATCCTACAACCAACCCTACACTAAACTATACATACACTACTATCTATCCACTTACCTTAACCCAAATCCTAACCCAAAGGTCTGTCACTATCGCACACTCACCTAACCCGCGCCCTAACCCTAACTCACTTAACCCACCCCAAAACCTTATTCACCTAACCCGCACCCTAACCCTAACTCACCTAACCCACACCCTAACCCTAACTCAGCTAACCCGTGCCCTAATCCTAACAACCACACAATCGCACACTTACCTGAAGCCGACCCGTAAATCTCCACCACAGCACTGAAAATAGCAAAGCCACAGAACCGTCCGACCAAATTCTTTCCCTAGGAAAAAAGTCGGTGTTCTGCAGCTTCCCTATTTTTAGCATTTGATTAAAACGGGTCGATATTAGAACATTAGAAGTTTTAAAACTTCGATGTTCTGATATAGACCCCCATCACTGCTTCCAGGTGCATGTTTGTCAGGCATCAAATTAATTGTCCTTCCTTCTCTGAAAGTTTTTTTAAGCAATTATTTAAGGTTTGTTACCAAGTACCAATGGTGTAGCTCTGATTGCCACAGTATTGAACCATCTGAGCCCATGACTTAAGAAGTCTATCCATCCTGAGTTATTTGTAGTTTAGTCAAGGGGTTCTTCATACATGGCTTATAATCAGAATGGAGGTTGTCTAGATTAAATGTTTAGCCTACTGTGAGTAATTTTATTTACTGTAAAAATGGAAATGTGGCAACTAACACAATGGATGTCTGAAATACTACCTTTAGGAAGATAAATCCATTAAAGTATACAAATTTATTTAAGAAATAATTTACTGATAATATTACTGGAAAAGTTAATTGTTAATGAATGCAGTGTTCATTTTTTTATTTAAATTTTTTTAATTTATTTATGTTTGACAACCTGCATACTAGACTTATCTAAAAGGACCCTTTTTAATAACAATCCAGCAGTTAAAGTAGATTTGAAAGCATTTTTAATGTCTTCAGGCATAGTTACTGTATCATTTGTAGAAAACTGTATATATGTGATACAGTAATGGTATCTTGCAACAGCTTAGTGAATGTACAACAGCTACTGTGCTGCTGTAAAAGGAACATCCTGTAGCCTAAATGGACATATTTAACCCTAGTGGAAAAATCTTTCCAGAACCTACATTTAAGATTCTTAGGGGATGCGATAAGCAGAAGAAGCTACAGACTTGGAGCACTGGAAGGTGACGATTTACCTGTGGGGCACCAGGAGTTTGCATGTGGATTTTCTAGGAGTCTATGCTACAGATATACTTTAGCATTATAGGCAGCTTATTCTGAGCTGCAGCATTAAGAAAACAAATTATGTAAACTGTTGTTTTTTTTTTCTGCTTCTGTTTTTAAAAACTGAAATGTGACCTGAGTAATGTACTTCCATTTTCCTTTTATGATGGAAGTTGCCATTGGGGAGAAATGGTCAGCCTTCTCAGGCACAAATGTTAAGGTGATCTGATCATGATTTGCAGATGCCAATCAAGTGGTAATACATATGTGCTTAAGTCAGAAGTGCTTTAGTGCTCCATGTTTGGTAAAGGCAGTACCGGTACTGTATTTTTGCTCACAGCTGTGTGTGGTACACATTTGATACATTTTTTTCTTTTACAGAAAGCTTTTATTATTTTCTATTTTTTTTTATTTTATTTATTTATTTTGCCCATCTATTGCTTCTGAAGTTGAAGTAGATTGTTTTGTTTTATGATCCTAAACTTTGAGCTAAAGAGGCACCAGATTAGGGAGTTGCACATGGTACCAGAAAAGCTAGGAATTGCTCTGGAAGTAACACTGAAATTCTTCTACTGTAAATAAGGTGCACATAAACCATTAAGTGTTTCCAGTATATTACAAATGCTACAATGTATTCACATTTCAGATAAGTTAACGAGCAATACCTTCAAATTGTACAAGCAGTTTTTAATGTTACTGTCACCATTAACACCAATAATGCCAAAACAAGAGCAAACTCAGAAATAAATGCCAACACTGTATTTCTGGTCTCAGCTAAAGTACTGAAGTACTTTGTGTGTGCATTTGTTCTATTTGTAAGTTTTTATTTGAGCATTAACTCTGAGAAATAACCTTTTTTATTTTATTTTATTTTCAGACAACTTAGAGGGAGGACTTTTTGTGTGTGTGGGTGTTGTGGGTGGAGGGTTCAGATTGGTGAACTGCAACAGGCACTAAGGATGACTGCTATATATCTAAAGAATGAGATGCAGCTGATAATTTGGTTATTGTGGGATAGTGGGGTAGAGAGAGGTGGTTAACCTGTTTAGTTTTTGAGGGGGTGCCAAAAATATTACTTTGGTATTTTTGGCATGGATACAGGGTATAAAGAGTATTCTGGATTTTAAACAGTATTGTTTTACAATTAATAGCACTGCAGAACATTAGTATGACTATTATTTGAATTATTGGGAATTAAATTGATAAACGGACTAAAGAGCACAGATAAATACTAAATAAATATGAAACAGATAAAAATACCAGTCAGTATGGAGAAATATACTGGTGTATCAGTGTAGTTCATTTACTGTACATTTCTTTATTCTTAAATAACTGCAGTTTAAATATAAAAGGGAAAGTCAATTGTGTAAAGTGTAGGTCATCTCTTGTAGATGGTAGTGCCATAAGGTCATTACTAGCTCTGAAGTAAGGTTATAAAGTTAATTGCACCTATTGTGAGGGTGGTCGATAATAAAAGCTCTATTTCTTTGTTAGAGGACTAAACCCGACATGGAAAGAACAATATCTTCTGCTTGTTTCTTTAAAAAGAATAGTTGTAGTATTACTGCGTAAAACAAAGGTGTCAAGGTTTTGTCCCAACTGTGACACATATGGTGGGCTAAGCACAAATTTAAAACTGCAGCTGGCATGTCATAAAGTTATACACTCATGATTATTCATAAAAGTTAGAAAGCAATATTAATAGGTCAAATGCATGGCATGGAGGGAGAATGGACTATGTGCAGTTTCCAAACAATCCGTGAGATTGATGAACACTAAGTGTACACCGTTCTGAGTGAACAGATAACACAAGCATAACTCCCACCTACTTCATCCTCATTTTTCTCCTTTTGATTTTCTTACAGCCTTAAATATCAAGGTGGCTTCATAAAGGTTGCCACAATGTGTAGACTATGTCTACACTTAGTCTAATCTTTCTGAATGGACAGCACAAAAATGTGGTATGGATGTTCTTGAATACAGATCTTGTATACTAAGTGTACGCTTAGTGTAGCCATTCATGAATCTGGCCCAAGTTAGAGTGACTTTTTTTGCTTCATTTTTCTGTAATCTGAACATGTTCTTTACTTTGCCTGTTCCAACTCCATATGGGGATTACCTAAAGTAACACTAGCCCTAACAGTAGTTAAATCCCTGCATACTGCAGAGAAGAAAAGGTAATTTGTGATGTATTATTATCATTTCTATCATTTGTCTTACTCAGTAGTATGTTTTGTACAGTGCATTGCATGTAAGTTGCAGACTACATTGTTCTCTGGAGTTTAATGACTTGTCTTCAGAGATGCTGAGTGCATATTTAAGGAACCTAATGGTTTCATTGATCTGTTATGAAGAAGACCCCGGATATGTGGACGAAAGCGCTTAACCAAGTTTTCTTTGCAATATTGGAATAAAGTGTGACTCTTTTTTAGAGTGGCTTCTGGTGGATCTGTATATATCAGCGTACTTGAACAGTTTTCAGCATTTTATTGTAGGTATATGCTGGTTACTGGAGTTTTACATGTCTAAGAACAAGAAGGAACTAACTCAGCAGAGGAAGAATTTCCTCCACAGCTTGAACAAGCAAATCAGAAATCTTGTAAAGTGCTCTAAAGCTAGTTACAAAGGTAAAACAGCATCCCTAGCTAAGGATAATCATAAAGCATTCTTTAACTAAATCTGAAATCTAAAAGATAATGCCCAGTTATGTGCCGAACAGTTAGTAGATGGTCCCACTCATACTTTACCAGAGGAAATCATCAACCTGCAAGCTGACAGATTTTGCTCAGACTTCACTCCCCTGTCCCCACCAGCCATATGGGCGGCACAGTGGTGCAGTGGTTAACATTATCGCCTCACAGAAAGAGGTTCTCCGGTTTGATTCTCAGCTGGGGTGCCTTCTGTGTGGAGTTTGCATGTTCTCCCTGTGTTTGCATGGGTTTCCTCAGGGTACTCCAGTTTCCTCCCACATTCCAAAGACATGCATCTGGAGCATTTCTCCCTGGGCCTCCGCTGAAAACAGGCTCTGTGGAACCTAGTTGGACATTCCTGGTCAACAAATATTAAATAAATAATAAATAAATAAATAAATAAATAAAAATACCCCAAAGCATACCTGATACTAGTCCTCTGCCTAGTATCTCTAGAGATCAGGTCATATCTACACTCTCCAAGGCCAAAACCATGGCCTCAATGGGACCAGATTACATCCCATGTTGTTTATTAAGCACTCTAAAACAGGGCCTTGTAGACCCACTTGATGTTCTCTTTAACCATGGCCTGAGAACTGGTTTTGTTTCAGCAGAGTGGAGAAAAGCAACATTAATCCCCTTGCACAAAAGAGGGCCATCAACTGACCCTGGGAAATATAGAGCCATAAGTCTAACCAGCCTCTTTTGCAAGTCCATGGAAAGAATCTAACAGAATTCATTCTAGTTTATAATTCTCTTATTTTCAGATATTCCCAAGACATTGGGTCTGCTAAGTTGTACGTACTAGTTGTGAGCAGCCTTCATACTCCACTCCATACCCACACATAACCATGTTCATCCCATGGAGAGAAGGAATAGAACTTGTTCTCTCTCTTCCTGTCTCTTTCCCAGATTATACTATCCTAGCTTACCTTGGCATTTTACTTATTTTCTGGATCCCTGTCAGGCATTTTGGATAAGAAAGGTATAGAATGGTGTAGGAGTGAACATCCTTAAAACAAAGACTGTCCTCCCAGATATTTTTGGAAACTATTTTTACAGATTGTATACCAGGGTTCCAGTCCTTCCCTAACCCAAGAGGCCCTGTGGACATCTCTTATTATCCAGTATGCTGAATAGGTGTGAACATCCTTAAAACAAACACTGTCCTCCCAGATATTTTTGGAAACTATTTTTACAGATTGTATACCAGGGTTCCTGTCCTTCCCTAACCCAAGAGGCCCTGTGGACATCTCTTATTATCCAGTATCCTGAATAGGAGGGAACATCCTTAAAACAAAGACTGTCCTCCCAGATATTTTTGGAAACTATTTTTACAGATTGTATACCTGGGTTCCTGTCCTTCCCTAACCCAAGAGGCCCTGTGGACATCTCTTATTATCCAGTATCCTGAATAGGAGTGAACATCCTTAAAACAAAGACTGTCCTCCCAGATATTTTTTGGAAACTATTTTTACAGATTGCATACCAGGGTTCCTGTCCTCCCCTAACCCAAGAGGCCCTGTGGACATCTCTTATTATCCAGTATCCTGAATAGGGTGAACATCCTTAAAACAAAGACTGTCCTCCCAGATATTTTTTGGAAACTATTTTTACAGATTGCATACCAGGGTTCCTGTCCTCCCCTAACCCAAGAGGCCCTGTGGACATCTCTTATTATCCAGTATCCTGAATAGGAGTGAACATCCTTAAAACAAGACTGTCCTCCCAGATATTTTTTGGAAACTATTTTTACAGATTGCATACCAGGGTTCCTGTCCTCCCCTAACCCAAGAGGCCCTGTGGACATCTCTTATTATCCAGTATCCTGAATAGGAGTGAACATCCTTAAAACAAAGACTGTCCTCCCAGATATTTTTGGAAACTATTTTTACAGATTGCATACCAGGGTTCCTGTCCTCCCCTAACCCAAGAGGCCCTGTGGACATCTCTTATTATCCAGTATCCTGAATAGGAGTGAACATCCTTAAAACAAAGACTGTCCTCCCAGATATTTTTTGGAAACTATTTTTACAGATTGCATACCAGGGTTCCTGTCCTCCCCTAACCCAAGAGGCCCTGTGGACATCTCTTATTATCCAGTATCCTGAATAGGAGTGAACATCCTTAAAACAAAGACTGTCCTCCCAGATATTTTTGGAAAGTATGTCCTATTATTGTATTGATTAGTATTACTCACCAGGACATATTTTTACCCCAGCCAGGTAAACCAGCAGCCCCCCCCCTCTAGATTTGGCCTTTTATCCTCTCTCCTTCCCTCCTCTGCTTGCCTTTGTCCTTATTTTATCCTCCCTGTCTCTTGCTTTTTATCCTTGGTAAACCCCCTGTGTACTCTGTCTGTTATTCTTTCCTTTCCTGGCCACTAGGTGGCGCCATTGTTACTACAAATCCTACAGTCATATTCATTAGTATATCCTACTGCTCTTCCTAGCGATCCAACCTGACATTTTTCTCAAGAACATCTCCTCTATCTCACCCAGTATTATTTCACTTACCCCCCAGCTATCATACAAGCCTCCTCAACCTGTTGAACTCACCCTTACCTTTACACCTGTTCTCTACCTCTTGCCTGATTGTTTTCTGCAACTGGTCGTCTTGTTCGTGACGCCAGCCGCTTTCTGTCTGCACTTTCTACACGCTCTTGGTCCCCTCTCCCTCTCTGCCTGTTTTTTCCTTGTGTCTTATTTTATTCCACTTGCCTGTCCCTCCCCCAACATCTACTATACTTACTTTCTCTATTTGCCTATCTCCTTACCTTTCCTTAGTGTGCCTACACTTTTACTTGCCCTCCCTTCCTCACATCTACTGTGCCCCCCTCCTTCCAACTATCATCTCCTTCTCTGTACTCTTCTATCCATATCACATCTGCCGTTGGCTCCTACTCAAACATTGTTCTCCCTCCTCTCTTCCATCCTCACCTTTCGGCTCTTACTCTAACACTGTTTTGTTTTCCCTCCTCTCTCCCATCCACACCTTTTAATTTCCTGCTCCACGACCTTTCTACAGCTAGATTGTACTGTACTTTCCTATCCCTTTTTCTCTCTACCTGTCCCCTCCCCCTCCAACTCCACTTCCGCTTCCATACTATAAATTTACCCGTCCCCCAGCCGTTTCCTCCCTATAGGCTATCCCTAGGTGGGCTGCTGTGTCTCCTTGGTCCTGAGGGTGGATTTTCTTTCCGCATGTAAGTACTGTGTTTAGATGCATTGTTGTACTGTTTAATTCCGTTGTTTTCCTTGTTTTTGAATTACTTATAGCATAATATATTGAACTAGCTGTTTATACCTTTATGCTTCTGTGCAACTAGTAAATCGTAATGCGAAACCGTGGAGCATTTTTACACAGGTACTTTGAAGGCGGTTAAATACCCCTTCTTCACTCCTTCCTGCACGGTCGCTTAATCCGAGGATCTATCTCCTTGGTTTTTTCTGATACTAGCGACGCCTGTGCCATTTCCCCTATCCCTATAAACTGCTCAGACAGCCACAACGGTTGCTTTATTTCGTACCGTTCGCTGCAACCTTTAACACTGTTGTGTTGTAACTTCTTATTAAAGACGCTCAATAGGCGCCTTCTTGCTATCGGAAAATTTTTACTCCACTGCTTAAAAGCGTTGTCTTTAAAAGCTTTTGTGCTACTTAATATAACTTGCTTACAACTGTTTCAACACTGTATTTGGGCAACTTAGTCTCATAGCTTACTGTAAGCGTTCTTTTTACTGCTCACAGATAGCGGGACCTAAGGTGGGTCATAAAGTGCCATCAGCACCTTTTCTAGAGCTTGCCTAGCAGCTGATTCCCTCGGCAGGCTTTTCTTATCCTTTTTCCTTTTGCTCATTTTTTGTTTGGCCCTGACCCCCTCCAATTACCCTAGGCAACCTGACTCCCCGTGCTGCGACATTTTGGCAGTGTCCCCTCCTAGGCTAGACTCCACGTGGTCGCCCATAACGCAGCTTACTGGCGTTGATTTATTGAAGTTTTAGCGCACTAGTAATTCCTACCTACTACGGTATTTTACTGGCGTACAGTTATTAATTAATGTGTACTACATGTTTCTTATCACTAAGTGTGTAACTTCTTTTGCTGGCATTTGCCGTATGTGTTATAAAGCACTATAAGATCCTACTAGCTAAAGTATTTTACTGGCGTTTACTTATGAGTCATTGTACACTATAGGTTTCTAATTACTAAGTGTGTATGCTATGGATATGTACTGCTCTCTGCTGATTTTGTAACCACCCAATAACAGTGCTGCATATCCGACCACATTGAAGTATATAGGCCTGATACTGTTTTCCTAAATGTTTTTTATTATAAGATAGTTAACTACTGTAACGTTTATTCCTTGAGGGCCCTTTGCATGTCTGTAACAAGCTGACTATTCTGCTACATATAATGTTGCCCCTGGGTAAATCACTGTACTGCCCTCGTTGCTCTTGATTTAAAAGAAATTATGCTAAGTATGTTGTACCCTCTTTGTTGATTAATAACTATTTCTCTCTCCTCTGCTTGTTCTCTCTTTTCTCTCTACCTGTAGCTATTTTTACAGATTGTATACCAGGGTTCCTGTCCTTCCCTAACCCAAGAGGCCCTGTGGACATCTCTTATTATCCAGTATCCTGAATAGGAGTGAACATCCTTAAAACAAAGACTGTCCTCCCAGATATTTTTTGGAAAGTATGTCCTATTATTGTATTGATTAGTATTACTCACCAGGACATATTTTTACCCCAGCCAGGTAAACCAGCAGCCCCCCCCCTCTAGATTTGGCCTTTTATCCTCTCTCCTTCCCTCCTCTGCTTGCCTTTGTCCTTATTTTATCCTCCCTGTCTCTTGCTTTTTATCCTTGGTAAACCCCCTGTGTACTCTGTCTGTTATTCTTTCCTTTCCTGGCCACTAGGTGGCGCCCTTGTTACTACAAATCCTACAATCATATTCATTAGTATATCCTACTGCTCTTCCTATCGATCCAACCTGACATTTTTCTCAAGAACATCTCCTCTATCTCACCCAGTATTATTTCACTTACCCCCCACCTATCATACAAGCCTCCTCAACCTGTTGAACTCACCCTTACCTTTACACCTGTTCTCTACCTCTTGCCTGATTGTTTTCTGCAACTGGTCGTCTTGTTCTTCCCCGCTCCATTCGCTACGCTCACTCCGCTCCCCTCCCTACCCCCAATTCCCACCCACCCCCAGGGGTCCTACCTTTATACTTACTTAGACACACCCCCAATTAGCCAACAACCTATAACTTTTCTCATATACATCTACCAATTAACTCCTCACTCCTTCAACCACACCCTTTCTCCAAACTGCCTCACCCATTCCTTACAAACCTATAATCACTAGCCTCATACTCTATAAAAACATGCCTTTAACCCTTAAATCACTCTTTCCTCTTCTTCTCCTTAACATCCTGCTTTACTACTACACCCTTACCCCCTATGAAAATCTCAAGCTTATCCAAACTCCTTCATCAGCCAAACGTACTACAACTACACTTCCCCTACCCAACCAATCACATATTAATATACTATCTACCTGTCCCTACCTCCCCCCTCTCTACCACAAAACCCACCACTACAAATTCACAACCTCCAAACGGCTTATTCTAATACCATTCAAATACACAAAATTCCTGCAACCACCACAAACTCTTTTACTTATACATGGGGACATCCACCCCAACCCTGGCCCCAATACCCTCCACAATCAGAGCCCTCCAAACCAAACTACCAACTATTCTAACCCACCCTTTTCCTCTGACTCCCTCTCTATTGCTCACCTTAATATTCGTAGCATTAACAACAAAGTCACTCAACTCCATGCCTTAATTGATTTCTACGCCTTTGATATCCTCTGTCTCACGGAAACCTGGCTTAAACCCAGTACCAAAGACAATGAATTCACTCCCCCAGGCTATAGTACCTTAAGACAAGACCGTCCAAATAAAAAAGGTGGAGGAGTGGCCCTCCTGTACAAATCCCAACTTCAGGTAGCCTTAATTGACTCCTTCCCCCCATACCAGGAAATGCTGAAATACTTTCCACCAAACTCCAAGTTAACAAATCCAAAGCTATAAACATAATATGTTCCTACATCCCCCCAGGCAAGAACATCAATACTTTAGAAAATATCCTAAGCTGGATTTCCTGCACCTTTCCCCAAGAAACCATAATCTTAGGTGATTTTAATATTGACTGGAGCTCCTGCATATCCCCCAAACCCACCATACACCTTAATCTCTTTAACTTTCACCAAACCATCAACTCCCCTACTAGAATACATAAATCCACCCACAAACAAACCATTCTAGACTGGATACTGACCAACAACAATCCCTCTCCTATAAAACAGGAATACTCCCTGATAATATCAGCGACCACCTCCTTACCTTTATCACTAAACAAAAATGCAACAATCCCAAGCAAACTACTTATCGTACCAAATACAACAAAACAGAATTCAATCTAACATCCTTTCAAAATGAACTCAAAGAATATAACTGGTCAACTCTAAAATACCTCCCAATAGATGAAGCAGTAACCCATTTCAACAATACCTTCCTACAAATTCTAAACCAACATGCCCCATCCCGATTAGTCAGAGTCAGCTCCAAAGCAGCTCCTTGGCTCTCTGTTATAACTAAACAAACTATGAGAGCTAGAAATAAATTATGGTCTAAATGGAGGTCCACAAAAAGCCCTATTGACCATCAAAATTTCAAACATCTAAGAAACAAAACAAAGAAACTTATCATTCTGGATAAAAAAAACTACAACTTTCAATATCAACAAAACAAAAACCAAAACCCAAAAACATTCTGGTCAGGAATAAATAAACTACTCCACCCAGGCAACACCAAAACACCTACCCCAGCTAGCTTAGCACAAAACCAACCTAACATCATAGCCAACACCTTTAACAACTTCTTCTCTCAAACAGTCAACTCACTTGCAAGCACCATGACTCCCCCCCCTCCCTCCAAATTACCCCCACTCTTAACAGTACCCACACACTAAAACTTGAGACCGTCTCAACAACCTATATACGGAAACTACTTTCTAAACTAAAACCCTGCACCCCTTCTGCTGACAAACTTCCAGCTGAATACCTTCAGCTAGCTGCAACCGAAATAGCCTACCCAGTTTCCATCTTAATAAACAGAACCATAACAGAATCCAAAATCCCATCCTGCTGGAAAATCTCCCATATTATTCCACTCCATAAAGGAGGGAACTCTAACGAACTATCCAATTTTAGACCTATTGCCCTTCTATCTCCTCTATCCAAAATAATGGAATGCTGTATTCACCATCAACTTCCACATTATCTCTTAAATAACAACTTGCTTGTAGACTCTCAACATGGTTTTAGACCGCACCACAGTACTACTACTGCCCTTCTCTCCTTCTCTGACACTATAAATAAAAATCGAAATAACAACCTGTTCTCATCTGCACTATTTTTGGACCTCTCAAAAGCATTCGATATGGTCAACCATCAACTTCTCCTCGATACCTTAAAATCCCTATCACTGGATTCACAAGCATTACAGTGGTTCAACTCTTACTTGACTAATAGAAAACAAGCAGTCCTTTGGGACAGCCATTTATCCACTCAACTCCCAATTACTATTGGAGTCCCACAAGGATCCATCCTAGGCCCCCTACTTTTCTCCATTTTCATCAATAATCTGCCCAATTCCCTCCCAACATCCACATGTATACAATATGCAGATGATTCCACTCTCATCTGCTCTGCTTCCTCCCCAGCAGAACTCCACTCTGCTACCCAAGTAGTCTTCACTGCAGCAGAAAAATGGTTTCAACATATCTGTCTCCTCCTAAATCCCAAAAAAACCAAACTACTACTCTTTACCCCAACCTGTAAATCCACCCCAATCTCTTTTGCAATAACATCCTGTAATGGCACTGTCATCAAACCTGACAACTGCACTAAACTCCTAGGCGTCACCATAGACAACCAGCTAAATTTTGACTATCACATTGATTTAACTATCAAGACTGTCAATAAAAAGATTGGTGCCCTATACAGGCTAAAGCCCTATCTCACTGCTACTTCCTGAGTAGCCCTTGCCCAAACTCACCTTATCTCTACATTAACTTACGCCTCTCCCTCCTTTATCAACTTATCTAAAGCTAATCTTCAGAAACTGAATACTGCCTACCACAGTATAGCCAGATTTGCCACTGGCTCTCCATTCCAAACTCACCACTGTCTTAACTTAAAGAAACTCAACTGGCTTGAACTCCCGAACCTAATACTCCTACAACAACTGATCATCACTTTTAAAATTCTTCATTACCCCTCCAATATACCCATACTAAATAAACTTATCACACCTTATAAAAATCTCACGACACTCAGATCAGCCAACAAGCTACTAGTTACTACTTTGAAATCTCATAACAAATCAGGTGATTCCCTATTTGCAAACACTATCGGTTCTTACTGGAATAAACTTCCCACAGAACTGACCTCCCTAACCTCATGTCACCTTTTCAAAAAACAGATGAAAACCCACCTACTAATTCACTGGCTATGTCCCTGCTCCAATCCTGACTGAGCTCAGCACTCTTTATTACTCTCTCCAGTCTGCTACTTGTGTAATTCTTTCCACTCCCATTCTTACTTAGACTGACTTCTTCAGCCCCCTTTACTGGACCTTCACTCTTTTATCTCTCAATTTTTTTTGTTTACCTCCCCTTCTAGCCATCTTCTTTCCATCTCTTTCTACCCTTAGCTGACCTCCTATAATCCTGCTACCTTGGCATTTCATCACTATCCTGTTTCCACCCTCTCCTTTTCCAACTGGACACTCCCAACCTTTACCAATTTTATAATACTTATACCCAACAAATTATATTCTATCCCCACTTTCTGTCTATCTTATTTTTCCCCTTTTCCTCATCTTTAACTACTTAACTACCTGTTAAACCTTCAAACCTGCTCTTTTAACACTCGATACCAACAGTTTTTTGCTTCTGTAAATTACCTAATCTGTTATCATGACTACTGACTAACAACTATATTTTTTAACTTGACTAGTGATGTCTCTTAACTTAACTTTGTATTTTAATGCTTGAGCTTATCTCCTTAGCCACTTAACTGAACTCTGTTTGTTACCTACTCAGATTAGTCCAGGCAAACTGTATTTTGTCTCTGTACATTTTTTAGAATTAATTTTAGAAATGTTTTCGTAAATGTATTGTCTTATTCTGATAGTGGAGCTTTTCTCCTCGGGCCTCTGCTGAAAATGGACATGTATCCAGCCAGACTAGCCCGGTTAACAAATGTAAAATAAAATAAAATAAATACTACAATAGATGAACTAGAGGCTGGCCACATGCCTCCCAAAATGGGAAGGATCCTACATTCTAGAAGCCTGGTTAGACATATGGAGCCAATTAGCAGTGAGGTTTCTGCATTATGGAGTACTGCAGCAGTGATCCATTGGAATATCTACCATTATGGTACATTACTTACACAGCTGTACTGTTTAGCAAAGACATCATAATCAGATGTTATACTAAATGCTCTCAGCAATTTCAAAGATCAGTTGTAGAGGATGCAAACTGACATATTTACTATGAATTACAATTAATTTTGCTTCATATAAACTTCTATATCAGAACTACTGTTAGAAGTTAATGAATCTAATTTACCAATCCTTATTTCCTAAATACTCTTGACATGTTTCTCATTAACATGAATTGCTACTGCATTTTGCAATTTTCATGAATGAGCATCTGTAACATGTACATCTTATCAGATCATACTGCTTGGACAATATACAACATAGGTACAATACACTGACATAAAATTTCACAGCCAGTGGAGTTTAAACTGCCAAGTCCATAAGTCAAGCCAATCCAGTTCCCAGGACTCCAGTCATAGGGGACACCATTGTACAATATACTGATGCTCAACTCAGTAGGCTGAACAAGGAAAACATAACAGTCAGTTGTCTATTAGGGGGCCAGGATCCACCAAGTTAAGCACGCAGTTAAGTCATTGCACCACAGGTACCAGTATGATTCAGTCATAGTCCATGTGATATTCAGCTGCTGTACCACCTTTATCTTTTATCCGCCAGGTGGATACATTGTTATAAGAAAAGTGCAGTCCGGGTCTGAACTGTCTGCAAACACAAACAGCTAATGTTAACTTTCTGTATGTGTCTACCTGTTTGAGTTAATATTCATTATCCCCTGGAGAGCACTCTGCTTTGGCTTGTAAGCAGCCCCCCCCCCCCCACTCACACTCATCTTCCATTTCTCTTTTATTCCCTTCTGTTAGCAAATAGTATCCATAACTAATCAAATACTGTGTGTTTGTTAATTTAAACTGAGACCACAGTAGCCTACTGAAACAAGGTTATCCTGTTTTTCCACCTGAGAAATGGTTAAGAAATGACTTACAGCTTCAGAGCACTCCTTGGTCAATTCTGATTGTTTCTTAAAGCAACCTTGTCTTTGCTCGGATCTTGGCTCATCCCACTCCATTCCCCCTCGCTGCACTCAGGCTCACTCCACTCCCTTCCCTGCCCCAATATCCCACCCACCCCCCAATATCTGCTTAAGTATTTATAACTAACCCCTCCCATTACAAATCACTACCTATCTACAATACATTTACACTCACACACAGCAGCAACTACCCAACAGAAACATACCCAGGAAGCATCCCAAACATCTCATACAAAACTTCTAACATTGAATAGGTGACATTATAATCCATCCCTCCTATGCCAAAACTTCCTACCACATTAACACAAACTATCTGTATTACCTTCTCAGGTACCCAATCCCATACTTTACATTTTGACTAATATCTACTTAATTCCAAACTCACTCCCCATTATATCATGAATAGTTGTCATGTCTACCAAACCTCTTTCACTTCTAACTCAAATACCACTACTTATTACCATATCTTACCTAACCTATCTCACCCAACCACTCAGTGCAAATCACCCACTCCCATTTCATACAACTAAGCCAATCTCCATGATGCACACATATTCCTCAACCTGCATATCACACAGTCTCTACCCCTTCAATAATAGTATGCTGTTCACCTACAGACTCTTACCTAACCCCCAAAACTCTACTCACATCTATATTAGCCACATCCCCATAAAGCTTACACCCCATAGATTACATACCAAGCAACTCAAATACCTCTACAGCCTTCTCATCTCTATCCTTCTCTCTGGCGACATTCACCCAAACCCTGGCCCTTCTCCCCCCACACATCTCAACCTCCCAATTCCATCCTCCTCCCATAACTGGTAATCCCCTCTGTTTCTCAGCTCTAAATGCTCAGAGCATATGCAACAAAATTCCTAACCACCATGCCTGGCTTCTCCATAATCAACCAAATATTCTGGCCATCTCAGAAACTTGGCTCAAACCCCATATAAAAGACACTGAACTAATACCACCCAACTGCTCTATAATTAGGAAAGATAGAACACATAAAAAAAGGAGGGGAGTTGCTCTGCTCTACTCATCATCCCACTTAGTTAGCCCCTATACTAAACCTATTCCCAAATTTGGCAAGACAGAACTAATTCCAGCCCTACTTCATATAAACAGACATAAACGTATATGCATAGTCTTCCTTTATATCCTTCCTGGAGTCAATATCTCAACCTTTGAAGATATTCTGTCCTGGTTCTCTAACAACATCACTAATGAAACTATAATCCTGGGTGATGCTTATATTAACTGGTCAACAATTAAATCTTTTAGAAACTCACTTAATATAAACTTGTACAACTTCACTCAGCTTATTAACTCAACAGCTATGCCTTCCAAGAACATCCTTACTGGAAGTACCCTGGACTGGATTCTAGTTTCTCATCCACATTACATCTCTGATAGTTGCAATCTGCCCGACCCATTAGGTAACCACTTCTCCACTTTTGCCCACTGTCTTCCCTCCTCCATATAACTAACTCATACCTAAATCTTCACTCTCTGTCTGAAAATTTTAATCCTAGCACATTCTGAAATGCACTAAAAAAATGAACTGGAACCCACTAAAAACCCTTCCCTTAGAAAATGCTGCTACCTACTTTAACTCAACTTTCCTCAACTT
Source organism: Protopterus annectens (assembly GCF_019279795.1). Lineage (NCBI taxonomy): Eukaryota > Metazoa > Chordata > Ceratodontiformes > Protopteridae > Protopterus > Protopterus annectens. The sequence continues at coordinate 1,678,842,138 of NC_056743.1, forward strand.
GCTTGACTCCTTTGCCCCTTTGAAAACAAAACACATAAGAAGCAATCCTGTACCTTGGCTAACCCAAAATACCTTACTAGCCATGCAATTCTGGGATAAAGCCTTGAAACGCTACTTCAAAAATAAAACTATCACCACCCTTAATGAATTTAAAACACTTCATAACAAAGTAAAAAAAAGTATTATCTCAGACCGCAAAGCCTACTTCTTTACATGCCAAACCAACCATAACACCAACCCCAAAAATTTCTGGCATGGAATCTCCTCCCTTCTCAACCCTGGCAAAAAAGAAAACCCCTGCCCTGATCCAGATGCCTCTGACTTGGACTTAGCCACCCAATTTAACACTTTCTTTATCGATTCCATAAGTAAACTTACATCATCCTTCACTTCCCATTTGGCTTCCCCACCCTTATTTCCACCTATCCCTCCCTCCCTTAGCATCTCCTGCTCCCAACCTCCTCCTTTCTCCTTCAACCCCATCCCTACAGCCACCATAAAAAAACTTCTACTAACATTGAAACCTGGCTCCAATGCCCCTGATGGTATACCGTAGAAGGCATAGGTCTTCCCTTCTGCATTCTTATAAATTGATATATTGCTGAATTCCCCAGCTCTGGAAAAAGGCCTTTATTATTCCACTCCATAAAGGTGGTAATAACAATAATATCACAAACTTTCGACCTATCACTATCTTATCCCCCATTTTTAAACTTCTCGAAAAATGCATCCATCTAAAACTTCTACCTTACCTCATAAACAATCAACTTCTAACCCCTACTCAACATGGTTTTAGACCTGGACACAGCACTACCACAGCTCTCTTCTCCTTCCTAGAAACCATTAATAAGGCCCGTGACACTGGCGATATATTGCTGAATGTCAATTCCCCAGCTCTGGAAAAAGGCCTTTATTATTCCACTCCATAAAGGTGGTAATAACAATAATATCACAAACTTTCGACCTATCACTATCTTATCCCCCATTTTTAAACTTCTCGAAAAATGCATCCATCTAAAACTTCTACCTTACCTCATAAACAATCAACTTCTAACCCCTACTCAACATGGTTTTAGACCTGGACACAGCACTACCACAGCTCTCCTCTCCTTCCTAGAAACCATTAATAAGGCCCGTGACACTGGCTACATTGTGTCCACTCTCCTCCTTGACCACTCTAAGGCATTCAACACTATCTCTCATAATTTTCTTTTCACTAAACTCTCCAAACTAAATCTATCCCACTCCTCTATTAGCTGGTTTACCAGTTAGCTCTCAAACAGGCAGCAAGCAGTCAGATGGAAAAAAGCCACCTCCCCTTTTCTCAATACTCCCACAGGTCTCCCCCAGAGTTCAATTTTAGGCCCCCTTCTATTCAATATATTCATAAAATATTTCTACCAAGCCATACCAAATGCCAACCTTATCCAATATGCTGATGATTCAACAATAATCTGCTCTGCCTCTTCTGTACCCACCTTAATTAAATTAACCCAAGATGCCTTCTCCTCCACTGAGCAATGGATGATGGACAACCATCTAGCACTCAATGCTACTAAAACTAAACTCATGATATTTACTACTTCCAAAACTACCACCCTAGATAAAACTTCATTCTCATTCACCAGCCAAAATAATACTCCTCTCGAAATAGTCTCTAATGCTGAACTACTAGGAGTCCTGATTGATGACCATATTAAGTTTAATAATCATCTACAAGTAAATATCAAAAATACACACAAAAAAACAGCCATGCTTTACCACCACAACAGTTACATCTCTCCCTCCACTAGGTTCACTCTCGCCAACACTTACTTTATCCCATCCCTCCTATACAGTGCCTCTATCCTTACTAACCAGCAATCCTCCTTCAAAATTAAACTCTCGTCTTGCTATAATAAAATAACAACATTTACAACTGGCCATAGATGCACTTCCCATCAATGCACTGCTCTATGCCAGCTGAATTGGCTTGAGCTGTCCAATTACCTCATCTATATTCAACCTGTCCAAGCACATAAACTTAGTTTCACCCCCTCTCTCTGTCCTCTCTTGCCACCACCTTTAAAATGCACCAACCAAATAGACTTTTGAGATCTAATTTCCAAAATCTAATTGAACTGCATAAACCTGCCCATCCACCAGGCAAACATCTAATGTCCTTCTCTCTTGCACACCACTGGAATTCCTTCCCACCTCTCATCTGCACGCCAGCAGCCTCTCTTCATTCAAAACCTTACTTCAAATACACCTAACTTCACTATGGGAATGCTCTTGCTCCTACCCCACATAATCTCCCTACACTATAGCTAATCTCTATAAGATATAATTCACAATAGCCTCCCATTGTTTTGTACCCCTAATAAAGTCTAGGAATTAGCATAACTCCTAGAATGGTACAATTCATGAGCCTAGAAATTAACTGCATGAATTAGCATAACTATTAAAACAATGACTGTTTCTGTTATTGCATCGTGGTAATATGTTAAACTGTTAAAAACTTTGACTGTTTGTAAATATTATTCTTATTCCATTGTACTAATATGTGCACTCTACTAATATGTGCTTTTCTATTTGTTTAATTTTTGCTTCATTTGTGCACATTACATTTCTCTAGTAACTTACTCTTATGTTAAATCTGTAATTTGTAATTTTCTGGAGCTTTTCTCCCCGGGACTCCATCGAAAATGGGCTCTCTGTGGCCCAATGGACTATCCTGGCAAACAAACTATAAATAAATAAAATAAAATAAAATAAATAAATGTAGGCATAAATTATGTGAGACATAACCCCTTAGAGTATATGAAGAGAGACATTATGGAACTCTCAGATAAGGTGTCACAGGATGGAATGTGCCTAGCACTGAGCAGCATTCTACCTTCACTAAGGATGGTGCCACAATAACAACAGAAGATGACTGACTTTAGTAATTGGTTTATTTTTTGGTGTCATTCTAGATGGATACAATATTTGTCGAGTCTATGTCAAATATTCGAACTTCCAAAATGTCGAATACCATATGGTCGATATTTGGAAGTTCGAATATCTGATAAAAAAAAAAAAAAAAGAAAAACATACTCTAACAGTGCGAGCAGGGGGCAAGCCCCCCTGCACCACCCACACCACCCCTACTTAAATACACCAACTCTGAGACCGTCCTTCAGTGCAGAAAAAGGAAATTCTCCCATTGTGAACTGTACGGCACCGTTAAAAGTCAGCCTTCGAAAACTTGAAATGTCGCACATATGGTCTCGACCATATAATGGTCGACATTTTAAGCATTCAAATAATTGACATAGACCCTATTTGTCAGTGTGGAATGACATGGCTAACAAACCATCTTTCTTTGCCAAGGATGGTAATCTAAAGGTGTTAGTGTTCAATGCCAGGAGTCTAAACAAGATGTTCCACTCTTATTCAAGCTCTCCTCATCTTGAATAATGTGAAAATCTATGCAGTTACTAAGGCATGATTTAAAGCTGCAGAGATACCCCAGCAGTTCAAGGTTCAGTACCTTCTACACATTTAGACCAGCAACTACACAGAGAGGTACTAAAGGTAAACTTTTCTCAATCTACATCAACAGCAAGCATCATATATATGTGTGTGTGTTTGTGTGTGTGTGTGTGTGTGTGTGTGTGTGTGTGTGTGTGTGTGTGTGTGTGTGTGTGTGTGTGTGTGTGTGTGTGTGTGTGTGTGTGTGTGTGTGTGTGTGTGTGTGTGTGTGTCTGTGTGTGTGTGTATAGATAGATATATATATATATATATATATATATATATATATATATATATATATATATATATATATATATATATATATATACATGTATGTATATGACTTCCTCTATGTCCCATGAAACCCATATCTCTTGTTTAGATCAACTGGAGACTCTCAAATTCAATCAAATACCATACTCATGGAAGACTTTAATTATCCCCATATACAATGGAAGTCCTACACAACCCCAAATTTGCAGGTGGAGACATTTCTAGACTTTGTAAACACAAACACCTTGTAGACAGGTTACTCTCAAATATGGGAGAACCAGCCTTACCAATGGTGTATACTGTCTGTCATGGTTGGCAAGGTAAGACCAGAAAGCAGTCTCTTTGAAATAAGAATCAGTTCTGAAAGTCCAGAAACCCCTGTAACACATAAAAACTACTCCAAGGCAAACTACCTTTTATTAAGTGATACCCTGTATAAATTTCAAGCACCTCAAAACTTAAATAACACAGCAGCCCATGTGGAATTATTCACAGAAGTTCTGAAGAGCCACAGCAATGACTGCATAGAGGCCACTGTGCCTACCAGACGTAAGCCCAAAACTAACTAAAAAAAAAAAAAAATAAAATAAAAAACACCTTAGTGGAATCCAAAATTATAAAGGTTGTACAACAAAAGAAAAAAGCATAGCTAAAATTAGGAAGTGCAACACCAAAAAAGATAAAAAAATCTGATTAAACAGAATAGACAACTAGGTGGACTAATTAAGTCCAATAAAGCAAAATTTTAGGTGAAGGTAATGTCCCAGGCCAAGGGCAACCATAAGGACTTTTTTAGTCATGTCTGATACCTCAAAGGCAGCACACAGCAGTATGCTGAACAGCTGGTAAATGGAGCCCACATTCACTGAACTGGGAGATAAAGCAAATCTTCTGGCTGACAAATTCATCTAAAATGTTACACCATCTCTCACCAAGCTACCCCCAGGAAATGTCATCTATCATAATCCCTCCAAGTATCAGTCCAGAGCAGTTCTTACATACATTCTCTATGGCCAAGAGTACAGCTTTGTTGTGCCCTGATAATATCCCAGCATGCCTTCTAAATACCCTTAATTATGACCTAGCAGTGTCACTGGAATCAGTGTTCAACCACAGCCTCCAAAAAGGCTTTATGTCATGTGAATGTAAAGCTGCAACAATCATCCCTCTGCACAAGGGTAGACCATCAATGGATCCCAGGAACTACAGACTTACTAGTCTGGAGAGAATTATCATGGTAATGATTAACAATGACATAGGGAACCTTATGTAAGTGGATCCAACCTAGTCTGGTTTTGTCAAAGGTAGGTCATGCCTACTGAACCTGGTGGACTGCTTTAAAAAAGGTCATGATTGCATTGGTTGAGGACAAAATGATGCATACTGCCTACTTTTTTAAAACACCTTTATTAAATTATCACTTGTGACATAGGTACATTTACATTTATATAAAAGTAATCAAACTGTATTAACAAGTTAAAATTAACAAACATTATGCTTCCCATATATTGCTATACATCATATAATCTAAGCAACATTACATAAAGTATTCAATTCCTACCTCTTTTCTTTAAACAAGAAACATATTTATTAAACCATCACTTACAATATAAGCAATCATACATTTATATAAATACAAACCACACCACCACAATCTTAGTTGCAAGCATTTTACATCACAAACCATACTGATACACTCCCAGCTGCAAACATTGTACATCACTTATAATCTACCCAATCATTTTCAGTCAAACATTACATAGCTCATTTAAGTCCTGCCTTATTTTAAACCTCATTCCTCCTGTTTGTATTATTCCCACATTTCACATTTTTCCTATATAGGTTGCTCCTACCTTTTTTCTAAAGATTTCAATTCCAGTTATTTTATTGATTTTACTATATTCACTACTTCTAATATAGTTGGTTTAGATTATGATTTCCATTATGCAGTAATTGCTTTTTTGGCAGCCATCATAATTAGAGACACCAAGGCCTTACCATGTCTAGGCAATTCCAGTTCTGTATCACAGCTCAAAAAATTCATCTCCCTTGTCACGCCACTCTGCCCACCCAGCATCTCCAACAGTGCATCCCACAGGGCATCCTTAAAATCCACCAACTCACTGTACCCCCAGAAAATTTGTCCTCAATTATCTCTCTCTTCCCTGTCAAATCTCCTGCCTTTGCTAGCTACCTGAGGAAAAGTTCTCTGGAGTCTACTTGGGGCATAAAAATATCTATGTAAACATTTCCAAGCAAAAATCCTAAATATTCTAGATTTTGTTGTATGCTTGAGAGACATACATATATCCTTCCATTGTTCTTTGTGAATTCTTATCCAATCTCTCTCTTCCTAATCCTTTCTAACCTCCACTGATTGATTCATAAAGATATCATGCAATATTTTATATGCTCTACTAATTATTGTTTTTGTAATGACAGCTTCTGTTCTAGATTCTACTAAAATCTCTACCAGTGCTGGTCTTTCATTTAGGACCCCCTACTTCTTTTTCTTTGCCTATACTCTGATATCAATCCTTGATGGGGAAAGCAATCTCTAAACTGCAGTCAAAAAAAATTCTTGGCATCTTCCCATTCTATCATCTTTCCATCTCTAGTTATTTACTTCCAATACCTTTGTTCCTTTGCCAGTTTTCTCTAATAAATCCATCCCTCTATTGCCTGCTGTCTATATCCCTAGTTACAGTCATCCCTATTGCCAGAACCTCCTTTCTCCTTTCCCATGTTGATTTAATTCTCAGAATACTTTCTACTACTTTATGGCTTATCTCCGTAAAGGCCTGAACCCAAAATCCCAGTCTCTCATTGTTTCTTGAGCTTCCCCCCTGTTTCAACATCATCCCTTTCCACTATGAATTATAGTTTTCTGCTTGTGCTATGTATCGGAGGCTTAACTGTGTAGCACTGAAATACCCCTTCAAATTGAGTAATCCCAATCTGTCCCATTCTACTGGGAGAATCCTACCTTTACCTAGATAAGGTGTCTGATACAATACCCCACTTGGGCATTGTAAACAAACTCATAGAATTAAGCATAAATCCTTATGCAACTCTCTGGATAACCAGCTGGCTCACAAACAGGACTCAGAAAGTTAGGATTAGAGAGAGATTACCTTCACTAAGAGGCCAGTCACCACTGAAGGCCCCGGCAGGACTCTGTACTGGGACTGTTCCTCTTTGATATCTATTTATCAGAAGTCAATGTCAAGGGGACTTTGGCTTACCAAGTTTGCAAAGATATACAAGCTAGGAACAATCATAGAAACCCACTAAGATATCAACACCTGGGGTGGAGTCTAGATGGTCAACTGAGAGCAGTGAATCTTGAGAGCTCCATAAGTTAGTATGATAATATAGGAAAATTTTATTATTTCAAGTTTAAAAATGTCAGGAATCTATAGATAAACTAGTAAACTACATAAATTTCAGTTTTGGTGGAGATATACAAACATTTTCCTGTCAAGTAATTTAGAGATATATTGAGTCACTGAATATGAACAACTCAAGGAATTCACACCCACATGCTGCTTTGAAAAAAAGAACTGCAATTGATGACATCTACCTTACAGGAACTAACTTTGAAGATGGTTGGCTTTAAACATGACTTAGAAAACCTCAAATTAAATTCTCAGAAACAGACTGATACTCTTAAGGAACTATTAGAGCAACACCAGACAAAAATAAAAAATATAAAGACTTCTCTAAATGACATTGAAGGGAGACTCAAAGAAGAAGAATTCCAAAAAGAATTTCTGCTTAAACAGAATACATGGCTGCTTAACAAAATAGATGACTTAGAAAACAGGGAAAGGAGAAACAACATAAGGATCTTTGGTCTGCCTGAAAACACTGAAGGTGAAGACATTATTTCATTCTTAACAACCTAGATTCCTGAAATTTTAGACTTGAAAGAGGGACTTTCATTTGGAATTGAAAGGGTGCATAGAGCACTGAGGAAATCTGCTTCTAACTCAACAAATACTCCACCCAGATCCATCATTTCTGGACAAGAAACTAATATTAAAATCTGCTTGGAGAAAATCACCCTTAAAATACAATCAAAGCCTGATAAGGTTTGACAATGATTATTCTTCCAGAATACTAGAGCAAAGGAAAAATGTCTGGCCAAAAATAAAACTGTTGAAACAAAACAACATTAAAGCACAGCTGGCCTTTCCAGCAAAGATAAAATACCTTTTGCCAATGAGATGAGAACCTTTAATGACTTAGAAGTTACTATATTCATCAAAAACAACAACATAGTGCCTATCCCACAAGAAATGGAATGGATGGCCTCTGCTCTTAAAAGAATAAAAGAAACAAATCCTTGGACTGATGTTAGAAAGAAGAAACAAAAAAATGATTTCAAGATAGCTGTCCCAAAAAAAAAATAACTCTTACAACTACATCTCTCAAAGTATCAGCTGATATGGTACATCACTTGTCATCTGTTTTTATTTAAAAAAAGAAGGGATTCTTAAACAACTGAGAAACAGTAATGATTTATTCAGAATGTTCAAAGAGTCCAATAATTCTTCACAAACAAAGGTAGGTCAAGATGGGTTACTATTTACATTATATTTAAACCAAACAAAGCAACATATAATAGAAACATATAAGTTTCTATTCCCCTATTTAAACTCAACGAATAATTTTGTTCATTTTTCATAGATTTTACTTATAATAATTTAAGTAATTAATTAACTACATCAGCAAGGTACCATTCACCAGAGTTCAGACTCAAATGTAACAAAATAACATCATATATAATAGCAGTAACAGTAGAGTGTTTTGAAAAGGAAAACAAAAATGCTGTTGTGGAGACTAATGCCTTCTTTAGTTAAAGTATAATTTAGAAATGGCATGTATATCCTGGTTAAATAATAGTAGCAAACTCTTAATACAAATATCATCATTATTCTGTCTAAATATTCTTAATATAAATTATGGCAGGTATTACAGCTACGAGTGCTGTTTGATCAACCCTGATATGGTGTGTGTGGATGCAGCTGTATCTGGCAACTAGTACAAATGTCATTATTATTCTGTCTAAACATAGTTAATATCAATTATGGCAGGTACAATAGCTTCAAGTGCTGTTTGATTAAACCTGACATGGTGTATGTGGATGCAGCTGTGTTTGGCAGCTGTTATATGTTGTCATTTTCATCTCCGGGAAGCTGTGGGTTACGACTTGTGATCGACGTTTACTGATGTTTATAAATTAGGAAGAGACATTTAGTATTTTATCCTGGATCCAGGGGAAGGGGGAGGATAGAACTGTGATTTGGGATATTTTGGCAGAGAATGGTTTGTTTGTACATCTACTGAGTGAGAGGTGGGAGGGCTGGATGAGCGTGTTGTTGTAGTGGCTTGTTGGGAAGTTTTTTATTTTCTTTTTTTTTTTATTTGTTGATCTGTTTGCTCTCTGTTCTTTTTCTGGATGCTGCCTCACTGAAAGGGAGGGGATTTAGGCATGAAGATGCAATGAAGTGAAGCTTTGCTTTAGCTGCATCGTGAGCCTCTGGTATGCAGTACACAGACACATTAACAGAAACAGATGCTCCCAGGTTGCTATGGTAATGGACACAGAGTGATGATAATGCTTAACAGCTTGTGGTCTCTCAAATAACTAAGCAACAGCCAAAAAAAAAAAACACACACACACACACACACAATAGTTATGTAATGTATGATTTTAGTAAATCTAGACATAATATATATAATCGTCACATAAGATAAAGCAGTCTGCTGAATTTAGATATTAAAGACTGGATTTAATAATATGGGCTTGTGTATAATAACACTACTGTCTTAACTTGTCATAAATGAAATGCACTACTTTGAACATCAAGGGGAAACATGATTTTCTTATATAAGTAAATATGCATAACAAGACGTGTAATTGTTTTAACCTGAATTGTAGTTTTTGTAACCCATCTTAACCATATATAATACTTAAGTGGTTACCAAGATAACTAATGTTTTATACATGACATTAAACTGACAAAGTTGTTCAAGAGAAACAATAGATGCCTGAACATGAAATGTCACAGAATGTAACAATCATATTCTGAACAAATAGTATTAAATTGACAATTGGTAGGGCCAATAGTCTAGTACCTACCTATGATCCTATAGGAAATTCACCCCAGGGATCACTTCTGTAGCTCTGCTTGACAGGGGCAAAGGAAAATAATTTACTTGGGTGACAAAAGCCAGGGTACCTTTTTGGCTAGGCTTATATAGGCCTTAGGGCCAATAGCCTAGTTTCTACCTATGAACACTCAGTTTAATAACATGGGCTTGAGTATGATAACACTACTGTTTTAAGTTGTCAAAAATAACATACACTATATTGAACATCAAGGGGAAGCATGAAGATTTTCTTAAATAAGTAAATATGCATAACAAGTCATGTAATTGGTTTAACTTGAATTGTAGTTTTTGTAACCCATATTGACCATACATAATACATAAGCTGTTCCCAAGGTAAATAAAGTTTTATACATGACATCAAACTGACAAAGTTGTTCAAGAGAAACAATAGACACCTGAACTTGAAATGCCACAGAATGTAACAATCATATTCTGAACAAATATCGATCAAATATCGGGATGGCAAATTTGCAAGTTGAATTGGACTATAATCCAGAATCGAGGGGAAGTAATGAAAGGTGGCTAAATATCACTAAAAATCAAACAAACCCTTTATTGACACTGGATCTAACAATGCCGAATTCTAGGAACTTGAATATTGACGTTGCTGATATTGAACACTTCAATACTTTGTTTAAGCAATTAGAAAATGAATTGCACAGAATGCAAAGATATGTATGGCAACACAAACACCTAGAAGCATGCATACATTTCAGTATAGTCCCCAGGGGCATGAGAGTCCTATGCATGCCGACGTACGGGGAAAGTCAACCCGAATTACTTAGAAAATGGCAAGAAATAAATTTGGATACAAGTCGCAAGTACATGCAACTTGTAATAGATCATTTCTTGCCCTTGGAACAAGAAATATTGAAGAATGTAACGAAACTAAATAAAGATATATGGCAATTGTTTAACACTGAACCCTGTATCCAGAGACTAGAGGACTTATATATACAAATTGAGTCCTATGGTAACAAACTACAGTTAACCAAACATCGCAAGTTACAATGAGATCATCGCGATTTTTTGGAAGGTTTGTTTTGTTTGCGTGAATGAGAATGCCAGAATGAGGATGGGAGAGAAGGCAACAAACCAGCTGGATACTACGTTAGTTATTAATGAAAATGCTCCTTGTTTGACTAGGTCGAAAGAGAACAATTCACTTATTAACATTTCTGATAATGCGTTTGTCACGCCACCAGATACTGTTGAAAGGTTAGCAACTGCTTCCACACCCTTGCCAAATCAAGAAGCAGATAAGAACAAAGCAAGTATAGGAAGCAGTGGGGCTATACCAAAAAATAGTAACACCTCGGCAGCTTTTTTACCGTATGCAATACGGAAGCCCTTGTTACAAAGAGAACGGTCCGGGAGTTGGGACAGGAGGAAGAGGAAATTCTCAGGAGAGAATATGCCGCAGAGATGCCGCCAGAGACAGTAATTAACTTATTTTTTAATTTATCTGCATTTATATTGTCTGAATCTGATGTTAGCCTCCTAAACAAAGGCTTAACATTTATACCATCGCAAACAAGTAAGCTAGAAAGCTTACTAATTGATTTGAGGATGTTTGGTCGTATGCTAGCTTTGAAATTGTTATTTTTATGGCAATAAGAGTTGTGATTCAGGCAGTAATGATGAATTTACATGTTTTAAACAAAAAAGCACGTTTACCCCCCCCCCCCCCCCATACCGACCCATATAGAAGGTTTTATCAAATCATGTGAAATTAGTTTCTATAAATATTTCTTTGAAGGGAAAAGAAAGTGTTTATTTTTTAATATAAATACTGATGAAGGATTATCTTTGAAGAAGTTAGTGAATGAGTCTTCTATAACAATTAGACCTGCAGACAAAGGAGGTGGTTTAGTGTTACTTAACACTGAAGATTACATCTCTTCTATGTTACAGATGCTAGGAGACCAAGATACATATATTATGATTACTTATGAAAAGTTTTTAAATATGTTGAAAAAAATAAATGATGAGTTATATGAACTGCTAATGTACTATCAGATAGATAAGGAACTATATGATTTTTTTGTTATTGAACATCCAAAAATACCAGTTATAAAAGCTTTACCCAAAATGCATAAAGATATACTTCCACCACCTTTGAGACCCATTGTAGATGGTGAGGGATGGGCTACACAGAATATATTCATCTTTTTAGAAAAAACATTGAGGCCCATAGTAAATAAGATTCCCACCATTTTAAAGGACACTTATCACCTGTTGGATTTAATAGATCAGCTAAAGGTTGACTTACGACAAGGTACCCATATCTTGGTGACATTAGATGTACGAAATTTATTTACGTGTATCCCAAATGAGGAGGGAATACAAGCTATAAGAGAATTACTATAACTTTTTCCTGAAATGAATGTCAACAAAGTAACATTGATTTGTCAATTATTAGAAATTGTCCTCTCCAATAATGCGTTTTCCTTTTTAGGACAAATATATCTACAAAAGTGGGGTGTTGCAATGGGAACACCTAATTTAGTGGTTAACCACTGGGAGAGAGAATGTTTGTTTACAAATGAATCATACAAGAAGATTTTTTTATATGCTAGGTTTGTAGATGACATACTGATTGTGTGGGAGGGCACAATGATAGAGTTTGAGAGATTTTTATGTCATCTTGAAAGTACATCCAGTTTTTTAAAATTCACCATGGAAGCATCTGATACAGAGGTGAAATTTTTGGATGTAAACTTAAGCATTAAAAATGGGAATATTAGATCCACGTTACACAGAAAGGAATGTTGGAAGAACACACTCCCCAGGTACGATAGTATGCACCCAAGACACGTGTTCAAGGGCATCTTAAAAAGACAGTTTTGTAGGCTAGATAGAAAATGTGAAGAAGATTTAGATTTCACATTACAGGCAGATAAGCTAGAAAATCTATTTATACAGAGGGGTTACAATAAGGTATTAGTGAAAGAAATTAGGAATCAAGTGAAGAGAGCTACAAATACAACAAATACACTAGAGATGGTAAAGACTAACTCTATTAAATATAAGGAACAGACTGTGAGATATGATGAGAAAATACATTTTGTCACCACCTTTACCAATGATAATAGAGTAATCAAAGAAATCATAAGTAGCCATTGGCAAATTTTAACTATAGATAGCAAGACATTAGAATTAGTAGGCAAAACTCCTAGCTTCACATATCGAAATAGCAAGAATCTAAAAAGACTGCTATGTACCACACATAGCAGCAATGGAATAATAGGCACTCAGGTTAGAAGTAAACTTGGAACATTTCCGTGCTATAATTGTAATATGTGTAAATATATTACAGGGACACAGGTATTTATTCACCCTGTTTTGAATTATTCATTCACTCCTAGATTCTTTGCATCTTGTAATACATGTAACATTATTTATTTAGCCATCTGTGAATGTTGTTCTGCTTTTTACGTGGGACTCACGAAAAGAGAATTAAAGAAAAGAATTTACAACCATGCATATGATATCAAAAAGAATAATGAACTCAATGCATTAGCAAAGCATGTGATTCAATATAACAGCCATAACTTTAAATTTAGGGTTTTGCAAATTGTAAATAAAAATGAAAGAGGGGGTGATTCTGTGAACATTTTGGAACAAAGGGAATTAGAATGGATACTAAAACTAAGAGCACATTATCCTCCGGGCTTAAATCAATATGTCCCTTTGAAGCCGGTTTTAAAGCATCGTAGATAATGCAGATGTTATAATATAGATATCATGCATCTTTATATACATGTGTTTTTATATATTAATTTTACATATTGTTATGTTTATATATTTTATTAACCAATTGACAGAATTGTTAGTTTTATATATATGCATATTGATTGATTAGATTATATTATACAGTATTATACCATTCATAGATTTGCACTATGCACTTTAATATATATTATATTAAAATGTACATAATATGTGCTTTTATTTGATGAAGGTGTCTTGATTCTGAAATAGTGAAAAATGAGTAAGAAAATATAGACCAGAAAGTTTTTATGTGATTAGTTTTTATATATTAAGGTAGTGTTATGTTTTTTCATGAAATACATATATACAGATGTATGCAATATTCTGATTTGATATAGGATATATATATATATATATATATATATATATATATATATATATATATATATATATATATATATAATTTTGTATTTGAATGAATCTATCTACAAAAATGAACACATAGCCCTTTAACTGAAATAAGAGGTTGCCTTAAGTTAAGCCCTTAAATGGTTTTCTAATTAATTAATTATACTAATTGAATACAATGTTTGACTATATAAACTGAAATAACAGAGCTTGTAACAGAATCTGATGCAGCGTACTACAGTTACGCGAAAGCGCTTATTCTTTGTGGTTTTATGGATGGAATAAAGAGGAATTTTCATATTATTTCGTCTCACTTGGACTGATTCAGCATTTGAGTGTGTGAGTACTTTCAGTGACTTTAGTGCCTTCTCCATGTGGATGCACTTGTGTTTGTTCTACTATTCTGAACAAATAGTATTAAATTGACAATTAATAGGGCCAATAGCCTAGTACCTACCTATGAACCTATAGGAAATTCACCCCAGGGATCACTTCTGTGGCTCTGCTCGACAGGGGCACAGGAAAATAATTTTCTTGGGTGGTGAAAGCCAGGGTACCTTTTTGGCTAGGCTTATATAGGCCCTAGGGCCAATACCCTAGTACCTACCTATGAACACTCAGTTTAATAACATGAGCTTGAGTATAATAACGCTACTGTTTTAAGTTGTCATAAATGACATACCCTATATTGAACATCAAGGGGAAACATGAAGATTTTCTTATATAAGTAACTATGCATAACAAGTCATGTAATTGGTTTAACTTGAATTGTAGTTTTTGTAACCCATCTTGACCATACATAATACATAAGGTGTTCCCAAGGTAACTAATGTTTTATACATGACATCAAACTTGACAAAGTTGTTCAAGGGAAACAATTAAAGCCTGAACTAGGAATGTCACAGAATGCAACAATCACATTCTGAACAACTAGTATTAAATTGACAATAATTACTCAGTTTATCCTTTGCTGATTATATAAAATAGAATGTTGCCATTTAAATCTAAAAACTTTCAGTATATTCCATAAAATGGCAATATATGAGTATGGAAAGGGAACTTATAATCATTAATCACAATAAGTGAATTTGCTGTTTTTAACCTAGAATTTCACTCATTTTATAATAAAAAATGTCAGGTATGAAAATCCTTATGTGTAGGAAATGGGGGAAGAGGGAAGCACTGATAATTAAAATGCACTAACTTTCATTAATAATTACATAAAACAAACTTGATGCTTTAAGTAAGTTAGCAAGAAACAAAGTGATTACTTAAATGCTGGCAAACAATGAAATGTAACTTCTGATATATCGATTAAAATACATTATATTACAAATATTAGCTATAAATATTTTTACCATCTATTTAGATTAAGTAATAAGGGTGAATATGTTAAATAACTGTCTGCTATAATCTTTTACTGAGGTTTTACATATGATATATCCTACTTTACTATGACTGAATTGCTTATCTATCTTTCATGTAAATATTAATTGCTTATACAATAAGTAGACATTTAAATTGTATTAGAATTTGGTCTAATTTACAGTAGTACTATATCTGTTCAAAATAATATAAATATTGCTTATTCCTATTGCAAATATTCTCCATATGATAATTCAATTTATGGAGCTCAAATGTTCTGGATTGTCAAGGTATGAGTGATAATTGATGGATTTAGGTTTATCCATCAAATTAGGAATGATTTTCATTCCATGGCTAGTGCGGATCTTAGTTTTGTTAACATTTGTTAATTTAAATTTATTTCACAAAAACATTTTTAGTATGCCTGACCAAAACATTACTTTATTGGTAAATACTCAAAGTATAAAACTGATAATTTCCTTTAAAAGCTCAAACATATACTTTATAGTTATCAGAGGAAAATGTTTAATAGTCACAATAAAACAAAAAATGTATAGTCTAAATAGCCTAAGATGGATTTAACTTTATTATCTTTAAATACCAATGGCTTAAACAATCCTAGCAAAAGTTTAAAATCTACTAAAATATTTAAAACTGAACAAAGCACAAATTGTCTTCCTTCAAGAAACTCATTTAAAAACAAATGACAATTAGAAATGGAATCCTACGGAATATATGATATTGGAACAATCCACTTATAAGACAAAGACAAAAGGGGTAACAATTTTATGGAAAACAAATGTGATTAACCCAGAAATCATTTATAAGTCATCTAGTAAAACACCAATTGCTTTCTCCCACTCAACATGGTTTCAGGCCTGGACATAGCACCAATGCATCCCTCATTTCCTTCTTAGACACAGTAAATAGAGCTTGCAATGCTGGCTCCTTAGTTTCTGCACTCTTTAGCTATCAAAGGCATTCAACACCATTTCCCACTCTCTACTGCTTACTAAATTCTCTAGCCTTAGCCTATTTCCCTCCACCCTACAGTGGTTTACCAACTATCTCAGCAATAGGCAGCAATTTACCAGATGGCAGCACTCCTCCTCCCCTTGCATTACTACTAGCACAGGTGTTCCTCAAGGCTCAGTTATGGGTCCTCTTCTTTTCTGTATATTTGTCAATAACTTTCATAATACTCTAACACACAGTACTGTCATCCAGTATGCAGGTGACTCAACCATCATCTGGTCCTCAAACTCTGTCACTGAATTACAGCATATCACCCAAGAAGCATTTACCTCTACTGAGCACTGGATGTCCCAGAATCACCTTGCCCTTAACCCCATTAAGACAAAACTATTATTATTTATCCCTGCAAAATCTAGCCCTGTTGACAAGACTCTATTTACTGTTAGTTCCCATAATAACAATATCATTGAAGTTGTCCCTAGTACCAAATTACTAGGTGTCATCATTGATGACAAATTAACTTTTGACCTTCACATCCACAACAACTTAAAAAAAAAAAAAACATCAAAAGCTGAGTGCCTTATATAGGCACAACTATTTCCTCAGTCTCTCTGTAAAAAAGGCCTTGATCTTATCCTTCCTACTTCCAACCCTTCTATATGGAGCCACCATCCTCATCAACCTGCAATCCTCCTTAAAAAATAAGCTGGATTCTTGTTACAACAACATCGCTAAATTTGCTACAAGCACAAAATATTCTACCCACCATTGCTTATCTTTGCATCAACTAAAGTGGCTAGAATCCCCCCACCACCTTACTTACCTACAACTAGCTACAGCCCACAAGATAATCTTTCAGCCTGAAAGCTGCCCTTCCCTTGCATCCATACTGACCACGTACCTCCCCAATCGCCATCTCAGATCTGAAAACAAAATGTTATTATCCATTGAGAAACCTAAACTCTCAGCTGGCCAAATGCTGTACTCTCATTATGTCTCCAAGTTATGGAATAATCTTCCTCCTTCATTCAGGACAATCATTAATCCTGCTTCCTTCAAAAAATCCCTCAAATTACATTTTTCCTCTCACTGGCTATGCTCCTGTACCCCACAAAATAACCCCAGCACCTGATTTCCTTCTCATTCCCCTCTTCTCCTTTGTATCTTTCTGACTCATTTCCATCACCTCAATTAACTCTGACCTATCACCAGCTTTCTGCCCTGAAGTCAACTCTGCTCACCTTAGAACTCAACTTTCACATCTATAGCTGACTATAATACATTATTGCTACTTCTACCACTACTTTCCTCTCATGTCACACTACTGCCCATAACACTTTATCCTACACATTAACACAGTTTTACTCTTGCATATAGTTAAGGATATTTGTATGTAACTAATGGAATGACATTGTCCTATGTTTCAACTTTATATTTTGCTTTTGTATGTATCAACATTGTTCTACTACTTATGTATGTATTACTGTGAAGCTTTTCTCCCCAGGCCTCCACTGAAAATGGGCTTTTTCTAGGCCCAGTGGACTTTCCCAGTCAACAAATGCAATAAATAAATAAATAAATAAATAAATAAGGCCTTATAGCATTAGTAATAGTTAAATATAATAACAGAATATGGACCCTAGCCAATCTATACTGTTTCCCAGGCATTGGATCAGGAACTGTTAAAAAACATTTAGATTTCATTTCCAATAATTATAAAGGCAACTTAATGTTAGGGGGAGATTTTTAATGGTATATTTGATATTTCTGAAACTACAAATAAAAGACCGCTGTGTACATCTGCTGTATCAAAAACTTTAAATAAGTGTTTCATCTTGTAGATACTTTCAAAGTTAAAGAAGATAAATCTTTGTTGTTTTCCCATCAAGATAAAAAATTTGGTACCCAAACTAGAATGGATAAAATATTTGCTGCCTGTGACTTACACTCTAAAATCATTAATTTCTCAATCACACTCTTCCCCTTTTCAGACCACAATTCATTTGTACTAAAACTTCAAAATGGGTACAAACCATTAATATTTAACTCCAGAATTCCAGCATATATAACTAAAATTAAAGAGTTCAAACCCTGACTATTATCTGAATTACAGTTCTTCTTAGATATTAATTATACCACATAGATAAATAAAATAATGATATGTGACTCATTAAAAGCCTACATATATAGTAAAACCCTAACTTGGTATAAAAAAATCAGAGAATGGGATTATGAATTATTAGATCTACAATCCAAACTTTTGTCAGTAAAAGCTGAAAAAAATCAAAATAATTTGGAGATGAATAAGAAATTAGAAGTATTAAACAATAAATGCAATGAAATTCTAACACTTAAAACTAGTTTAGCTTTAGAAAAACTAAAATTTAATACCTTGGCCACTTCTCCCAAATATCTACATAATTTATCCGCAAGAATCAAAATGCAATCAACAGCTAATAACATTAAAAGTATCTTCCATGAAAAGAAAGGGGACAATGTCTCAGATATAGGTGGTATTCTTGATGCCTATAGAAATCACTATATGGAACATTTCCAAAAATAAAATATACAAATTGATCAATGAAATCTGGATGAAAAATGTTCTAATATACAAAAAATACCGGAAAAATTAAAATTAGATCTGCAAGCCCCCATATCCTACAAAGAGATTACAGATACAATAAAAGAGGGTAAAAATAATAAAGCTCCAGGTATTGATGGCATAATTATGGAAGTATCTCAACTTTTTCCTTCAAAGATACTATCCCTCTTCCATAAAACTATTAGAAATTCAGTCACAAGCTTTAATACTGCTGTCTTGGAGATATTCCTTAATCACACCAATCTTAATGGAAAACAAATCCCCAAACCTCTGTACCTCAGACAGACATATCATTATTAAATAATGACAATAAGATATTTATGACAGCATTAACTAACAGAATAAGAAAACCACTATCCAAAACAATAAATAATGATCAAATGGGATTTATATATCATAGACACACACATGACAATATCAAAAGGATAATTTATCTTATAGAATATGTTAATAAAGAAAATAAAGAAACACTCATAATTGGCTTAGATTATAGAGAAAGATGTTGGTTCCCTAAATTGGGACTATTTATTCAAAATTCGTGTTTTATTTGAATTACCTCTTTCCTTTGTTCATCTACTAAAGAATATATATATATATATATATATATATATATATATATATATATATATATATATATATATATATATATATATACAAATAATTTGGACTATGTTAAGCTAGGTCCTTTCACCTCTGAATCTATACATATAACAAAAAGTACTAAACAAGGATGTCCCATGTCACCAATTCTATTTGCTTTGGCTATTGAAGTATTGGCAGATTCAGTATGTAATCATACAAAAATCAAAGGGCTAGATGTTTATCAACAATACAATTCTAAACTAATGTGCTTTGCTGATGACATATTATTAACATTATTCAATACCAAAGATACATTAGAAGAATTAGATATTTTAATTGACACATTTTACAGGACTTCAGGACCCCATTTAAATAAATCAAAATCAAAATGTTTTATTTTCAAATAAAAAAAAAGAATTGCAGAGAAAGGCGAATCACATTATAGAGGAAGAAGAATCTACCTTAAAATATCTAAGAATTTAGCTATGCAAGGCTAATAATGAATTAGTCTAAAAAAATACAATAATATCATCAATACAATTAAAATGTCTGTGGAAAAGTGGAGCAAAATACTATTAACATTTGAAGATATACTACAGTTAATAAAAATGGTTTTACTACCCAAGATTCTATATATAGCTTTGGCAATACAACTGTTACCAGAAAGGAATATGCTCAACTAAATAAACTCGTGCCTAATAAAATGTGCATGGTTTCCAAAAAGAAACAGAATGGCTTTAATACATCATATCCGACCATGGACACAGGGAGGATTAAACTTTCCTGATATAGACACATATATAAAAGCATCAATATCTAAAACAATCTCAGATTGGTTAAGTCTAAATTATTCTGCAAATTGGAAAGAATTACTAACTGTAATATCAATAAATTAATTTGATTTACAAAAAAAATTTCAAATAACAGATAAAAACAATTTGCCATGGCACATATTATGTAATAGTATGCAATATAACATAACTAATCCCACTAAAACTCATATGATTAATTATTACATTGACTCATTTAGGAAAATTATTAATGCAAATATATATTTAAAAATCTGTTTTGATCTTTTAACACTGTTCATAGTTAAAAAGTGCTATCCACATAAAATATACAGAGAAATAATTAACAGAAAGAATTTGTTTGTTGGTTTCAGTGTATCAAAGAACTAAAAGTTCTGGATATGCAAACAATAGAAACAACATACAAAATTCAACAACAAGATTGACTAACTATGCAAAGCATTTTGATGTATTTGCAAGGTTTATGCAGAATAATTAGCAATTTTTAATTTAATGAAATACCTAAACTTACAAAATACCTCTATGAAATCATATATAATGATTATGACATGGGAAATAGTATTTCAACGTTTTACAAGATATGATAAATTATAAAACAACACCCAATTCCTCATATTGGAGTTATATAACAAAAGGATACTCATTACAGCTAAATGAAGAAATTAAATAAAATATTTTATTATCAATAAAACATACATCCTTTACACAATACTGGAATTTTTTTAATTAGAAATGCTTGCACAGAGCATTATTAACTCCAGATAGAATTACTAAAATTCTTCCACAAAGGGAATATGTTGGAGGTGTGAGCAAATACACAATGCATATTGGAATCACATTTTTTTGACTGTGTTAAAATTAAGCCATTTTGGAATGGTATTAAAAACTTTTTACAAGCTTTATTTAATGAATCGTTTAACTTATCTAAAGCTCTCGTGTTATTAAATGTGTACGAAGGTCCTCATTTGAATGAGTATCTAGTATGGACAATACTTGCAATCTAAAGGAAGTGTATAACAAGAAGATGGAATACAGACACAATACTGACTTTAGAAAGACTTCTACAGCCAACTGAAGACTACAGCATTGTTAGAAATTAAAACTAAAGAATTAAGGATTCATCGTAAGCCATTTATTAGCAATCCATGGAAAAAAGTCTTATCATTGATTAACACTTTACAATAACTGAACAGATACACTCTGATAACTGGACTGTTATACCTATAAAGTAATTGTATATTTTGAGCTCTGTTATAGTGTCAGGCTGATGTAAATAGTGTACATAGTTATTTAAGATGTTATATACAAATACTATGGAATTTATTTAACTGTATTTGAAAAATAAAAAACAAAATTGAGAAAAAAAAAAGATATCAACACCTTACATGAAAGTCTAACACAGACGAATAACTGATACCAAAGCCATACCAAAGCCATGGATTAAACTCGTTGTCAAGAAATGCATGATATTACCTTTTGAGCAGTCTGCCACCCAGGGGATACTAGCTAATTGATAAAACAGCCATAAAAGTAGACACAGTAGTCAGGCATTTGAGGACTCATGCAGATAGCAACCTGGCTTTTGACCAACATATGTCTAAGGCAGTAAGAAAATCATTCTGTGTCACTGAGCTTATAAGTAAGGCCATGGTATCGACATTCACAATTCTGCAGTTGTTTATAATTAAATGATGACTGATACTGCTGCCTTGCACATGGCATTGCTGTTATACTGCCTTGGTGTTTCACTTTTTCTTTTACAAGAATAAACTGACCTAATTTGCATGATGAACTGCTAAACTGCTTATGTCTCTTTGAAAACTGCCAGTTCACAATTTGGAGGGATTTAATCCCATTTATAAAATGGGAAAATGTCATACATAACATACAATTTTTTTCTAATTCATAATCTGTATTGCAAAAGGATCTTATGCAGTAAAGGTTAAGAACAGTTGTAAAAAAATCAGATTTTTTTTGTATGGACTTCTATAACACAGAACACGTTCCCTTCTGTGCACCTTTGCCTTGCTGATAACGTAGGCTCCAGATGTTATATTTTTGAGTCAGAACTTTGACAGATTACAATAATAAAGTGGTCTTTTTCAGTTTTCCCAGTTTTACTTTTATCTGCAGGACTTGAAATGGTTAATTCATGTCTTGTTCCACCCCTCATGAAATGTGACATAGTCATGAAGTAAGTCTGCTCCAAAAGCCAATTTCTCAGAACTCTATGAATCATTCTCTTTCAAATAGAAGATTCCTATAACAGTGGTATACTTGTTTGGTTTGGAAGTATTTCCCCTTTCTGTTTTTATTATCACATGACTGCTGTTGCTGTGATCACCCAATTGCTCCCAAGTATATAAAAAAAGCACAACATGATATGTTCATCATCCAGGTATCCATATGGGATTTTTATTAGTTTTAAGCCTTACAATCTCTTGCTTAACACATTCCCTCAAGGTCATATTGGCGGGACAGGGTGATCCAGATCCTTAGCGCAATTCCTTTGAAGGCACAAACTCCTGACCATCTGTCACACATAGATAGGAAGTAACAGTGCATGTGGTAGGATTTATATCCACAACCGTACCCCCCTGCAGGAGATGAGCAGGGATGGTCTCATCATATATCTCCTTCCCCTGCAAGCCCTTTCAACACATTTGTTGCTATTCAGACCTGGGATGCATGAGTCAAAGTCAGAGCTTTATGCAACTTCACCATGGAGCAAGTGTAAAAGTGTCATAGCTCATTATATAATTAAGAATAGCCATCCTTTTCTTTTAGAATTATTTATTAATAAATGGAAGTTTCCAGATAACTACTTAAATGCAGTTCAGTATTAAGCTCCACAAACAAGAATGTGCAGTGCATGTGTTTGTGTGTATTTGTGTGTGTGTGTGTGTGTGTGTGTGTGTGTGTGTGTGTGTGTGTGTGTGTGTGTGTGTGTGTGTGTGTGTGTGTGTGTGTGTTTGATACAAAAACAAGGCCATGCGGTCTACTTCCATTCCCTACTTGTCTAATAAACTTTGCAGATAATGTTGGTTTTTTTATTACATCACTATAAGAGTCTGATATACTAGTCAGCCTGAACAATGGCTTTTCTATAAACAAGCAGAGATGTTATTTGGATATTACATAAGTCCTAAAAGGTGTTACACTGAATTAGATCTCATTCACAGTATATATCAAAGTTTAGACATTTGAGTATCAGGAAGGTTAAAGTGGGTGTCTGCCCATTTAGAACAACCATTTTACAAGCTTTAAAAATAATATAAAACAACTATAATTTAAGATATTATACCAAATTAGATATAATGTGCAAAACTGGTTAACATAGATGCAACTTACATGACAATAATCTAATATTTAAAGTCATTTTAGCCAGTTTAAAAAAAAAAATAAATGGAAGTTAGTACAATACAATCATGAATTGTGTTATTTAGTGAGAGAGAGAGAAAAAGCAGTGTTAAGATGCATTTAGATATTAATTTGAGGAGAGAAATTGATTGAAGTTAGCAGGTACAATTTATGAACAAGTACTTGTTCATACTTAGGGATGTACTTTATCCCGAGTTGAGCAAGAACAGAGACAGATTTTGGTTATGAAGTCTTTCAGATTGGTTTTAATGACAGGAGAGAGGGTATTGATCTGAGGAGTTCCAGGGCTTAGCAATATGATACGAATACAGACTATATCCAGCAGATTTTATATGTTAGCAAACAGTGAGAAGTTTTTGGTCAGTAGATTGTGATGGCTGCATTGGAACACAGTCATGTAAAATGGTATTTAGTGCTGGACAAGTAAACAGATGCTGGATAATTTTATAGGCGGTAAGAAGGTGTAGGTGTTGACTGGGTAGTTCTAACCAATTTAAGCTTTTTAGTGCTATACAATGGTGGGTACTAAAATGGCTATTTGCTGCAAATTTTGCCACCTTAGTATAGCATTGCTCAAGTTTTGCTTTCTGTGATACTAGAGTTTAATAAGGATGGTAGTGCCGTAAAGTGCTGATCTACATTGTGGCAATTGTAATTTAGTTGCATTGGTGAGGTAGTTTTTGTCTCTATAAAGCATTCCTAGATTTTGGTGACTTTTTAATGTAATTTTGTATATGTAGTTCAGATTTAAGATTACCATCCACTATTATCCCTAAAAATTTGCTATGAGAAGTGACATCAACTGTTGCATTATTAAGAGAGAACATTTTAAATTGTTTCTTTCATGAGAGAGGAACTTGGGGGGAAAAAGAAGCATTTTTTTTAGCTTGAGCATGAGTAATGAGTTAGAAAACCATGTCTCAGTGTCTGATTAAGTTTTCTGAGTAATTTATTGGAAGTGTGCCAGGTTGTCTGATGTGCTTATGAGAGTGTTTTTATTAGGGACACCTGTTGTGTGGATGCATGGAGGGTTTTGTTAAGAATGTTAAAGAGGAGAGGACCAGGGATAAAGCCTTATGATTTATTTATTATTTTATTTTAATTTTACATTTGTTGACCGGGCTAGTCAAACTGGATATATGTCCATTTTCAGTAGAGGCCCGGGGAGATAAGCTCCAAGACAGATACATGAAAAACTTAGTAAAAAAAAAAATGACTAAATAGCAACATTCATTATATACAATGCATATTCTAGGTTAAAACAGAAAATTCAGTGAGGACAAAAAAGAAATCCTTATAGTGCAAGAATGCATATACAATACAACATACAGGTATAATACATAAAAAGAAGAAATTAAGTCAAATGAGAAGACAGGTTAATTGTATTAAAATAAAGAAATTCTTCAGAAGAAAGTATTCACAGAGGTTGGACACAGTGTAGTTTTGGAGGGAGTCTGTATTTATAGTCAAAAAGGAATATATAACAGTTCCTGAGTAGTATAGGATAGGCAGAGCTAAGTATGAAGCGATGGGTAGATGCCTAGTCAGGTTTAGTAGAGGGGCATAACCAGTGTGTTTTAGTAAAAGTTTCAGTCTGTTTTTGAAGAGTGATAATGAGGGAAGAGAGGAAAGGTCAATGGGGAGAAGATTCCAGGTTTTTCCGACAGCACTGGAAAAGAGAGAATCCCCAGCCTTGTTGTTAGGTTTAGAGGTGTGTACAAGAAGTTTGTGTGAGGAATGTAAGGACTTCAGATTTGTATATGGGGTGATGAGGGTAGATAGAATAGGAGCACTGGAAGGTTTATAAAGAGTTTTATGGGCAATGGTTAGTTGATGGAATATAATCAGGTTTTGTAGTTCCAGCCATCCTAGCTGCTTTATATTTATGCAATGGTGGGTTCTGAAAGGGTTGCCTGTTGCAAATCTGGCAATGTTATTGTAGGACATTTCCAATTTGGTGAGGTTATTTATAGATAGCTTAGTAAAAATGGGTGAGGCATGGAGGAGTGTAGAGATTAGATGAGTGTGAGCTATAGTAGTTCTGGCTGCGGGGGAAAGGAAGAGTTTAATCCTATAGAGAGAGACAAGTTTTTTGTTGACAGCTTTTATAGTATTGTTGATATGGACGTCAAAGATCAGATTGTTATCAATGGTGATACCCAGTAGTTTGGTGGTTGGGTCTGATGATATACTGGTACCATTGGTGGATGTAACAGAGAAATCGAAAGGAAAGGACTTGTGAGTAGGATTGAAGAGGAGGAGTTTAGTTTTTTGGGGGTTCAAAAGAAGGCAATGCTGTGTGAACCATTGTTCAACAGTGTTAAATACCTTCTGGGTAAAAGAGTGAAGTTCAGATGTGGATTTGGCTGAGCATATAAGTGTGGAGTCATCAGCATATTGTATGCATGTGGCTTGGGGGATGGCTAGATGAAGGTCATTAATAAATATGGAGAAGAGGAGAAGTCCTAGTATGGACCCTTGAAGGACACATAGGGTAACCGGTTGGAGGGTAGATAGCATCTTATGCCAAATTACTGCCTGTTGTCTTTTATCTAGGCAGGACTGGAACCATTTTAAGGAAGGTGCATCTAATGACAGGGATTTGAGTATGTTGATGAGAATCTGATAATTAACCATGTCAAATGCTTTGGACAGGTCAATAATAGTGCAGAGGAAAGGTTATTAAGGTTGTGGTTTTTGTTTATGCAATCCGTAAAGGAAAGGAGGGCAGTGGTAGTGCTGTGTGAGTATCTGAAACCATGTTGACAGCTGGAAAGTAAGTTATTTTGGGTTAAGTGGTCAAGTAATTGCCTGTGGATGCATTTCTCCATGATCTTTGCCAAAGGAGAAAGAAGGGCAATGGGGCGGTAGTTGGAGAGCTCATAGGAGTGTCCACCTTTATGGAGGGGGATAATATGAGAGACTTCCCATAAGCTAGGTGTGTGACCTTTGGTAATAGTCCTATTGATCAGTATGGAAATTGGATATGCTATAGCTTTGGCTGATGGCTGTAGAAATTCAGCAGGTAGTTGGACTGCTGAGGGAGAGCATGGTTTTAGTTTTTGTATCAGGGTTAGAATATATGTAGTTGGGACAGGTTAAAAATGAAAAGGAGGGGGTGAGGTTGAGTTATAGGAAGGTAAAGTGAAGCTATTAGGTGATAGCTGACTAGCTAGTGTCTGGATAGCATTAGAAAAGAAGGTATTGAATGTATTGGCTGTATTTATGGGATTATTATGGTCAGTATTTTGAGGGTTTGGTGTGGTGGATTGACCAGGGTGGAGTAATTGGTTAATGCTAGTCCAGAAGTTTTGTGGTTTGTTTTGGTTAGTTTGTTGAAATTGTAGGTAGCAGTTTCTTTTATCAAAGATATAGCTTTCTTAGTGACATTTCTTAACTGTCTAAAGGTTTGTTGGTCAACAGGGTTTTTAGTCATTCTCCATTTGGCCCAATATTTATTTCTAAGATGCATTTTGTGTTTGGTTTCTTTTGAAAGCTATGGGACAGACTTGGTTTTAATTCAAATTAATCTAGTTGGAGCATGGTGGTTACTAATGGCAAGGAAGTTAGAGTTAAAGTATTTGATGGCTTCTTCTAAAGGGAGGTGTCTTAAGGGAGGCCAATTGCAAGCTCTTAGCTCCTTTTCAAATAGCTTAGGGTTAAAGTTCTTTTTGGATCTGATATTTCTGAGAAATGTTGGAGTGGGAGTATGGGTTTTATGCCTGATAATATAGGTAAGTGAGTGGTCACTATCATCAGGGAGGGTTCTAGAATCATAATTGTGAGGGTGATGGTTTATGAGAATACAGTCTAATATGCTTGCTTTCTTGTTAGCTTTATTGATCCTGGTGGGGGATGTAATGATTTGAGAAAACCCATATAGGTTAATGTGGGTTGTAGGGAGGTTGCTACAATATCAGCTCCAATCAATGTTTATATCTCCTAGGATTACGGTTTGTTGGGGCAGATGTTGGGATAGCCAGCAAAGGATATTTTCCATGGTGGCAATGTTGTTACCAGGAGGAAGATACATACAGATAATATAGATGGATTTAGCATTGTTAAGATGAAGTTTGGAGATGAGAATTTCTGCATTGGAATCAAGAGATATTTTACAGTCATAGGTGGTTAACTGTAAGCCAGATTTAAATAGAATAGCTACCCCACCACCCTTCTTGGCTACTCTGTCGAGTCTCAGCATGTTATATCCAGGTGGAAGGATTTCATTGTCTTTGGTTGCAGGTTTTAACCATGTTTCTGTTAAGCAGAGGATATTAAAGGAATAAACTTCTACTAGAGCTTGGAGTTGAGATACTTTGCTGTTTATGCTACATATATTAAGATGGGCTACTTGGAGGGAGTTAGATGGTTTACTAATGGAATCAATAGGTGAGTGATTTTGGCTATGGAGAGTGCTAGGAGTTTTTGTTGGGCCTGGGTCACCATCCTTTAATGAGAGTACTATTCCTATATAGACTGGGTTAGGGAATTTGCTGTATAGAAGTAGATTTTTCCTGAGATTAAGAGTGCTGTATGTAATATGTAACATTCTATGATATTTTGCAAGTAGGTAATTGGGTGAATATTTTATATTAGCATGGATATAAAGGAGTGGTAGGGATAGAGCATTGGTTTCTTTATTAGGATAGTGAGGGTGTGGATGTAGTGGGTATTCCTAGGAGGTGAGTAAGTAGGCAAAGGTTAGAGGAAGAAGTAGTAACAGTGTGAATAAAAGTAGGACATATACTGGGGTGGGTGGTTTATACATTGTAAGCATTTATTATTGGATGTGTGTAGGTAGAATTTGGAAGTATAAAGGGTGATGGTTGGGTAGTGTGAAGGTTGTGGTAAGATAGAAGGGAGTGTTAAGAGAAGGTAGATATGAGAGAAGATGAACAGTGGTAAAATGTACAGAGAGTAATGGGAAGAGGAAGAGGTGTGGTTTAGTAAGTATAAGAGTAGGACCCCTGGAGGGTGTGTGGGAATTGGGGGTAGGGAGAGGAGCGGAGTGAGTCTGCAAGGCGAACAGAGCGGGTAGAAACAGATACAGATGCAGTTATAAAATACAATCAGCAGGAATGACTCCAGAAGGTAAGTTGGAAAAGACAGATGTGGGATAAGGATAGTGATATATGAGCCTAGAGAAGGTGGATGTGGACAGTAGAAGTAGAGGGTAAAATGAGAGGACTGAATAGCAGTTAAGTGACAACAGGAGAAATGAATGTAAGTATATGGGCATATGAGATACGAAAGAGAGTATGGCCTTGGTAAGGGAGCCACCTAGTGGACAGGTCTGATATTGCAAGGCTGATATGAGGGAGTTAGAGTACAAGAAAAAAGGTTGCTAGACAAAAAGAGTTTCTATAGAGGATGGCAGAAACAGTGTGTGAAGGTACTGAAGGAGGGGGGGGTAGAGGCTGCTGGGTGTCCTAGTTCAGGACTTTCTCTAACCCTGTAGTATAGGTACAATAGTAGAAAGTCTTTCTTGCAGGAATTATTCCACAAACATACTTTTACTGGTGTCCTTGAAAGAGGGATTGTATGGTAGTTATTCAGTGAGGTGAACCACCGATAATTGGAGTGGGTCCTTTATATTCCTATAGACTAGTGCAGGAAGCACAAAATGAGCAGGTAACTTAAGGAGGCAAGAGAGAGAAGGTAGGGATGAGGAACAGTAGTTATCACATAGCAAGGTATGCTTGCTCAAACATTACACTAATCATTCAGAGACAGATATATGATAGCAAGTTACATTTCCAAAAACCCAAACATTACAAAATAGGCTAATCATTCACAGAGACAAATATCCATAGAGAGCAGGTATATCTTTCTAAATCCTTGTTAGCAACAATGTAAAACTCTATAGTGCAATAGTTCTGTGCCATTTTGTAGTAGCAGTGAAATTAAATGTAGAAATTAAAACATTTCTACCTACTTAACTGCAGCATTAGTAAATCATGTTAGACAGTTTCTACAAGTACTATGCTAGAAGTGCAATATTAGTAAAACATGTTAAGCATTTACTTCAGGTACTATGCTAGATCAGGACACTGTGTGAGGCCCAAATAGGATTACACTTTACAATGTGGGGTAATGTATCATAGGGCAAAACACAGATAGAGTGTTATATAGTTCATTACACAGCTTCTGCAATTAGCTTTTAGGGGTTCAATGCAGTAGCCCTAAGGGACTTCTACCCAAAGGTGCTCGTATCAGCAATACAGCTTGTGTACGACAAATCAGTAATTTACCAGCAATTAAACACTGCTGGAGTGAGGTACATTTAGTCAAGCCCTTTATGATTCTCCACCTGGATGGCGTACTTCCAAAAGCCGTTTACTGGCTTCTAACAGCAGGGTTTGTAAGGTAAGATAATAATATGCTATAGGAGGGTTTGTAAAGTAAGATAATAATACGCTATAGGAGGTAGGTCTGTGGAGAGGGTTTATCCATTAAAAGCCATTTACTGGCTTAAACAGCAGTGTTCCAAAAGTAAAAGTAATATGCCGTAGAAGGTGGAACTGTGGAGAGGATTTAGGCTTCAGGGTAAACGATTAGGTGGCACCTTTACAACGGCCGATTACAGGCTTCAGAATGGAAAGAAAAGGCCGTTTATGGGGTAAAAACTCCTTTAGTTGAGCACATATGTGGCACAAGGCTGTTATGTTCAAAGGATTTAGTCATTAGTGAAAGTGTTTGGGTAGCGCTGCTCAAAAAGCCTTTTACCGGCTTCAGATATCCATATATGATTAAGCACACTCAGAGAATTATCCCATGAGTGCACTCTTTCAAAAGCCATTTATAGGCAAAAATCACCTGTGATTGAACACATATGTGGTACAAGGTTGGTATGTGGAGAACATTCAAGCATCAGGATAATAAATTATGTAGCGTTGCCCAAAAAGCCTTATACCAGCTTTGGAAATCTATACATGAACAGGCACATCAGAGAGAGGTCCACATGAGTGGGAGTTTTAGGAAATTATTTAATATCAGATTTTGTAGTTCACCAAAGCCTAATGTCAGCTTTCAAATTTGCCAGAGGCAGAACTGCAAACTATACAGACCCACTGTGAGAGCAACACAGCTAACCAAGACAGAGAGCTTTTTTATACTTTAGAAAACTCCACAAGGGTGCTGTAGTTCAATGAGCCGTCTCCGGGAGTTATAACAAGCAATACCGAACGGCATTCTTAGCTCTAGTCAAGCAAAGGAAATTGCCTACTAATCCATTATTCTCAGCTTAATAACGCCTGCAAAGCCTTCACAAGCAGACTATATGGGTTAAATCAAAAGGCGAGAAAAGAGGCCTTAACAGTATAAATTGACAAGCACACCACAGTTTAATATAAATGAGTTTAAAAATACACACTTCCTATTAAAAAACCTTAGCAGCAACTAGTACAAAAAAGGTTATTTGGCACAAAAATCACTACAGACATTTGGCATGATAAGCAGCAACAATTTTAATAATGAGTTACATACTGCGTGGTTTAGATGCTGGGAGAGGAGCAGACAGCAGCCAGGGCTTATCCTAATTCCTAAAGATGGCACCCCACTAGACCCAGGGTATTTATGGGAGTTCTGAGGATAAAGGTGGAGAGGGGAGGGCAGTAGGGGGAAAGAGTAGTTACAGGTGGGAGGGGCAAGAGACAGACAACTTCAGAGAGGAGAATGGGATATTTTGCAGTACATGGTAAAGGTGAGGTATAACAGAGGGGTAGAAATGGTATGGACTGAGAGAAAGAGAGGACAGGAAGAGTGATAGTCAATGGAGAGATGAGAAGGAAATAAGGACTAGAGCAGGAGACAGATACAGATTCAGTTATAAAAAACAATCAGCAGGACTGACTCCGGAAGGTAAGTTGGAAAAGACAGATGTGGGAAAAGGATAGTGAGAATTGAGCCTAGAAAAGGTGGATGTGGACAGTAGAAGTAGAGGGTAAAGTGAGAGGACTGAATAGCAGTTAAGGGACAATAGGAGAAATTAATGTAAGTATATGGGCATAAGAGATACGAAAGAGAGTGTGGCTGGGGTAAGGGAGCCACCTAGTGGACAGGTTGGTATTGCAAGGCTGATATGAGAGGTAGTTATGAGTACAACAAGAAAAAAGGTTGCTAGGCAAAAGGAGTTTCTATAGAGGATGGGGAAGAGAGTGTGTGAAGGTACTGAAGGGGGGGGGGTAGAGGCTGCTGGCTGTCCTAGCTCAGGACTTTCTCTAACCCTATAGTATAGGTACAATAGTAGAAAGTCTTTCTGGCAGGAATTATTCCACAAACATAATTTTACTGGTGTCCTTGAGTGAGGGGATTGTAGGGTAGTTATTCAATGAGGTGAACCACAGATAATTGGAGTGGGTCCTTTATATTCCTATAGACTAGTGCAGGAAGCACAAAATGAGCAGGTCATTTTACTGGTGTCCTTGAGAGAGGGATGGTAGGGTAGTTAATCAGTGAGGTGAACCACCAATAATTGGAGAGGATCCTTTATATTCTTATAGACTAGTGCAGGAAGCACAAGATGAGCAGGTAATTTTACTGGTGTCCTTGAGAGAGGGATTGTAGGGAAGTTATTCAGTGAGGTGAACCACCGATAATTGGAGAGGGTCCTTTATATTTCTATAGACTAGTGCAGGAAGCACAAGATGAGCAGGTCATTTTACTGGTGTCCTTGAGAATTGGATTGTAGAGTAGGTATTCAGTGAGGTGAACCACCGATAATTGGAGAGGGTCCTTTATATTCCTATAGACTAGTGCAGGAAGCACAAGATGAGCAGGTAATGCATGGGTTAGATGCTGGGAGAGGAGCAGACAGCAGCCAGGGCTTATCCTAATTCCTAAAGATACATCAGTCATGACTGGGAGGTAGGGTGGAGAGC
Source organism: Protopterus annectens (assembly GCF_019279795.1). NCBI lineage: Eukaryota > Metazoa > Chordata > Ceratodontiformes > Protopteridae > Protopterus > Protopterus annectens. Next base: position 1,678,874,801 of record NC_056743.1, read on the forward strand.
CACTGACTGTTACCTGTTGGACAGGTAACTATTGAACCATAGAGGGATGGGCTGAGTTTGCTAGTGAGGACATTTAAAGTAGAGATTTGCTGTGACAAACTGTGGTGAAGGCTCTAGACAAGTGTAAAAATTGGAGGATATTAGTTTGATATTATCTATAGATTTGGGGTATAAGCACAATGTTAGAACTGTGAGAGGGACAGTAACTGTATTTTATATTTGATAAATGTTATTTCTGCAGAAAAAGCTTAGCAATTGTTTTTAGTACATTTTCAAACTTTTTTGGGGGTGGGGGGGTAAGATTGCTATAGGTCTAAACTTATTGGTGTCTGCTGAATTTCTTCCTTTGACTCAGAACTAGTATTTTACAAACTGACAGCTTCCTACCAGTACAATGAATACAGCTAGTTTGTTCTCACAGACTATCACACTGTGTTCCACCTAAAAAAAAAGGTTTAATGCTAAAAACCATGCTGCAAGTATTCCTTAAAACTTCTTTCTTCCTTTATACAGATAGATAATGTGCAGTTTGTTTCCAGAGATAGGGAAGATAGGATTCCTGAACAAACTTATTTATAAGGCTTGAGACAGGATAGGCAGTGATACTGGTTGCTATTTTAAGGTACACAGTTAGAAGGTCATCAGCTGAAGTAGAGTATGGTTTGTGTTTTTAAGAGTAGTTTATATAGGATGGGTGTAGAACTGGAATTAGATGCTGGGGAATCCTTTTTTATGGATGCTATGCAATCTAAGAAATAAGTGTTGAAGTCTTTTGCAGTTTTAAGAGGCAAGGTATTGGGACAGGGATTAGAACTGAATTTTTTTCTGGTATGTGAAATTTCTTTAATGTCAGCTCAGACTTTTTTAGGGTTGTGTTTACTGTTGCTCTGAATGTTGTAGTATCATTTTTTTGCCTTTGTTAATTTGCTTTCTATTAAGAGTGCAGAGAATTCTGAAGTTTTGAAGATATTGTGGTGTTTCATATTTTTGCCATTTTCCATACTTTTTCTCTGTCCTACATTAGTGTTCTACTCTTTTTGGATAGCCAAATTGCATTATTTGTTTTTAGTCACTTCCTTTTAGGAACTGCAAGACTATTTAGGATATTTAAGATAGTTGCATTGATTTAATTTACAGCATCATCTATGGGGAGGATTTTTACGATGTTATAATTAATAGATGTTATTGTAATGATGAATATTTCTGGGTTAAAAACAGGTTGCATGCTGTTTTATAAACCTGCTGTTTAATTGCATGTGTAGGATATCTGGTTGTACAGACTGTGATATGGTCACTAAGAGAGTCTGACATTGTACTTGTGGCAGCGAATTTACTATTGTTTGATATTAGAATCAGTTTGATATCTTGCTATAATGTGTGGGGCTATTCATTAGTTGTGGGAATCCTTGGAAGTTCATTTAGGATTTTAGGGAGTTAGAGCTTATGTCCAGGCTGCAGCCAGTTGATATTGACATAATATCAGGTATCATTTAAATATACAAAAATACAGTATTTTCTTTGCATGAGTCTAGAACTGCAGCCGTATTAAAGCTGGCCTTCACGGTGTGCATACAGTTTCAATGAATGGACCTTCAATCAGTGAACATAACTTTCAGTCAAGAATGCTGATAAGAACAGAACGTGCAGTACATTTTGTTTGCATGGTAAATGTTTGGGAACCAAGGCTAAATAGGCATGTTGATTATTAGGAAATACTTCAGACAAAGTTAGTTCTTTTGGACTGAAATGCAAAAAAATCATTGCAGTACAGATACTTGAGTTTGAGTGCAGAAGTCAGGTCAAATATCCAGCATTCCAGAATATTAACTATACTATTTGGGAAGAAAAGATATGAAGAATATAAGTGCAGAAGCTACAGCCTATTTCGTTTTATCAGCACTGTTACTGAAGACAGCATTTTGATTTTGCTTACATTTACTGCCACTGTACATTATAAAACATTCTTAACCAAACTACAATGTTGCAGTTTACCAAGCACACCAGAGGCATGGGCTTATGTAACTGAGCTATCAGAATACAGGCCAGCTCAGCAAGCTGAATTAAAGACAGTACTGTATCTCATTAAACAGTATGGTAATGATCAGTTTTAATATTATTAGTGTTTTATGCAGTAACAGTTCTTACTATTTATCCAAGAAAATTCTAGATCGCAATAATAAATCCTTGTAGTATTCAGTGGTAATGAAAGAGTTAAATGACATTGTCTAAAAGAACATGACATGTTAAGAAGTGGGCAGTGACCTGCACACTGAAGAAATTTTTTGTAGGTATGACCTGAGGGTTAAAGAGTACACATAGAAAGTTCAACAGTTAAGATTAATTTTATAAAGTGCAGAATTGCACAAAATGTTGAAATATTAACACAGTACACAGGATTTAACAAACTCCATTTAGGCACCATGTAGAACCTACATGGAATGTATCAATGTACATAGCCACCCCCCCCCCCCTCAGCAGTATGCCATGCATATTAATGATGGTGTGCTGCCAAGGGTGAGCATAGGAACAAGGGTTTTGAATCAGTGTAGGGAGGTGTGTAGATGTTACCCATGGCTGTGGATGCCTGGTCAGATGGTAAGTACAGGGTGAGGCTCCCAGGAATGCACCCTGCCACTGTTGAAATGCTGTGAAGTCTGTTAAATGTGTAATATTTAAGTTGATTTTTCTGCATGATTGCACAGTGCGGTGTGGAGCACCACAATGTCAAGCCATGCTTAGATATAGACAGCTGACACCTGCTATACATCTAAAACTAGAAACTGGATGTACAGTGTAGAGCACCACAATGCTAAGCCATGCTAAGATATAGACAACTGACACCTGCTACACTTCTAAAAATATAAATTGGATGTAATCAGTTAGATTATTTTTATTAATTAATATTATTTTTTTTTAGTTTTTTCAGAATTGCCATTTGCATGGTGCAGAGCGGAGTGCAGTGGAGCTCAGCACTACTTATACACGTATAGCTAACACTTGCCAGACATTTAAAATAGAAACTGGATATAATTAATTATTTATTTACAGGTTTATTTATTCGTATTTCCATGGCATGGTGTGGTACTCAGCAATGCTAAGTAGTATATGTGAAGGCATACTAGTTTTCATAACATCCAAGAAGCTAAATGGGTAGAGATAGGGCTTTATGCGTAGTAGGCCCTGGGTTCGAGTCTACAGCAGGCAGATCATGTCTATAACTGAATGGACTATTTTTGTATAATTTAATAACAAAATTGTGAAATATGGCACTGCTGCACTCTGCTGAGCTCTGCTCAACCATTCTAAGCACTGCATTAACATGATAATAGCTGCCAATGTTTACACAGTGCTAGGCTTTGCTGAACCCTCAGTTGTGTGAGTTTTTGTGCTACTCAGCTCTGCTTAACTAGTTTGTGCGATGCTAAGCAATGCAAAACTTTTTTGAATGTTGCTCAATTGACTTGTAATGGCTGGAAAAACAGCCTATATTAAGCACAATAGGTGGGAATTGCACCATTCATATAAGTTCATTCGACTGTTGATATGGCAGGCAGTGATGGTGAAAGTGCGTGCTTTTGGGCACAGATATGGGGTATTCAGGAGTCCAGGTTCATGGTTGGGCTCCTGGTAAAAAAAATATGAACCCAGGCTGATGGAGGGTAGTTTCCAGGGCTTGGTATGTAAGGCAGAGGCCTGGGACTGGTTGGCCAGGGAGCTCTCCAGTGTTACTGGTATCCTCTGCACAGGTGAGCACTGTCATCATCATCAGGTCGACCTGAAAAGGAGAAAGAGGGGAACCTGGGACACCTGTGTCCAAGAAGCATGAGACGGGAATGCCCCACAAGTATGCAAGTACGTTTTCCACTGTCTTACCAAAATGCAAGCTGAATGTCTGCAAAACTGGTATGCAAAATGGTGTGCTTCTGCCCCAACAGCTGCAGCTGAGAGGGCTTGCAATGTCGAGTCCCATGCTGGCTGCCTGGTCAGGTTGTGCTGTGAGTGTGGTGAGTACAGATTTATTATGCTAACTGTTGTGCGATAGGCAAGAAAGAGTAAACCATTTACTGCAATAAAGCATACACAAGAAAATCTGCAGTGCAATAAATGGCAATTAGAGCTGTAATGCAATAAATGAACAATAACAACTGTAGTTCAATAAAAACAATAAACAATACCAATAACAGTAAGCAAACTGATGTACAGCAGGATTGTGTTGTCATAACCATTGCCGTAGAGCTGTATGCATTGATTTTGCATGGTAAGGTTGCTACAGTCAAGTATAACACTATAATAGCTGTCGAATGCAAATCTAATGGCCTGCAAACTGCATTGCTTAACTCATAGTACTGTCCAAGGCTGTCTCCAGGCCAATATTTGTCACATAATACTTTCTGTTCCTCAGACTTCAGGTAATAAAGGTACATGGGTGAGGTAGCCCACTCCATGGGCAGATATTATTTGTGGACTTCACAGATATGTCAAACCAATAACATTAAAATGTGTTCACCAGCATTGTTGATTCTAAAATAAAGCTGTTTTAATATATGCAGTATGGTTGTATTCTATGCATGTGTGCTCTACTGTCACTACAGCCTTTTATACTACTGCAATAGTACTAGAATGCCAGAAGAATGTCCTGTAACTTGTATTGCGCAACTCATAGTATGGTTCCAGGTTATCTCTATGTCAGTATCAGTCACTCAGTAGCCAGCAGTGACTCAGTAGTTCAGTCTGTTAAATACCTTGTACACAGTATATTTTGCCATACACAGTCCTGGGTTCAAATCCAGTGGTATGTAGCACTACCATTTCACTATCCATCACATAATGCTCAAATTTTCTCTCTCCCCAGGAACCAAAGGTATCTGGGTGAGATTGCCTATATTAAGAGCAGATATTGTGGTTAGATTTCACAAAATGTTAAAATGAATACCAAGAATGTGTTTACCAGCATTGTTGATTCCTAAATAAATCTTTCTACTTCCAGTGTGGCTGTATTCCTCGCACGTCTGTACTAGGTTGCTGCAGTCAATTATTACATTAGTTGCAGATGGCCCCTGCAGTCACTGATACTGGATTCTATTGCCATGGCTGCCAACTAAGGCATGACGGCTGTCAAGTTTATGTACTGTATACATACATGTCTCTCAAAGTGTCACAATTTATTGTACAGTAATTAATATTGCATAATCTTCCTGTCACAGGATTACCACAGAAATGATTACTTGGAATGCAAAGCATTACCAAATCTGTCTACAGAACACCTTGGCAGTTATACAAGTCCACATCATGTGCAACTGTTCTGTGTAGCTGTGTACCAGCATTTGTTATTGCTTGGCCCATACTGTCCCATGGAAACATCTTGAGAGGTATGTACATGCTACATCAGCTGTAGGAAACCTGTAGTCACTGTACACAAAACTGACAATACACACCTGTAGAGTAAATATTAGCACTATTGTCATGGATGTAGTCTGCAATGTCAGTAGTGGACTGTTTCTCTCTCTCCCCACCCCATATCTTCATTTATTTATTATTGCATTTATTATTATGGTTTATTACTAACATATTTTGCTATAATAACTATACTTTGGGAAATGTGGTTTATTATCATTATGTGTTATGGTTTCATATTAACATACCTTGTTAAATTAATCATTTTGTTGGCCTTATGCTTTAACTCTTACTGACATGCTATTAAACTGACTGTTCTGTTATTTCATGTCATGTCACACATAATAAACATTGCTATGCAATTGGGTTAATTATAATTATGTTCCATGCTGTTAATACTAACAATTGTTTGTTCATAACTAACCTCAGCTTATCGCTATACCTTAAATATCACAGCATGGCAAGGTAGGCTGGTTCCTGCTGATCCCCCTACCTTGCCTCAACCATTCATGGCACTGGGTGCCAGCATATCTGGGACTCAGACTGGTGGTGCCTCCTCTGCAGTCCCTGCACTACCTGCAGTATTGGGTAGCTCTTCCCCCATGGGATGGGGATGGGCCCCCATCTGAGAGTGGTGGTGAAGGGGGAGTTGTCACCCAGGCTGAGCTGCCAGTGTTGGTGTGCAGGATAGTCCACCATGGCTATAGCCACCAACTGCACCAGATTGAGGACATCCTGGACAACCTGGTGGGGCAGCCTCAGCCCAATGCCCAGCCTCCAGCACTGCCACCCTCAAGGCAGTGATGGAGCAGTGCTGACAGTCCCATGGATGAGGACATGAGTCATGGTGCTGCCGTCCGGAAGCAAATGGGACTTGGATTCCACAACACAGTCCCTATCCAAGGTGTTCACCCCCCTCATATGTCACACACCTACCCTGTCTGCTGTCTTGTCTGTTTGCAAATACATCCTCACCTACACAACTTGCCTCCCCCACATGTACCTATGTCCCTTTCCCAACATTCCACTCTCACCTTAAAAAAATGGGCACCTGTACCAAAAAAATATCATCCCATACATAGCTCTCCATTTCACACGTGTCCACTGGATACACATAATTTGGTCCAAACAGTTTCACAATGCAGTTGTGTTGCCTTCAATCCTCTCTCTGGAATGGAGAGTTTAAAGTCATGTGCAAATTCTGTCCAAGTGCACAGTTTTTGCTGTACAGGAAATGGATAGCTATGTTCTTTCCTACACCCTTCCTGCACATCCCTACATGCCTTTCACTAAGTTTTTCCCCCTGCTTCCTCTCATTTCACCACTTTCTTATCTCCCCTTTGCAGTAACCTACCATGCCACATAACTCTTCCCTAAAATAAGGTGGTTTAAACCAAACATAGTAATTTCCAGTTGCAGTCATTAGGCGTATTTCATCGGAGCTGCACACTGCTCTGCATGGTACAATCTGTAATAAAAAGTAATGGAAAAACTGAGTGTGTACTTTGGATTCTGGTCCAATAGAACACCACTAGACAGCCAAAGACATGATATGGATGGAAGTGAGGCCTGTAATAGCAGGTAAATGTGCCCTTTTATCAGAAATATGTAGAAAGACACTCGCTGCTAAGGCATCAATGTCAAAGTACATGTACAACTGGGACGCTGGTGCAGAAATACATCCATATAAAGCCAAGCACATACTGAAGTATGTAGAAAATGTTTGCCACAGCCTGTATGTGTGCACATATATCTTACAAACACAACTGCTTTAACAGTTACTCCTTAGCTGAGTATATCTTACAAACACAACTGCTTTAACAGTTACTCCTTAGCTGAGTCTGTTAAATGCCTTGTACACGGTACATTTTGCCACACTCAGCCATGGGTTGAAATCTAGTGTTGTGTTGCATTTCAATTACATTATTTTGAAGGCAGCTATTAATGAATGACTCATACACTCTTTATCCACACAAAGAGTTGCAAATTAAATAACTGCTTTTTAATGCTGGAAGTCAAAGGCCTGCAGGTGGGACACACTTCAAATATCTGTATAGCGTAACTATATGTCACCTAGTACTCTGTTATTGACACAGTTGTCTAACATACGTAACTTAAACACATGCCTTAATTGGAGTGTAAGGGGTACCCTCACCCTGGCTCTGCCTCTACAACAAGACTGACACAACTGATACAGACACACCTACAGCTTGCTGTCCTCCAAAGTGGTCACACTAGCTGCATATGTGTGTTTCTTTCAACAACAGCTGCAGCCTGTGGTACACACAGCTCTATGTAAAGGTTTCTGTTACAGACCTACCCCTGCAATGATGTAGTCTCCTCTCCCCAATATCTCTGGATGTGTTCTACATGAACTACAAAGTGAAATGGCACCACATCTGTGTGCCCTGTTCAATCACAACCTCACCTCAGGCTTTGTCTCTACTGAATGGCGCACTGTTAGAGTCAACCCTCTCAATAAAAGGGGAGTGACTATAGACCCTGGGAATTATCACCCCAATAGCCTGATGAGTCTGACATGTAAGGCTATGGAGTGCATCATCATGGACCTAATTAACAAGGATATAGGGAATCTACCTTCACCAAGAATGATGGCACAATACAGAGATAAGATGATCAGCTTTAACAATTGGCTTAAACTCTGGTGTCATTCAAAGGGGATCCAATGTCTGTCTGCCTGGGATGACATGCTGGACAAGCCACGCTGCTTCGCAAGGGACAGCTTGCACTTGTCACCCCTGGGAGTCTGGATTTTGGCAAAGGCTCTTGCCACCCCCATAGTGCCTTTTTTAGGCAAGGCTCAAATTCAAAACCTACCACCCTAGAACAAAACAAAGAAAAAAAACTAAGGGTAATGCTGCTCAATGCCAGAAGTCTCAACCTCAAGTTGCACGCACTCGAGGCCCTTCTCAGTGTGGAGAACATCGATGTCTGTGCTGTGACAGAAACCTGATTCAAGGCTCCTGACAGCACCCCAGCACTATCAGGTTTTACCTCATATCATGCGTTCCGGCCCCAAAACCCGGACAATACCAAGAAAGGAGGAGGGGTATCCATATTCATCAAGGACACCCACACCTCAAGATTGGTGGCATCGCACGATGCATCGGAAACCATCCAGGTGCAATTAACCATAGGCAAGACTGCTCTGCAATTTGTAGCATGTTACAGGCCACCAAACTCAGGAACCTCATATGGCCTTCCTGAAAACACTGGAGGGATAAATGTATCTCGAACACCATCATACTAGGTGACTTCAACTACCCTAATATAGACTGGGAACACTACTCAAGCCCAAACACTCTAGCCCAAAAGTTCCTGGAATTCATAAACTCAAATGCCATGGAACAACTAGTCACCATCCCCACAAGAGGAGAAAACATACTTGATCTCATCATCATGAACATGGGAGCACAATGTTCAACGGAAGTATACCCCTCACTGGTGAGATCTGATCACAAACTAATCTCGCTGGAGGTCCTCATCCTGCCCCCACCCGAAATGAAAAAGACCACAGTAAAGAACTTCAAAGCCGACTTCACACTTCTAAAGACTAGTGTGGTCTCCTTTAAGGCCCCTGAGCGGTTAACATTACTCAAACCGCTGAATCACTTACAAATGCCTTCTACCAGCACCTGCAGGCTGCATGGATCAGGCAATCCCAAGCAAAACAAAGACTCTTTGTACCAAAGGCAAGCGTCCAGTCTGGTGGACCCCAGCCATAAACAAACTCTACAACAAAAGGAGAAAGCTACTACAAGATAGAGCAAAATCCTTAAAAGGTAAGACATTGCTGATCACTATAAGTAAAAAGCTAAGAGCTCTCATAAAATCATCCAAAGCTAATTTTGAGAAAAAAATAGCTAAGGACTCTAAAGACAACCATAAGGCATTCTTTAGCTATGTCAGAAACCTAGGAGGAAACTCCCAGATATGCTCAGAATTAGTTCAAAATGATGTGAAGATTACTGATCCTACAGACATTGCCAACATACTGGCTGACAGGTTCAGTGCAAACTTCTCCCCTCCCCTAAAGGAGAGATATCTATACCAAATGATTGTAGCCCCCCCAAACATCTCTAACGCCCAGGTGAGAACTGCTCTCTCCAAGGCAAAGAACACAGCATCCATGGGACCTGATGGTGTCCCCGGCTGTGTGCTCCATGAACTCAACGAGGAATTAAACCCACAGTTAGGACAGCTGTTTAATCTTAGTCTCACCTCCGGATACAGTGGCGCACAGCGACTGTGCTCCCTCTCCACAAAGGCGGTGCCTCCACCGACCCTGGAAATTACCGTCCCATTAGCTTGACAAGCCTTATCTGCAAAGCCATGGAGAGTATCATAATGGATCTCATAAATAAAGACATAGGGAACTTGCAGACTTTGGATCCAACCCAGTTTGGCTTTGTCAAAGGCAGATCATGCCTTCTAAACTTGGTTGACTTTTTTGAAACAGTCACCAAGGCCATTGATGAGGGAAAGGCAGTCCATACAGCCTACCTAGACCTGGCGAAGGCTTTTGATACAATACCTCACTCGGGTATCATTGAAAAACTCATCAACTTAAATGTAAACCCATACATTACAAGATGGGTTGCAAACTGGCTGAGTGACAGAACCCACAGGGTCAGAGTTGCTGGTGCCATATCAGACTCAAAGCCTGTCACAAGTGGTGTCCCACAGGGCTCAGTCCTGGGCCCACTCTTGTTTGGCATCTACTTTTCTGAAGTACAAGCAAACACAGGAGGGTTATGGCTGACAAAGTTTGCAGATGACTGCAAACTGGGTTGAAAACACATCCGACACAGATATCCTTCAGAAGGGTCTCACAGAAATGGATAACTGGTGCCAGAGCCATGGCCTAAAGTTAAATGCCAAGAAATGCATAGTCATACCCTTCGGAAAAATAAGGTTACCCTAGCTACCATATAGGTGGCAATCCCTGAACACAGAAGAAGTTATTAGGGACCTGGGAACCCAGGTTGACAGTAGCCTTTCATTCGACACTCATATTGCTAAAGTAGTTAGGAAGACCTTCTACATTGCCCACCTTATCATGAAGGGATTCACATCTAGATCAAGGGAAGTCATAGTCTCCCTATACTCATCACTCATCAGACCAATGATCGAGTACAATGCCCCATTCAGAATGTATCTGACCCGACACTTGCAGCAGCTGGAGAGGCCACAAAAGTTCCTCACCAAAAGGATAAAGGGTCTCAAAAATCTGTCTTATGCTGCCCGACTGAAAGAACTCCAGTTATATTCAGTTGCTTACCGCTTGCTCAGAGGTGACCTATGCCTGACATACAAGGCCATGTCAAACCCAGATTTGATGAACATGCTTCAACTCAAAAAATCTAGATCCCTCAGAGCCACAAGGGCGGGAGACTTAAACCTTGACACGGTTATTAATAGGACGTGCTGGAGGGATAGATTCATCACCCAAAGACTCCCTATGCTGTGGAACAAAATCCCGGTTTATGTGAGGCAGAGCACCTCGCTGGCCTTGTTCAAGAGGAATCTTGACCAATGGATGGGAGATCGCAGATACACCCCAGGGGTTACCTCAGTGTCACTGCTCAACAGAGGCACAGCAAAATAATGGGCATAGTTTCTCCAAACTAAAGGGGTAGCGTAAGCCACAAAACTATGGGCTAGGCTTATAAATGCCCTCGGGCAGATAGCCTAGTATGAACCTATGAACCTATGAACCAAACTCTAGATCTCACGCAATTTGGTTTTGTGAAAGGTAGAGCATGCCAGCTGAACCTGTTTCACTTCTTTGAGTCTGTCAGCAGAATTGTGGATGAGGGCAAGAGGGTTCATATAGCCTACCTCGATCTGGCCAAGGCCTTTGATATCATTCCCCACTCAGGAATTATTGATAAACTCACCAAAGTAGGCATCAACCCCTATATCACTAGGTGAGTTGCAAATTGGCTGACAGAACCCACAGTGTGAAAGTAGTGGACTCCAAGTCAGACTGCTGACCAGTCATGAGTGGAGTCCCACAGGGATCAGTCCTGGTTCCTCTCTTGTTTGACATCTACTTCTCAGAAGTCCAGGCCAACCTGGAGGGACTCAGGCTGACCAAGTTTACAGATGACTGCAAGCTGGGAACCATTATTAACTCCCCAAGTGATGTAGACATCCTACAGAAAGGCCTGACTGAGACCAATGACTGACGTCAAAACCATGGCCTTAAGCTTAATGCCTAAAAATGCATCACCATCCCCTTTGGGAAAAACTCAGTTCCCACTAATTACCACATCGATGGGACCCCAATGAATACTGAAGACATTATAAGAGATCTGGGGACACAGATTGACAGCAACCTCTCCTTCGACCACCACATCACCACTGTGGTCAGAAAGTCCTTCTATGTGGTACATCTCATTACCAAAGGTTTTACATCCAGGAAGAAAGAGGTCATCATCTCTCTCTACTCTTCCCTCATTAGGCCAGTCATTGAGTATAATGCCACATTTGGCATGTACCTCACTAGATGCATGCAACAGCTGGAAAGGCCACAAATGTACCTCACAAATAGAATCCTAGGCCTTAAACAGATGTCCTACATGGACAGACTCAAAAAACTCTAGCTATTCTCTGTCTCATATCATCTACTTAGAGGAGATCTCTGCTTTACTGATAAAGCCATATCTGACCCAGCTAGGTTAGGAATGCTACATCTAAAGAAATACAAGTCCTTCCACACCACACACTCCAGAGACCTCAACCTCATTACCACAATCAATAGAACATGCTAAAGGGACAGGTTCATAACCCAGAGACTCCCCTTGCTCTGGAGTAGACTTCCCATACATGTCAAGCAGAGCACCTCACTGGCCGTCTTCAAGAGAAATCTTGATGAGTGGATGGGAAATAGAAAGTTCACCCCAGGGATCACTACAGTGGCTCTACTTGATAGAGGCAATGGGAACTAACATTGGGCGGCACGATGCCAGGGCTCTTCTATGGGCTAGGCTTGTAAAGGCTTTAGGGCCATTAGCCTAGTACACTCATATGAACCTATGAGAAGAAGTGAGACTGGTAATGCAGTTGTGGATCCTCATTATTATTAGTCTTGGTGGATTTTCCATACATAATAGGGCAGGTTGTAATGTACTGTTTTTGTCTTGGTTTTCACAGGTGAGCAAGGGGGTTTGGAGTTCCTCCCCCACACAACCTGACGTCAGTGTCTCTTTGAACTCTCATGATGATGGTGGCCACAGTGAAGAAAATGTAGAGTTGTTGGGGGCTGAATCTGTCCCAGAGGTTGACATCCCTCTTCTGGCCCTATTGTCAAAGCACACAGTCAGTATACCCACACATACCCAGTCCCTAGAGGCCAGAGATATTGGACACTCAGAGGGTGGAAACATTGAACAGGAAAGTATGGCAACTATGGCTCCAGTGAGTGTAGTCATTGGCCATAGCCAGAGAGATGGCAAGGTCCTACACAGGTGGATTGAAAGGGGTACTTGTAGGACTGCTGTCCATCCTCCAACTATTGCAGGTGTCACATCATGGGTCACTCAGCACATGTTTCAAACCATCATGGAGGCACAGGCATGCTCTGAATGTAACACCAGACATGTGCTTAAGGTTATGGATGCAGCACAGTCTGACATCTGCAACTGCATCCAGGGCCGGCCTTAGCCGAAATGGCGCCCTAGGCGAGGTAGTGCTCAGGCGCCCCTTAAGCCCCACCCACACCACAGTCATGAAACACCCCTATTTGAGCCACACCCATAGGGTCACTCCCCAAGAAAGCCAATCCATTCACTTCCTTAAATTATTTAAATGCATAAGAAGAATAGCTACATTCCAAGGTGTCTTTATCTGCAACTACTTCTGCATAAAATTTTCTACTTTAAATACCAGAGCCAGATCACGGTCAAACAGAGCCCTAGACAGGCTAATAGACTGCCCCCCCAGAGCAGCTGCTCCTGCAGCAAACCACTCCCCCCAGGAGCACCGTCCTCCTCTGCCATTCCACTGTTCCATTATTTGGTTATTTCTCACCAGTTGCCACGCGTACTATTCTCTTATTTGCTTCTACAGTCATTATAGATATTTAAATAAAATAGCACAAACACAGGTAGCCATTTGCTAAACAATACAGTCTCGCAATGAAAACAAACTTAGTATAAGCAATAAACTTCTCTGCCCTTGAAATTCACATTCATTGAAATGGAAAAATTCATATTCATTGAAACAGCATGAAAACCCACATTCATAGAAAATGCATCTGGCCAGTGAAGAATTACGTTTACCTTTGGGCTGTTTTCAAAACAGACTCCTTTCACACATTTTTTAGGGCCATGCGTACGTTTATTTGTTCTTTGACTCACCTTCTTGATTGCATTGAATTATATTCCGTGTATAATATAGCACCACTTGTTAGAAAGTGTTTTAAATTTGTAGTTTTAAACATTATTTTTATAAACGTGAAACAAAATGTACGAACCAATAACTACCCATTTCAGAAATTTTTAACCATAAAAGGCCACTCAAGACTTCTGTCATTATAATCCACCAATATTACGCCATACTCACAAGCTCTGCAGATGTAAAATCATCTGAATTCCACACTAAAGAAATCCATACCTAATGAAGAGGTTGCTACCAGCAAAACAACTTCACATATCAATGTTTTATCTACAAATTCAGTGCCTGCTTTCCCTGAAGAACTAAATTGCCTATATTGCATTAAAAATTGGTAAGTTGGTAATACTGCAGTAGTAAATGACCAGCAAGTTCATAGTCACTAGACATCTCATACAAAGGACATACTCAGGAGTGCAGAACCCCTAGCACCCCTTATAATGCACCAAATAATCAATAATCATATGGGCACTGCAATACCAGCACTCCATCTAGATGGTGTGGGAGTAGAATCCACAACCTTCTGCACCAAAGGCAGTTATGCTAACACTGCTTTCAGAGTTTACAACACAAAGTGCCATTTGATAAACAAAAAGCAGCTAGTTTCACATAGAAACATTTACACTTGTTAGAGTAGGTTGTACATTTGTAGTTTTGAACATTCTTCCAGTAAGCAATGAAACAAAATGTATGAACCAATAATGATAAAACTACCCATTTCAGAATATTTAACCTTAAAATGCTCCTCAAACATCTGTCATTACAACCCTTGCCTTCAACCTGTACCTCCCTCATAACTCTGTATTTGAACAACATTTCTTTCTGAATTACGTAGACTTCCTTTAGACATTACATTAGTCTGTTAAGTTGCAAATTACTGTCCACTGATTGTAAGAAATTTAAGAGCTGCAAAATATAATAGCTGCCACCTATCAATTCTCTAGACCTAGCAGTTCTAAATCACAGGATCATAATATCATAGGAAGTTACTAGGCTAATGAGCCTAGGGCCCTTACAAGACTAACAAGTTCTGACCTTGTTTCCATGATCAGCACCTATTGCTCATGTATCCAGCAGAGACACAGGTGGAACCCCCATGGTGAATTTATGGTTACCCATTCAATCATCCAGACTGTGCTTGAAGAGGACCAAAGAGGTTCTCTGCTTTACATGAATTGAGAGTCTGTTCCACAGGTGTGGTAACCTCTGGAAGACAAATCCACCCCTCCAGCAGGTTCTAAAATTGTCTTCAGATTGATCATACACTCACTCAACTTGACTACTTTGAGATACGAACCCCTAAACATCTAGTTACACAAACTTGAGAACACAATATTTAATGCTAGTGCCACAACACAATCACTCAGTGATGTTACTCTTTCTGACCTGTTTAGATTTATTTAGCATTCAAATCCATTCATTTTAAATATGTATCACCTGTCTTATTTGTAAGCTGCAACTATTAAGGTCTGCAGTAAGGCTTAGGAAATGTAATGTTTTCTGTTTACATTCTCTTTTTGTAAACTGTGATTGTAGGCAACTGTTAACCTTTTGTACATTCTTTGTAAATCTTTGTAAAATTATCTTTTTGTACTACTGTTATGGAGCTTTTTTCCTCGAGTCTCCACTGAAAATTGGCTACTTGCCCAGCCAGACACTACCTGGTTAAAAAATGTAAAATAAAATAAATACAATTAACTTAGAACTTCCCCTTTTGCTGCTTGAAGGTGTGGCTTAAACACACTGTTCAGTACAGTAATTATTCTTGGTCTCATTACTGCTTAATATTTGTGTGGGATTAAATAATCCTAACTGCAGTATGCGACTGCAGTACTTTGAACATTGGTACCATTGTGTTGCACCCTTTACAAAGATCTCTTGTATGTGAGTAACTATTGTTAAAATCTACTGCCAATCATTAGCGGACCGGAGTTCTGCTGTGGCGACCCCTAACCGGGAAAATCCGAAGACCTAATATCAGTCGCAGCTCAAGAGAATCCTTGAGCAACCAACATAAAATGTTTTCTTAAGGTTAGGTGTCTGCCCATGTTTCTTCCGCTTCCCTTAGAACTACATTTTCCCACTGGTTGCCCCATATCTTGAAAATTGCTGCCAACAATTTCAGTGAGGAAAGAGTGTTGTGGCTGTAGGAAAGACCTCTCTAATTAATCCCAAATCATCCACAGCTTCAGTACCTTGATATACTACCATTTTTTTTTCAATAATCCGTCTTTTATTGTTTTTCAATTACATAACTACACACTATAAATATATACAATATATACATGATTGCTTCCAAAAGTTACATAAGCATTATATATTAATACAAATTATTAAAAAAGAAATACAACATGAAAAAGTCAACAGTCTGTATTATTGTTACGATCTATGTCAAATCTAAGATTAAATCAGTCTTATAAATATGTGTCCTGAGTAATAGTGGATAAGAACCTCTAGGCCAACACAATATTGAAGATTTGCTCCCATATTTTTATATTATTTATGTTTTTCTTATGGTCATTGATTAACAATTTATGCGCTAATATGTGTCTGATTGCTAATATTCTAAAATTTTCCCAAGATATCTGAGTCGGGTTCAACCAGTTTGAAGCTATGTATAGTTTCATTAATAAACAAATATTCATGATTATGATCTTTTTTGATTTATCTAAGTTATCTGGAGGAATATGTAGGATCATAAATTCCCAAGAGAGTGTTGAATGCTGGTATCCCATTTTCTGTAATTGAAGTTTTAATGAATTCCAAAGTTTAAAAATGCATTTGCAACTCCAAAACATGTGAAACAAGTCAGTTAGCTGGTCTATACAATATGGACATTTAGGCGAATTCTTTGAGTCAAATTTATGAAGAATAAGACGGGTATAGTAGGCATTGTTAAATATCATCAGTTGTGTGAATAGTAATTTCTGAAGGGACACAGACTTTAATGTTAGATTAAATGCTTCCAAGATCTTGCTGTCGTCAACTAATATTAATTTTTCCCTCCAATAATTCGATAAGAGAATATGTTTATTGTATTTCATCTCTTTTATCAGTTTATATGAAGTAGTTATATATTTTTTATCTTGTATCAGAGCTTCCCACAGATTACTACATATATTTAATTTCTCTTCATTAAAATCAAAGTTATTAAAATAATTTATAGCCAGATCTTTAAGCTGTCTCATGATAATTAGATAGGAAATAGGAAGACTTTTCTCTTTTAAAATATTGTGAATTGATACCCCAAGAAAGGGGTAGAGATCCAATACAATTAAATCCTTTATTAGGGGGAATTTTTGTAAGTCTATCAACTTATTCCCAATTACTAAATTTGGGTTCTTGTGAAATGGTTGAAACACCGTCATATATTTTAGTAAGATTTTGAATTGAAGTTACATAACTTTTAATATGTTCCATTAAGTCATATTTACTGAGTGTTCCTCTATTCAGAAAGGGTAGAGCTTTACAGTTAATTCCCACTTTAGTCACATGTCTGTAGGTTAAGACCAGCCATTTTGGCACCCATTTCAGACTGTCTCTATCAAAGTGAATCACCCTTAAGATTCTGTTGGCATTAATTATCAAATAATAAGTTTCAAAATCTGGTAAATCTAAACCTCCTCTATTCTTTGGAGCCATCAATTTCTCATATGTTATCCTCGTTTTCCTGGGTTCCCAAAGAAATCTCCCTAGTCCTATATGAAGCTGTTTAAAAAATGTCCTCGTGATTCTAAGTTGTGTAGCTCTAAGTATATATAATATTCTGGGAAGAACATTCATTTTGATAATTGCAGTTTTTGCCATCATTGGTAGTTTCAGTTTACTCCATCTTTTCAAATCCAATGTTATCTGATCCCAATGTTATCTGATTGTTTATAAAAAAATCTTTATTATCAGTTGAAAATACAATACCCAGATATTTTGTTTTTTCTTCCGTCACTACTTGTCCTATCAATGGTAGCAATGAAAAAGGTGTAGGAGTCTTTAATGAGAATATTTTGGATTTCTTAAAATTCAGTTTATAATTAGAGATTTTCTCAAAGTCTTCTATTGCTTTTAATATTTTCTTGGTGTCTGACACTGGTGTGGTACAATATATATTTAAATCGTCTGCAAAAGCAGCCATATTTATTTTCATACCATATAGTGTTGGAGGATTGTAAAAAACATTTTGTTTAATGTGTAAAAATAATGGTTCCAAATAAAGATTAAACAAAATAGGAGATAATGGGCACCCTTGTCGGGTACCATTTTTAATTTGTATTCTTTTAGAGCATTCTTGTTTGATAAATATATTTGTATATGCGTTATTATATATTTTCCTTAATGTTAGAATGAAATCCGAAGGTAAATTAAAGTATGATAACACATCAAATAGGTATACCAAGTTAACTCTGTCAAATGCTTTCTGTGCATCAATTATGAGTGCATAAATATTGAGATTTTGTACTTGGCGTATGAGATTAATGTGTGAAGCATTAATGTATTATCAGTGGTCTGTCTCCCATCCATAAATCCCGCCTGTTCCTCTGATATTAATAAATTTGTGACCTTTTTCAGCCTATTTGCCAGGATGGATGTCATAATTTTCATGTCTATGTTCAATAGTGAAATGGGTCTGTAATTATCTGGGTTTTTAGCGTCACTTTTTTCTTTCGGTATCAAAATAGTCTTAGAAGCATTAAAGTGAGGATCATTGATTTTATTTTGAATTATATAATTAAATGTCTGTGAAAGTATTTTACTCAGAATCTCATTAAAAGTTTTATAAAATTCAGAGGTCAATCCATCCGGGCCTGGGGCTTTATGTGGTCTCAGCTTTTTAATTATCTCTGCTACCTCCTCCATGAAATTGGTTTAATTAAATCCCTATGGGACTCATTATCAATATTCGGGAATATGATCTTCTGCAAGAAATCTTTCCTAACTTTATCTGGTAAAACTGTCTGCTGATCACCATATACCTGATTAAATATTTTTTCAAAAGTATTCATGATATCTGCCTTATTAGTATATGTTCTATTATTATAGTTTATTTCTGATATTAATAATGTTGATTTCGCTTGGTTAATAATGTGTGCTAATGCTTTTGAGGGAGTCTGAATATGATTCGCGTATTTCACTAAATTTCTCTATTCATAAAATGACAGTTTACTATTGTGTAGTAAAAACAGTTCTTTTTGACACTTTAATAAGTCTATTTCTGTTTATTATAGTTCCTTATTAACTCCTGGTCTAGTGACTTAATTTTGGTTTCCAAGTCTAATAGTTCCTTATTTTGCATTTTTTTACAGTAAGTAGCTTTCTGAAGAAAAATCCCTCTTATTTGGGCTTTGGTCGTAGCCCATTCTATATCAACTGGATGTCTGTTGTTAAGAAAGTTATGCAGTAACTGTTCAAGTGTCTCTTTAACTTCTTTCAATATGTCCTCTTTCCTTAGTAAATATGGATTTAAAGACCAATTGTAACCTTGAAGTCTCCTATTACTCATATTATTATTGTTGAGTGTTAGTGTGATCTTTGAGTGGTCCGATAATTGTCTGGCTTGAGTAGAAACACATGGGTCAACAGACATCAATACTTCCGAAATCAGAAAAAAATCAATTCTCAACCACATTTTATGGCAACTTGAGTAAAAAGTAAAATTCTCTGCTTTCTTTTGTGTGTGTGTATGTATAAATGGGTCGTATAGTGTAAAATCAGTTTTAAATTCCTTCAATGCTATCATTGCCTGTTTATTAAAAGCTTTGGATGAACCAACTTTGTCCAACTTGGGATCTTGATACGAATTCCAGTCACCTTCCATTAATATATAACAGTTATTATATTGTTGTAAAATGGTGTAAAGTGAAGTTATAAAATGGTGCTGATTAGTAGAGGGGGCATATATATTCATGAGTAATATAGGTTTATAATAGAACTTAGATATCAAAACCACTAAACACCACCTTCCCTCTTTATCTATTTTGACATCTAATATTTTTTCTTGGTATCGGTTTTTAATTATAATTGCCACTCCTGCACTGTTCGTTGTCCCTTCCGCCGCCACTATCTCCCTAATCCATTTCTTATTCTTCAGTATATCCCACTGATCATTAGTCAAATGAGTTTCCTCAATGAAATAAAGTCTGCTTTTGATTGGAAAAACAAATGTAAAAATAGTTTCCTTTTTTATGTTCTGGAGTCCTTTAACATTCCAAGATTCTATTATCCACATCTGTAGCTCTTCAAAAATGTAGTCCTATTCCTACTATTGAGAGACAACCTTAGATTACAGTGTATTAACATACCATAGATTATTTGGAAGCAAATCTGACATCCCATCCCTACCCAGTGCTTATCCACTATTCCTCTGGACCAGGATGTACATAGGTTTTTCACATCCTTTGAATATCTCTGTTTATCTAAATTTCTAACTCTACAAATTAACCCAAAACCTTATGCAAAACCTACAACCACTATCTCTAAATCTACAAAGCTTAATCCAAACATTCCCTAATAAACACTACTAATTACCTAACTACAGTTCTGGACATACTTAATATAGTTAAACACATTTACTAATTGTTGTGTGAAAATCCAGTTTAGCTAATAGCTCACAATATTAATAATCAGCAATGAGAATAATACATTTTAACTTCTTGTCATATACCCTATTAATTTTTAATTCCAGAGAAAGGAAACAGTTGTTAAACATAACAATACAGTCCTAAGGTTATTTTTGTTTAAATGTTCTAACTGCTTTAGGTAGTTGTCCTTCTCCAAAGGTGACAGTCTGCTAAAGCTTGTAACATACTCTAAGTAACAATAACAACTTTACTACACAAAGCATTTGACTAAATAATTGTATCCCTATAAAATATATTTAAAAATACTAAAGAGAAGGGCAACCTAAATGTAACATTTTAAACATTTCAGGTTCACAGTCTTTCATAACATTTATTATACTAACATCATCCTGTTATTTTATTGAACAGAGCATACACATACACTTTCCTATTTAAAAGTGAAAGAACAAAAGAGAAAAGAAAAAAAAAAAGAAACCCTATCTAGGGAAAAACAAAAAAGAGAAATAGAGACATAATTACCAGATTCTAACACTATACAATGCAATACCCTTCTATTTTAACCAACCCATTACAATAGCATTTCCTACCTGTGCAGCTGTACATTTCCTTATACCATACAGAAGCCATTTACCCTCCAAATAAGTCCAGGAAGCTTCGTTTTTAATTCCAAACAGTTTCTACAGCTTCTCTCTAGTCCTTCCTGCTTGCTGAGCTTGTTTTCTTCATTTCAAATTTGCGATGGGGGTACCATTTCGCGGACGGACCTCCTGGATGCGCTACGTTGAAATCAGTCCCCCTGCATCCTCTAATGGACTTCCTGTTACCTCGTGGCTTGTTTACACTCGTAGGAGCCATAAATATTTGGAAAAATGCCGTGGACACGCTGGAATTTCAAGATAAGGATGTAATCACAAGTTTCCCAGGGCCTGGTAGAAAAAAAAGAACAAACAAAGAGTTATAAAGCCTCGGATCATCGTAGTTATGGAGTCCCAGTCTGTCTGATGCTGAAAGAGACCTGGATGCTTTGATCAAACTTCTGTAGGTGGCAGTGCTTTGAAAAGCTTCAAAAAGGTAGGTGTTGCTTCTTTTTTAGTGTTTATTGAATATTTAATACCATCCACTGTGAAAATTAAAGTATTTGGATACTTCATTTGAAATCTGATGTTTTTTTCAATCAAAAACTTGCAGTAAGGAGCTAGCATTTGCCTGGATTGTCTTATTTGTATTGGTAAGTCCTGTGTCATGGAAATTTTGTTATTTTGCCAGATGATAGATCCACCATTCTTTTTAATAGCAGTATTTTGCTAGCATCTTGATAATTCAGAATTTTGATGTAGACTGGTCTAGGTGCATTTGAAGCAAATGATTCTCTGATAGCTCTATGTGCTCTTTCTATAACAATCTGTTTAACACTATCAGAGTCTTTGAACAGTGTTTCGAGTATTTGCATTATGGTAGCATTCAGATCATTGTACTGAATTGTTTCTGGAATTCCTCTGATTATTATATTATTCCGTCTGGATCTTGCTTCCAGGTCTAAAATTTTATTTTGCATGGTTTGGATGTCTGCATCATGAAAGTCTGTTTTTTTCGTAAGCATAATTATTTTATCCTCACTTTCAGCTATTCTGGTTTCTGATTTATCCATCCTTTCCAAAATCTGATTACATGTGGCACTAAACGTAAGCATTTGTGTTGATAAATCTTTTAAGGCTTCTTGAATAGGTAACAGTGCTGATTTAATTTCCTCCATGCTGACCGGTTGGTCTGGTTTGTTTGTTATTCCTGTTTTTACAGTCTCCCTTTGTGTAACTGTTTTCTGTCTTTTAAAAAAGCTTCTTTTTCCGGAGATTGCAAGGCAGATAGTTTAGTTTTAGAAGTTGTGATTTCCATAGTTTTGTCTTCTTTTGACATTTTGATACCCTGTAAACGTATTTATACCAGATGTAAGGTTTCAGCTGAGAGATATGTATTTCCTTTGTTTGTTGCTCTGTTCAGAGTCAGGATGACCATCAATTCCAATCCTGCTTTTAGAAAATATTTTTTCTCTGTTTTTCCTTCTCAGAAGTGAAGATAGATGTTAGTACTTTAGTTATTGCTGCCAATTAGCATATAAAATCTTGTGATATATCCACAGGGTTGATTTTTGTTTCTGATATCTGGAGAGCTGTAGTTTTGCAGTGTTTAAAGAACAGCGGCCATCTTTGAATGATATACTACCATTTTAATAAATACAGATGGGACAGGAAAGCAAGAATGGGAAATCCATATCCTGTGTTGTTTTATTCTTGACATAATTGGTATACTTCAGAAAGACATGCTACTGAAGAATTATTAGACATAGTCTGAGCCCAATAAAATACTTGTCTAAATGTATAGTAACATCTAAATATATACATGAAATGCCAGTGCTACTGGAACATTTATTTAATCATAAGCTCCCATAACTTTTATAGTACCTCTCCTGTACAGTCTGCAGATGGTAGCATATAAAGAGGTGCACAGACTATAGTAGTTCCTGCATATCTTTGTCAGAGAGAGAGAGCGACTCTAAGACAAACAGATTTTACCAGGATTACACGACTCGGTTGGAATAACTTAATCAGTGTGCACTTTGTTGTATTCAGTATAAATATGACTGCAGAAGTATAAGTTTCCCTTATTTTTATTGTTTTAAAATAGTGCCTCAAACTCTTGATAACCCTCCGGAAGGACAGGAAAAAAAAAATAAAACAAAAGCACCTGTTTGGCTGCTGTTGCTATTTAATCACTGTGGTTATTCACGCTGGCAGGGTTCTTTCAGTCATCATTTAGCAGCACCTGCCAACAAGTTGTTGCATTTATGTTATATCGTCATGTCTCTGTGAAAGCATCCTTTCTCTCTCTCTCTTTCTGTCTCGCTGTCTCTGTGGCATGATAACCTAGAACAACCTAGTGTATGTCATATTTTAACACAGACCGTAAATTCCAATGAGAATCAGTTTTGTTCGAATTTCCTAATGCAGTACAGCTTATTCGAGCTGTATTAACATCTCTCACCATCTGCAAAATATTTTGGCAGTTCAGTCTACCTTAATTTCTCCAAAATTATTGGAATCTTGTACAAAATATTGTACTATTCTAACATGTAAAACATTGATGTTAATGGATACTTACTTTTAAGGGGGTTTTGAAACTGATACCGACAGCCTAATTCCTAAAATAAATGCCAACGATGCTGGAGGTCTGCCAGTAAAATCCACCCTGCACCTGGTTTGCCTTAAACTACATAAAAACACCTTTCAATGTCAGCTGTTCACAAAAAATCACAGCTCAACAGAAAAGGGCACAAATGGTAGGAAAACAGAAATTCTACACCAAAACTAGACTGTGTTCTGCTTTGTCTATTAGAAAGACCCAAAGAATGCCGATTACAAAGGGCCCTCAGGCAGCATTTTAGTTTAGCATTTTACGGCCAACATTCCAGATTTGTTATGGATGATAATTTGAAGTACATTTAAAGTATTAACTGACTTCTATCAGTCCCGAAACGAGACTGCTACTTCTGGACTGGCTAGTGTGCGTGTGTGTGTAATAGGTACATGCACATACGTACACATGGAGTGAATTTCTGCATTTGACGTGCGTGGATGTGATGCATGCATGCATGTTCCTACTTAAAGGAGAAGACTCCACTACTACGGAGTGTAGGTTTTTTTTTTTTGTTAATTCTTGAATCCATCCAGTCCTGCCAACCAGCAGCTGCAAAAGTGGGAGGGGCATTCACTTCTCCCTACGATTCTGGCGCCCTATGATTTATTTATTTTTTAATTAATTTACTTTTCTTATTAAGAAAAGTAAATTAATTAAAATAAATAGATAAACACAAATTGCGCCCTTTACGGGGCTGCCTATGCCTAAGGCCAGCCGTAACTGCATCCATTGCATTGTGGTTACCCTAGATCAGTTCACTGATGCAATGGACAGACAGTGGGCTGAGATAGTGTCTGTCTTGGACTGCACATTGTCTCTGCTGGAATGTCTGGCTGGAGTTGGGCATTGGACCCATAAACATATATCAGCAACACCATCCTCTGAGAGTGCATGTGGCCGTGCACAGTAATGCTCCCATAGTGGCATTACATCCAGAGCTACAGAGGGGAGTATGCAGTCCACACCATGATGTGGTAGGTGATGTAATCATGGTCCTGGGTGGTGCCATGGGGTACATGGTCCCAGCAGACAGCAGTCATCATCAGGTATGAGCAGTGCAGCTGACCTTGGGCATGGTGGTGCTAGTGCAACTCCTGGCAGAGCCAGTTCCTGTGTTCAGAGGTAGAGATGGTGAACTGTCAGGTCTACCATTTATGGTCTAAAGCTGTTCAACATACACATGTGTAAGGCTAGCACTGAGCTTGACTGTGTACATGCACACACTCACAAACCACTGTCACATATCACCTATAGACACAGAAGGCACCTCTCCATGGTCTATCTAACCTGCTCCACTTCCTGACTCACACACATGCTGTCAATCATTTGGAACAGCCTAGGCCCCCAGCACCAATACACAACACCCTCTACAAGTGATGATACCTGTGCCACATCCCTGTCATCCTTCCCACCGATGCAGGGAAATTAAGCTACATGTCTGATGCACAGGGTGACTATATTACTTGACAAGTACTTGTTTAACGCAGTATTGTTTTGCCATGCCACTTGTAGTGGTCACCAACAGATACTGTATGCTGACATGTGTCATGAGTATGCAAAATACATTTGTGTATCTTATGTTTTATGATGTTGTACTGGCAGTATTGTTATACAATGACAGGTGTGTCACAGACTTGTGTATGTTTCTGTTCTAGGACTTGTTGGGGATAACTTATGGACACACAGTGGTAAGAAATTGGCACAGGATGGCATGGCAGCACAGAAGAAATATGACTTCAGCAAGGTACAGCAGTATATGTGCATGGCTGCATAGGTTCATATGTGTATAACAGTCTAACAAAGACTAAGAGGGCAGTCAGTGTCTCATGCATTCATAATATGTGATAAGGTATGCTACCCTTGATATATGTCACCTGGGTTTTCAGAACTTACATATATACAAGCTGTTGTGATGGAGATGACCCCACTACAAATATCCTGTGTCCAATTCAGACAGTTGGCCAACAGTTATGATTGTAGTGCTTTGCATCCAGTTGTGTAACCTGTGCATGATGTGTGTCACAGCAGATATGTGCTTCACATGTATGGGGGCCCTGTTTCATGTAGGTTGTACTGTCTGTGCTACATAGCAGTCTCCCTAGTATGTACTATGTATACCACATTGATGTTGTAGGTGTGTGGAACATGTGAGACGTGTTACTACTGTCAGATGGTCACTATGGATGTTAAAAGTTTATTCACAATTATATCTAATGACTTTGGGGTTGAATCAGTCTGAACATTTCTTATGCAAGAAGCAGCCTTTGATAATAATACAGTCCATCTCATATGCTCCCTGTCAGAGATAATTTTGGAAAACAACTTTTTTATGTATGGGAATAAATACTATCGACAGAGATGGGAGGTTGTGATGGGCACTTCATGCGCCAGCAGTTATTTTAATATAGTAATGGCCAAATGAGAATGTGACTATGTGTTCTGTGAGACCAATCCTTGGAGAGGATATATATCATACTACAAGAGATTTGTGGATGACATATTTTTTCTTTGGCAAGGTAGTATAGAACAATTGATGGACTTTAATGATTATTTAAATAAGACCACCTCATTCCTTGAGTTCGAAGTTCACATCTCCATGGAAGAGATCAACTTCTCGGATGTGATTTTACATAAAGGGCATGAAGGGAAGCTAGATACTTATATACATATATATATATATATATATATATATATATATATATATATAAAGAATTGCTGGAGGAACCACCTTGTGCATAGGCAACTATGCACCCTAAGCGTGTGTTTCCACATGTCAAAGGACAAGTTCTTAGAACCAGGATAAGCACCAATGAGTGAGATTATGAGAATGAGACACAATGCTTGAAGGAATATTTTGTAAGTCCAGGCTATAAACAAAGAAAAACACATGAAGCAATCTTAGAAAATGAAGCCCGATGGCATACTAGGGGCCAAAGATATTTTATCAAAGGGGTAAGCAAAGGATGTCTGGGGATGTTTTGAATGTCACTAATTCTACAGAAGGCCTAAAATGTTC
Source organism: Protopterus annectens (assembly GCF_019279795.1). Taxonomy (NCBI): domain Eukaryota; kingdom Metazoa; phylum Chordata; order Ceratodontiformes; family Protopteridae; genus Protopterus; species Protopterus annectens. The sequence continues at coordinate 1,678,901,393 of NC_056743.1, forward strand.
TCTTACACACAGCAATGATGTTAGACATGTCTGGCAGATTATAAGAAATAACTGGTAGATTCTTACAACGGACAATATATTCAAAGATATTGTGGGTGAAAAACCCAGGTTTTGCTACAAGAGCAAGAAAAATCTGAAAAGACTGTTAGGCAAGGATAGGAGTTTTAATAAGACTGTCTCAACATCAATGTGAACTGGTACTTTTCCTTGCAGGAAATGCAAGCCTGTTGTAATATTAATTCTAAGAATTATTTTCATCTAAGGAATTATGCAGATTGTTCCACAAAGAATGTGATATACATTGTTGAATGTGACTCATGCAGTAGTTTTTATGTTGGGAAGATAAACAGATCACTCAAAGATTGGATCTTGCAACATCTCAGTGACATTAGGCTTTGTAATCGAACTGATGCCTCATTTCAGCATATTTCAGTTCATGCTGGACATAGTTTTTGCTTTATGGTATTGGAAATTGTTCCTGAAAACTTAGGAGGTGGGGATATGACAAACAGAATGAAGTCTATTGAAGCACGTTGGATAGTGGATTTGCAGACAGGTAAACTGCCTGGATTAAATGACAAGGTGCCTTTAGAACACCTGTTGAAAGGAAGGAAATTAAGGAGATAATTTTATTGGCTGAAGCAATACTGGGACTCTTTAAAAATGAATCTGTTGTCTCTATTAAGGTCCAATGAAGGCAAACATGAAAGCACTTATCTCCTGTTGTTTTATTTCAATTTATTATTTATATTCTGTACATTGTGATTACAGTTTTTATTTAGTTTATTCTTATTGTAGGAACTCCTCACTGTGGTGTCAGTTCAACTTGTGTGTTTGCTTGTTTTGTTTGTTTAGTTAACTGCTTTAGCAGTTCCTGGAAATTTTCTCCTGTTTTACTGTCATGGCTACTCAGGAGGTACACAGTGGGATCTGGCACCATCCTGTATTGGGACATACACATCCGCTTCAAAGCATTTAGGAAATGGACTACATTTGTACAGTCATGACATGGACTCCATAGGACATATTATATACACTGTGTATTGGTGTACCATGGCACCTGTGTGGCTGCTACAGTTGTATGATATACCTGTGTTGTGACATGGCAAGGGTGTCATTGCACACAATGATAGGTGTGCTGGCTGCTGCATTCAGTATAGCACTGACAGTTTGAGATTTATATCCAAAACCTGTTGGTATAGGTGGTACAACAGTGAATGCATCTCCACATCCTAATGAGCAGTGACTGTCAAAGGGTACAGTACTGTGTGTCCATACCTTCATGGGTAAGGGTTGAAGTAGGTGCAGTGTGCAGACACTACAATATTGTGCTGGGGTGGATGATTTCCCACAGCAATGTATTGTGCAGTGGTTGCCATGTTGTCTGTGTCAGTGGCTCAGACAACAACTGACTGTGTCTCAGGCCATCCTGGATAACTGTTGGGTCTGTGTGGGAGTCAGTGACAGCTCCTAATATGCAACCACCTGCTAATGTACCAGACAGAAGTCATTGACAGTGGTTGTGACTGCAGAGAGGGAATAACTAGAAGGAGTATGCCATTAATGGCAGATGGTGAACCCCACTGGTGAGTGGTATCAGTGCAGTGTAGGTCTCCCAATGCCATGTGCTCAGGCTATGACTCTCAGATGCATGACTGTACACCAGCTGACATACCACTCTGTACAGGATGCACACAGTCTCCAGCATAGCCTGCTGCCCTAATATTCCCATAATCCTTGTCAGGCCAAGGTTGGTGGAGTGGAATAAGACTGCTGCCTGACATCCATCACATAGTGTAACAGTCATAGGGCTCCACCAGTCATAGTTGTTAGGCATGATATGGCATTCAGCAACATTAACAGTGTTTCACCCAGTGTCAGTAGGCATATGACAGTGTTAGTGCTGACATCTATGCTAATGCCTATCATGGCATTTCAGGTGACATTACTCAGAGGTCTGGGAACTTGCAGTGTAGTTACATGTGTAACCCCAAAGGAAAGGCCCAGAGAGTCACTGACCACAGACATCATGATGCCACATATGATGGGTTTGTACTCATAGCTAATCTGTACTCCCACACTGTCATGTCTGCATCATGTATACTCCCTTGTCGCAACCATGTGTGGCACATGACATTCCTACAACATGTTCCATAACTGCCATATTGACAAAGCAGTTCATAACTGGCCTCACAATGGAAGGCACACAGCATCTATGGAACATGCTAACATTCCAGGTTGAATCCTACCTGTGATCTGACACTGGTTGCTAAAACCATTGGGAAGTCCATGCATTCATACTGACACCACTATCTTCCCACCAGCTGAGTGGAGAACAGCACCTGTTCTACCCTTGCGCAGAGGTGGTGCATCCACTGACCAACATAACTGTATGACTCTTTGTGTAAGTATCCATATCTGTATGCCCATAGGGGCAATCATCATAGAGCTGATCAGCACACATATATATGGTGTAAACACGGTTGAGTGCACACAATTTGGACGTGTGACAGGGGGTGCATGACTGTTACATGTGATGGACATTTCCGAGGCAGTCATCAGGGACATGGTTGAGGGTACATCAGGCTGTATAACCCCCAGACTGAGTCAAGTCATCTGGCTATACCACCCATTCAGGCAACATGTACAAAGCACCCCCTTAGGCATCCACAATACTGTCATTGTAGGGGTCGCTACATAGCCCATTTATGGCAGACATACACAACATAGGGACATCCAATTCCAATAGCCGATCTGTAAGCAGCAGTGCTCAACAAGGTGCAGTCCTGGGTCCTCTACTGCTTGGACTGCATGTCACCACAGTACACGCAAGTACTGAATGACTGTGGCTAACAATGTTGGCTGCTGCCTGCTAATTGAAAGCACTCATAGAGTCTCTGTGTTACATCAGTATCCTGCAAGAGGGTATTGCAAACCCATACCTGGTAACATACGAATGGCCATAAACTCTGAGCAAATATATATGTAGTATAATTTCCATCAGGTAGACCTATGTCTCCAGTTAGTAGCACATCAGTTTCAACATGTGATGTACATACTCAGGGGTGAAACATGGGTACACAGATCTGGCCACAAAGGTTTACGTGTAATGTGCCTCAGATCACCATTTCTCTACAGTGGTATGGCAGGAATCATATGGCATAGCTGAGGCCACAGTCACCAGTAGGTGATATACTCATAACCTCCACATACTCCTCCCTCACCATGCCAATATCACGGTACAATGGCCAATTGTTGAGGTACCTTACCAAGCTGTACTGGCACTTGCGCACAACAATATGGACCCTCACAAAGCCACTTCACAGCTTCAGTATGTGCTCACTGCTGATCATCTGCAATTGAATGTCATTGCCATCTGTGACATATAGACTACTCAGATGTGATCTGTGCCTTACATACAGGCCAAGGTGTGACTCTGCTGGAGTACATATGCTGCCGCCTATCTGTAGGAAGCATAGTAGATTGATGCCTCACTGTAAGGACATTGACCTATGTGACATTAGTACTACATGCTTGTGAGAGACATCTGTCTAGCAGACTTAAACACATCCTTGAATCAGACGCTGCCTAATGGTACACAGAGCACCTCAGTCCCTCTTAGACTGAGGCAATATGTGCTGATTCTGTACCTAGGGGAATAAAGATGCCTCTGATTGTGAGGGCTGTATGGCCATTATGCTAGTTAAGTTCACATGTCCTATGGCTTTGTAACATGATATAAAATGCTGTAACAGCCACACACACAAACATGGCCACATTCAGGCTAGCACCACTTCAACTCACTGCATACAGGACATGCCAATGCACACATGCAGTGCAAGTTGGCTGTATGTAGATTAGAACACTTACCTACATACTGGTACACACTACAGATCACAGTAACTGATGCATGCAACACACTTTATGTACGCTAGTACTATCAGTTTAGAACATATAATGCTTGTTGCAGGATGTCTTGTTAGGTTCTTTCATTTGTGGGGAGCCACAACTACAAACAAATAAAATAATGCAAAACCCTTCCAGTGTCTAAGTTAGAGAGGTTATCATACATATGCCATATGGATATACACACATGCATTTGGTTGACCAGAGTGAGATTAGAGCCCCTATCTATCTAGTCTTGTACACTATAGCTAATAGTACTTATTGCATGCACCACAGATTATGTCTGATGTAAGATTCTCAGCCAGCAGTCTTAAGGTGGATGACATTATCAGGCCTTGCAGAGGATGGCAGTTTGGAAGCTGACAGCTAGTTACAGGGTGAAAAAGTGCATAACCATTGCAGGTGGATAGCCCATGAGGGCATGCCTGTTGTGTTGCAGGAGGCTACACACACACACACACACACACACACACACACACACACACACACACACACACACACACACACACACACACACACACACAGTAAGTTGGGTGGAGTGAGGTTAGAACCCCTATGTATCTAGTCTTATACAATGTAGCTCACACTACTTATAACATTCGCCACAGGTTACCTCTGTTGTATATGTGATTGCAGGCACAGAACTTGTAGATTACACAAACTAGGCTTGTGTTGCACAGCATGTGTGGCCTGCAGATTGATATTGTTTCATACTGTTATCTACATCTAGTGTTCTAGCAGTGAGATAACTGTTGTTATCATTGCTATCTGTGTACAGTTACCAGTATGGCCATATGTGGCTGCTTGCATTTAGCTAGGTGAAACTGTAGATAGGGATGACGTGCCCTGTACATACGTGCATTGACACCATTATACATTACACCACCTGCTCACCTGTGCCTGTCTGCATGGTGACATACAGCAGGCACAGGGGTCTGTAGGTAAGTGGATTATGTACTGTTACACCCTTAGTTTGGATCCTTTGAGCAACAGTATTGCTGTGTGATAATGCAGATTTACTCACCATTATTAAGGTATGTCGAACAATGCAGACATCTACACACATATTCTATATAACAGGGATGTATATATAAATGTAGTCATGTGTGTGTGTGTGTGTGTGTGTGTGTGTGTGTGTGTGTGTGTGTGTATGATATGTATTATGTAGATATATGGGGGAGTCTATGTAGCATTTTAATATATATAGCTATATATATTGGTAGATATCTATTTGACACTACATAGCGATAGATATACTCTGCATGTGAGAGAGAGAGACAGTGACAGACAGATATGTATACATATATGTCTGCATGTAAGGATATTTATACATAACAGGTCATTTTGATGAAGGGACAATGGAATTGTGCTAATTTTAACTATGTGTATGGGAATGCCCAGTGGGACTGTCAGTACTTATACTGTGACTCCAGACCACTCCTACCTGTACTCCAGTCCAAAGTTTTTTATGTTACATATATTAACATATGACCCTATTTCTGCAGTGCACTTCACTACAAATGTCCATGACAATCCCCAGCTGTCTGCTGTACTTAATATGTGACTGAGGTTGGTAATGTTACACCACCAACAGACTGACAGTCTGCATATCTCTCAAAAGTCCTGATTTTAGCAGAAAGTCCTGAGTTTTGCCTCATATGTTTCATCTGTACCTAATACGCTTGTGGTCTTCTTGTGAATTATTGGATATTGATGTCAATACATTCTACTAAATACAGATAAACATTTGTGTTTCAAACTTTATATCCTTCTGAAAATATGTAATAATGCAACATCTTTAATTCCACCACTTTCTAGGTTTATGTGAACAATATTTAAAGTCTGTCCCTATGTTTGGGACTTTGTCCCCCACATCCTTCTGGATTTATCCAGATTTCTTGCACTAAGAGGTTGAGAGGTATGACAGTCTGTTAAAACACCAACATAGTACTACCTCACATGCAAAAGATGGAAGTAAATCCAGAATAGAGCCATCAACACCATCACCCATGCTAGGTTCCCTAGTCGACTGAGCCCCACAGGTTACCAGACAGAGAGGAGTAATTCATCACACAGTCAACAGCATAGATAAGTATATTGTTATCCTGCATGAAGATAGGCATACAATGTATGAGCAATATCTACTGTATGTTACAGCCCTGCGATTGCCTGGTTCACTGATATACTATAGCTGATTTTCTGTTAAAGCAGGTATATGGGTACACAGCTGTGTTGGTGGTGGTGGAACAACAGCACATGATCAGCTTGGATAGACAGTTGTCCAAATATCATGTGAGCCCACAGTTTAACATCTCCCTTGCCTGATATCATGAATATTCCAACTATGAGGCATAGTGTATGTTAAGGAACATATACTATCAAACTAGGTATGTGTAGTCCCATGTGGATGTTACATCTGTCCAAATAGCCCACTATATTTCCTAGAATAACAGCAACAGATTCATACATATGGTACCAAAAAAATGTAATCACAGGTGGAAACACTTAGAAGATATGAAGATAAATATAATGGAAAAGTACAAAATAAGCAATTTATAGAGAATTGGGAAATAAGGTAAAATAAATTGAAAAAACACCAAAAAAATAAATAAATACATTTTGGAGAAGTATCTATGAAGATCCTGTGGAACATAACAAAGATGCTAAATGGATAGAAGAAGTTAAATAAAGAATAAGAGGTTTAAAGGTACAGGATATGGAACTGGATGAAGTAGCAGCCAGAGAGATTGAAGTAAAGTTAAGAAAAGCCCCCATTTGGAAAACCCCAGGCCCAGATGCAGTACCTAACTTTTGGTTGAAAGTATTAACATTGTTGCATGATGATTTAGCCATGAGTAAGACATATTTATATGCACCCCCTTAACAGACACCAACCTGGTTAACAACAGGAAAAACAATGTTCCATCTTAAGAGTGACCTTGCAAGCTACCCTAAAAATTATGACCAATAACTTGACTTCTGACGACATATAAACTATACACAGGAATTGATGCTGACTAAGTTTATAGTCATTTAGAAGAAAACTCAATTATGGCAGTAGAACAAAAGGGAAATAAAATAAAGTCATATGGAACAAAGGATCATTTGTTGTTAAATAAAGTCATAGTGGAGAACTGTAAAAAGGGGAAGATTCTAAGTATGGCATGGACTGACTACAAAAAAGCATTTGATAGTATCCCACATTCATGGATAAAAGAGTGCTTAAAAATGTATAAGATACATCCTACACTGATCGACTGCATTACAGTGACCATGAAACAGTGGCAAACCACTTTGCAATTAAGCCATGATAAAGGACAAATTATTATTCCAGGGATAAAAATTCAAAGGGGGGATATTCCAGGGTGACTCTGTTACCGATGCTTTTCTGCCTTATCCTTAACCCATTAAGCTGTCTACTTAACTTAAGACATCACTATAATTTGGCTAGTAGAAAACAACAAAAACTTCTCATCTGCTCTTTGTCAATTATTTAAAACTGTATAGTTCATCAGATAAGGAACAGAAAGCACAACTGCAAGTTGTCAAAACTTTTTTCAGATGATAGAAGAATGTCACTTGGTCTTGATAAATGTGCAAAAGCAACCTTTAAAGCAGGAAAACTGCAACACCAGGAAAACATCAGTTTGGGATAAGAATGTGACATAAAAGAACTTGAGCAAGAAGCAGTGTATAAATGTCTGGGAACTGATGAAGGATTAACAATAAAACACAAACAAATGTAAATATAACTTAGTAAGAAATACATCAGAAGACTTAAATTAATCCTGAAAACAGCACTGGCATCTAGGAACAAAATCCAGGCTATAAACCAATTTTCTCTTCCTGTCCTAACTTACAGTTTTGGAGTGACTGACTGGCCCCAAAATGTGTTGGATGTATTAAATAGTGAAACAAGATGCTTCATGTTCACCAAATGATTTATAAAAAATCAGTGCATACCAAGATTATATATTCCCTGTCCTAAAGGAAGGATACAGCTCCTTGAAATTGAGTATATGTATAGATCTGCAATTGTGGGACTCCACACATATCTGCAGACATCACAAGACCCAAATGTAGTGAATGTTTTGAAACATGAGGAGAATAAATCTAAGATGAATTCTCTGCTTACTCTAGCAGAAGTATATCAGCATTAAGCAGGAATGGAATCAAACCAGAAGTAGATAAAAATGAGGCAGCAACTGAATGTGCCAAAAAAACAAAGAAAGAATACAGGGTGAAGGACCAGATGAGAAGGCAAGAAATGTGGGAAAAGCATAAATATAGTTGCAAGTATAGAAAACTTCTGGGAGGACCTCATGTTGATCAGGAACAAATGCAGGAATGGTTAAGGATATGTGAATTCAAACCAAGAGATGAAAGGTTAATGTTGGCAGCCCAAGACATGAGCTGCATACACATTGGTTTACAAAGTCCATTGAACATGTGGGAGAAACAGATAAATGTAGGTTTTATAAAACTGAATTGGAGACAGTCACAAACATTGTTGCTGGTTGCAACATACTAATGGCAGAAGGACTGTATACTGAAAGGAATAATAATTTGGCAAGACTGTTTAACTGAGAACTCTGCAAACATGATGGTATTAAAGTGGCTGAAAAACACTGGAAACATGAGCCACAAACCATCACAGAAAATAAAGACATCTATATCACATGGGATCATCCAATACCAACAGTTCAAAGGATAGATGCTAGAAAATCAGATATAGTGGTGCAAGAAAAGAAGACAAAAGTATCATTGCTCATTGAAATCAGCACACCCAGTGACTACAATGTCTTGCGTACAGAGAGACACATAGTCATAAAATATTAGGATTTGCAGGCAGGAATGACAGCAACGTGGAAGAAAGATACCCAGACAGTTCAATAGTAGTTGGAGCAACAGGTCTTATAAAAAAGATTCTACAATCATATTTAAATATGCTATCAATCCATGTAACTCCATACGACTTGCACAAGGAGTCATTACTGGACACATTGCAGGTGCTGTGAAGAGCACTACTGCCTAACATCAAATACTGAAACAATACTAATTTCATGGACTTTAATCATACGTTGACTTAGGAATGGGGTCCATTGCTATCATAGTATTAGAAATCCAAAAGATTTGGAGAAATTAAGAACAAAATGATAACATATTATAGTAATGCTCCCAATTAGCTTGTAGGTTAAAGACTTACGTTGTGAATGCAGCAATTGACAGAACTGTAGTTCAGGGATGACTCTGTGTGATGCAAGCAGTACACAGTCAATACATAGATAGGTACAGGTTGTGTGGGTTGTCTGGCATCAGCTATTTTAATATCTGTATGTGAGTAGGTGTAATGTGTCAGTCGCTAGGGGCCTAGGTTGTCAGTGTATGTGCTATGCATTATTTCTTAGCCAATGACGGGGCATACTGGGCATACCTACATCTGCCTACAGGGACATCATCGGGGGGCTCCTCCTCCAAGTCTTCCTGTGAGTGTGGTTGTGGTGACTTAGGCACTAGTGGGCAGCTGTGTATTCCTTCTCTTTGCTGATCCTGCTGCAGCTGTTCTGCAGGATTATACTGTGTAGCATGGCACATACTATGAATATATGTGCAAATGTGGCTAAAGAGTACTGCAGGCTCCATCAGATATATCGAGGCACCAGAAGTGTGACTTCAGCAGCCCAAACACATGCTCTATGATGTTTTTAGTTTGTGAGTGTGCCTCATTATGGCATTCTTTGATGGGTGTCTGTGCATTTCTGATGGATGTCATCATCTACAATTCCACTGCTTAGCCAACATCCCCAGAAAATGGCAGTGTGGGATGTCTCCCCTAGCAAACATCTGGTGCAGTTGTGATGTGTGCCAGATATGGGAGTCATGATAACTGCCAGGGTTGCCAGCACACACATTCATGATAATGCCCTGGGCATTGCACATGACCTGGCAGTTGATGGAGTGGTACCCTTTGTGGACGTAAATTCTACCCTCCTTACCAGGTGGTGCCTTAATGTGCAATCTATGGGAGCCAGTACCTCAGGGTAGTGTGCTTCATGGTAGAAGTGCTGCATATTGCTAGCCTTCACCTCAGGGGTGAGAGGAAAATAAATGTGCTCACTGGCATGTGGTAGCATGGCATCCAGGAAATGGTGGATTATCCTGGATGCTGATGCCTGTGAGACTCCCATCATCTTGCCAGTTGGTCTTTGAAAGGTATTGTGGCTCTGGGTCTGAGCTGAGGGCAGCAGAGCTCAGTGAGTTCTTGTAGTATGCCCCTGTCCAGCCTGTAGTGCTCTACAATCTCCAGCTCATGTAGCTCCTGGAAGGTTACCCTGGCCCTGAACACTGTTCTCCTTCTCTGCCTAGGCCTATTGTCAGCAGCAGCAGCAGCAGCATTGACTTCAGCATCTATCACATACAGATTTAACAGACCTACAGCAGCCCCTAGTATTCTTTCAGTTAAAATTCCCAAGCATCTACTCCAGTGGTGCAGAGTATATGGGGAAATAAGATTGTAGGGAGTAGGCATAACTTATAGTGCCCTAGTGTAGATGCTCCCTGCATGATTGGCTAACTATGATACATTGCACCTACCTAGTATATAATTAACATCATTTAATGGCCCTAGTTAAAGTTAAACAAGGGACAAAACTAATTAATACGTCATTGGCCATTTAGATACTCTCAGCAATACAGTGCACCATGCAAATGTGTGCCTCATAGGTAAACAATGCTTAGAAGTGAGGGAACGCACACCCCCGGACCTCTACACTCAGCACAGTGGCATGCCATGCAAACACATGAAAACATGCTCCCCACAGGTAAATAAAGCTTAGACATCAGTGCGCACACCCCCAGACTTCCATGCTCAGCATGGCAGCATGCCATGCAAACAGGAGCAGCTAAGCTCCTATTAGCTCAGAAGTTAGCGGATACACCCTCTCCTGATATCAGCTACCTCCTGTGTGGACACCAACATGGTTCACTGCCTACACAGAGGGGGTATGTGGACATGATTACCCCATTATGCTATTCAGTAATTTCACCTCATTTTCATAGGGTTCCGTGCTCACAACCTGGAATCTGCATGATTCAAAGCCCTACCACATTAGCAACAGCACTGATGCACTATTGTAGATACTTCATGAAGGGTCCTTTAATACACTTCTGTCTCATGATATTAATTTTGTTTTGCCACATTTTTTTTTTTTTTTTTATAAGGCATGTTTGCACACTGCAGTACACTGCACAAACATGCCCAGAAAATTAAAAAATATTTTAACATATTTTTTGCAACTTTTGAGACACACAGAGGATAGTTTTGCTCACATCTGTGTGTGCTGTGCCATTTCTGTCCATCTTCCTACATTTTTGCAGCCCTTTTTGTCTGTCTACATTCCTGTACACAGACGTTTTCCATGTACACAACAAATTCTGACACAGGGTCTGCAGGGCTGCCAATCTGCTTGTTGGATTACTCTACCTGCCTCAATTTTGTGAGATTAGCCTGATTATGAGGTGATTTGCATGCCACAGAACTTCCATTGTTGGCACATGCATGCTTTCCTCCCAGCAGAGCTTACTGAATCACAAACCTGCTTACTTTTGTGTAGGCATTGTAGCTTGATGCCTACACAGTAAATATGACCATGTAGGCTTTATTAAATTCCCCCAGTGTCAGATTACTGCTTTAGTTTCATTTGAGGTTATGACAGGGAATACAAATTCCACTGAAGTTTCAGTTTGATTTAATAATGAAGTTACAGCCTTTCCATTTCACTGTATTACATTATCAATTGAGTTACAGAGTTGCAAGAATGTATTTATTAGTAACACTGGTCTAGTTCACTGTAGTACATTATCAGTTTGCTTACAGACTTACAAGATATTACTAGCAGCATATGTTTATTTCATACAAAAAATGTAAATAAAGTAAGGGCAGCAAGCAATGCAATCAGTTTATAATTGTATAAATGTTATTTTAAGGACCAGATACTGCTTTTTGTGCTTTGTACATATTGCTACAAAATATACACTGTATGTTTTGCATATTTAAATAACTTCCAAGCTGTGTTTCCATTTTTCAATACAGTCAAGAAAAATATTACTTCAGCCACCCAGTCTTGCAAAGGAGATGGAAAAGATGAGGTTTGCAAGGCCCAAGTGTAAGTGTAATAAAAACAAGGATATTGGGACTCTACAGTGGCCCAGCCAATTCTTCAGCAGTGCAGAGTAAGGCTAAACCTGGCAAGAGCTGTGGTGCACAACTCAAGTATCTACAGAAAGACAAGACTACCAAAGCCAGCTTTAATGTTTAAGTGCATTTCAGTTATCTAAACGAAAGTATTTTTAGAGTTAAATGCATATATTACAGATCACCTAAATACACTCTTCAAACTCAGCCTGTCCACAGGCTACATACCCATAGAGTGGTGCACAGCAACGGTTATTCCGCTCCTCAAAGGTGGAGCCACAACAGACCCCAGAAACTATCGCCCTATAAGCCTGACTAGCTTGGTCTGCAAGACTATGGAGCGCGTCATTATGGAACTCATTAACAGAGACATTGGGAACCTCTAAACACTGGACCCTACCCAGTTTGGCTTTGTTAAGGGCAGATCATGCCTCCTAAACCTGGTGGAATTCTTTGAGACAGTCACCAAGGCTAAAGACAAGGGAAAGGTGGTACACACAGCCTACCTAGACCTTGCTAAGGCCTTCAAAACCATTCCCCATTCTGGTATTATAGACAAGCTCACCAGCCTGAATAAAAACCCCTACATCACAAGATGGGTTGCCAACTGACTCATGGACAGAACCCACATGGTGAGAATTGTGGGAGCTAGGTCCAACTCTAAACCGGTTACAAGTGGCGTTCCCCAGGGCTCAGTCCTAGGACCCAACCTGTTCAGCTTATACTTCTCAGAGGTACAGACAAGCACAGGAGGACTATGTCTGACCAAGTTTGCAGATGACTGCAAACTAGGGGTTATAACTGACTCTCTGGCTGACACATACATCCTCCAAAAGGGTCTCAATGCGATGGATGCCTGGCGTCAAAATCATGGCCTCAAGCTAAATGCCAAAAAGTGCATAGTCATCCCCTTTAGAAAAATCAAAGTACCCATAAACTACCGCATAGGTGGTAGTCCCCTAAATATGGAAGATGTAATAAGGGATCTGGGGATTCAAGTAGATACTAATCTCACATTTAATAATCACATTGCCAAAGTGGTTAGAAAATCCTTCTACATGGCCCATCTAATCAAAAAAGGGTTCGCATCCAGATCAAAAGAGGTCATTGTGCCCCTCTACTCATCACTCATCAGACCCATCTTAGCGTACAATGCCCCATTTGGGATGTACCTTACAACACACCTGCAACAGCTGGAAGACCACAGAAGTACCTCACCAAGAGGATCAATGGCCTCAAACAGATGCCCTATGCAGCTTGACTGAAGAAATTACAGTTGTACTCGGTTGCATATTGCCTACTCAGAGGTGATCTCTGCCTGATATACAAGGCCATGTCCAACCCAGAATTGATGGACATGCTCCACCTAAAGAAAACCTTATCCCCATGAGCCACACGTTCTAGGGATCTAAACCTCAAGGAATCAGGGATTTTACTTTTTAGGTCTAATCTCCAGGAGAAAAGACTGGGAAGGAGCAGAATATGGGTTGAAGACATCAGGAGAAGGAAGGTGCGGATTGAAGACATCTGGAGAAGGAAGGTATGGATTGAAGACATCGAGACTTGGAAGTGGCCAGAACAGAAGAGCTGAGTTTCTATTTTGCTGCTTCTTGGTGCTGTACTACCGGGATCATCATAGTTTGTGCCGTGGTTATCATGGCGGATTATTTGTGCTGCTGGAGACTTTGGCTAACTGTGTATTGAGCGGGTGTTGTGTACCTTGGCAAAGGTAAGTGTTTTAGCTGCAATGGCAAGTGTTTTCTTTGAGAAATGGTATGCTAGCACATATCTTGTTGTACTAGCAACTTTCCAAGTTTATAAGAGCAATGTTTAGTGTCTGCAAGTGTGTGCTGCTTGTTTCTAGTATGTCTCTGAAGTCTGCCAGAAATAGAACTAAATGTATGCCAACACATATGCTGTTATAAACTGAAAAGTTGCTAGAATAACAGGAATAGTTAAAGTTTGTTTTTGTACTGCTTGTCCCCCCTAGGATTTTGAAGTCTGAAAGTAATTGAGCAATTGTGTGTCAACACAGATCCTGTTATTCTAGCAATATTTGTAAGTTTATAAGAGCAATATTTAAAGTGTCTCTGTTGTTCTGCATGCCCCCTAGGATGCATTTTTTCCCAGAAACTGTATGCCAATCCAGGACCTGTTATTCTAGCAACTTTCTAAATTTATAAGAGCACTATTTAAAGTGTCTGTGCTGCTTGTCCCCCTAGTACGTCTCAGAGAGTAATTGCCATTTTTTTAGAGAAACTGAATGCCAAGACAGATCCTGTTCTAGCAATATTTCTAAGGCTATAGGAGCAATATTTAAAGAGTCTCTGTTTGTGCTGCTTGTCCCCCTAGTACGTCTCTGAAAGTAATTGCTTTTTCTGGGGAGAAACTAAATGGTAAGATAGATCCTGTTATTCCAGCAATATTTCTAAGTTTATAAGAGCAATATTTAAAGTGTCTGCTTGTTCTGCTTGTCCCCCTAGTACGTCTTGGAGAGAATTGCCATTTTTTAGAGAAACTGAATGCCAAGACAGATCCTGTTCTAGCAATATTTCTAAGGTTATAGGAGCAATATTTAAAGTGTCCCTGTAATATGTCTGTTTAGAAAATTTAGCAAATCTGATTTTTATTTTTGTAAAGTGCTGTTTCCTTTACTTATGGTGTGGTTATGGTATTTGCAGATTATCAAATAAAGGTTTTGGATTTGAGAAGTGTGTTTTATTGAATTTTACAGATGTTCTACAATGATCCATGGCAATGGCACATTTCACACAGTGCGAAAATAGGGTGTTCCACATTTTGACCATTTGTCACACATTGTTAGGGTCTGTGTTCCACAGTGGCCTCTTAACAGGTTGAGACACATGATTATAGTATACTTTGCAGACCATATTAATAGATCCATAAAGCAATTACAGAAGCAAATCCCATTTTAGTAATTTCAAAGACAACTATTACAGAATAAATCCTACATAAATACAGTTAGTAGAACAGCGTTTGCATAGGCCTGAAAATGAAAGGTTTGGCCCGTGTCTTCATTTTATATTTCATATTTTGAAGTAACTACAGAAAGAGATACCTGTATGTGTTTGGGTATCTCAGGAGGAGTTCTAAGACCAGGTATTATTTAAATGTACAAAAATGCAGTATTCTTTTTACATAAGTCTAGAAATGCGTCCATATTAAGTCAGGACTTCACAGTGTGCATGCAGTTTCAGTGAATGCACTTTCAGTCAGTGAAAATAGACTTCAATCAAGGATACTGATAAGAACAGAATGTGCAGTACATTTGAGTACAGACACATTTTTGTTTGTATGGTACAAGGCTTGTGAACCAAGGCTAAAGAGGCATGTAGATTATTAGGAAATACTTCAATCACTGTCAGTTAAGTTAGTCCGTTTTTGACTGACATTCAGAAAGTCATTGCATTACAAACACTTGAGTTTGAGTGCAGAAGTCAAGTCAAATATGCA
Source organism: Protopterus annectens (assembly GCF_019279795.1). NCBI lineage: Eukaryota > Metazoa > Chordata > Ceratodontiformes > Protopteridae > Protopterus > Protopterus annectens. Next base: position 1,678,916,967 of record NC_056743.1, read on the forward strand.
GCATTTCAGAATATTAATTATTCTATTCAGGAGGAATGGAATATGAAGAATATAAGTTCAAAAGCTACAGACTATTTCAGTTTATCTTCACTGTTATTGGAGACAGTATTCTATGGAGACAGTATTTGGTGCAGTGGTGCAGCAGTAGCGTTGTCACCTTACAGCAAGAAGTTCTTCAGTTCAATTCTTAGCTGGAGTGTCTTCTGTGCAGAGTCTGCATGTCCTCCCTGAGTTTATGTGAATTTTCTCTGGGTACTCTAGTTTCCTCCCACATTGCAAAGACATGCGTCTGGACCTTTTCTCCCCAGGCCTCTGCTGAAAGTTGGCTTTGTTCCAAGTCGGATTTTCCTGGTAAACAAATATTAAATAAATAAAATATTGTTCACCTTCACTGTACATAATAAAGCATTCTTAATCGAACTGCAGTGTTTGCAAACTTTATTCTGAAATGTACAAGAGGATTTAGCCCGTAAAGCAGAGACCTGCATCTGTTCAGTGGAAGTTTGGTTAATTAACAGATAAAGACATTCATTCCAGTCTCATTCCAGTTTCTTCCAATTATTTCCAGTCCATACCAGTAATCTATAATCATACAAATTCTTGCAATTGGCATAACCTAGTAGTATTTTTTTCTGTATATAGCTTTATTGTTGCCAGGATGGCTATAAAGGACAGTAATACATATTTGTTTATATTAGTTTATTTTCACAAAGTAATAAGAAGCTCTGCTAAACTGAATTTTGGTACTGGTTTGTTATAGGAGGAAATGTGGTAGTTGTTGGGAGTATTAAAGCAATGCTGCATTTTGGGAATGAGAGTAATGGGGACAGCAATGTTAATACGTTTCATAAAATAGTACTTTTATACCTAAAAGCAATCCAGTGGTTGAAGCCTTCAAAATGATTTGTATCAAGCACATTTATAATTTGTATGACAATGATGTTAGAACAGTGACCTTCTCTAACTTGAATTTTCATGAAAGGGAAGTACTATTGCATTTACAGAAAGACGAATAGATATCTATAAGACCTGCTGACAAGGGATGGCGCTTGGTCGTGATGGATTATGGTTATTATAAGGACACTATGATTATAATGTTGAATGATTCTAAATTTTGTCATAAGATTTGTTTTTCTAAGGTAAAACAATATACCATGAATGTTTGCAACAGCTTATATGAATGTTTGCAATGTTGAATTATTGACAATGAATTGTTTAGATATCTGATAGTTAATGAACCTATATTACCAATTATACAAGGACTACCAAAGGTACATAAGCACCCTACACAACCCCCGATTGTGGCCGGTAGGGGATGGTGCATGGAGCCATTGAGTATATACGTTGAAAGCACCTTAAGCCTATCTTAGCCAGGAATGCATATATTCTTAAGAACACTAAACAGTTTTTGACTGATTTATGTGCATTTACTAGCAGTGGAGAAATCAGTGCTAATTGCTTGATGGTTACCTTAGATGTCCAGTCACTTTTTACTACCATTCCTAACAACACTGGCTTAGAAATGTTTAAACAGTATATATTAGATGATGCTACGTATGATTTCATGTTTTTCTTTGTTTGTGGACTTGATTTTAGAGAATAATATATTTTTGTTTGAACACATTTTATACAGACAGAAGGATGGTGTAGCTATGGGCACTTCATGTGCCGATAGCTACGCCAACCTTGTCATGGCCATTTGGGAAAGAAGTCATTCGAATGCTTTTGAGAGGAAAGGACAGTTATTTTTTATTGGCAATTTGTCGATGATTTATTTCTGTTGTGGGAAGGAGATGAACATTCTTTGAAGCATTTTTATAAAACCATTAATAACAGCACCAAATTTCTTAAATTCACAGTCAATAGCTCTTACAGCACCATTGATTTTTTTAATGTGAAAATAATAAGAGATGGGACAGGGAGATGTGATACTCAGATATACAGGAAAGAATGTTATAGGAGTTCTTACCTTCACAGACAGAGCATGCATCCAGGCCACATTTTTAAGAATATTATTAAAGGCCAATGTTTAAGAACTTCCAGATTAGTGGCAGATGATCACAAATGTTTGGATGAACTTGAGAGTTTAAAAGACAAGTTCATTGGTAAGGCCACACAGAAAGAAAGCTTACAAGTGTACTTTCTCAAATACCTGAGTGTAGAGGGGAAAGAGGTAAACTATACTTCTCAGAAAGTATTCCCAACAATAGTAATGCAACTGAAATTAAGAGACACATGCATATGTCCATCACATATTCTAGTAACATAAGGTTACTGCAAGACATCTTTATAACAAATTGGGATATACTATGTACAGATGAGAAAAATAAAGACTTAGTAGGGGGTAAACCCAGTTATACATTTAAGAATAAAAAATCTTTGAAACGGCTGCTATGTGGACCTAGAAATATATATAAGAGTAAGCCTGACATTCAGCAAGTGGGCATTTTTCCATGCAAAAAATGCAGCTATTGTAGGTATATAGATAGGAGCAGTAAATTTATTCATCTAGATACAGGAAATGTATGGGAATTTACATTGAAGGCTGACTGTAGTACTACCGATCTTGTTTATTTAGTATATTGCAATATATGTTTTTCCTTCTATATAGGGAAGACTAATCGGATGCTGAAAGAGTGCATGAGGGAACATATATATATATATATATATATATATATATATATATGATATATCCAGAGGTGCTGAGTCTAATGCTCTAGCCAAACATGTGACTTTATATGGTCACACATATACCTTTAAGTTCATGGTAATACAAACAGTCCCCAGTAATGAAAGAGGGGGAGATATCAGAAATAAAATTGAGACAGCAGAATTACAATGGATTAACAGGATGAAAGCCACTATGGGTAAAGGAATTAATAATAACATTTCTATAAAGCCAGTTTTACAGGCAAGGGGACTGTTCAGATGAGCAGTCTCTTTTAGTTTTATGCACCTTTAAATGTGAACTGGTTTTATTTCCATATGTAATTGAACAAATGATTTTATTGGTTGTCTGTTGTTTAAATGTATGGTATTGCAGTGTTTGAGTATCTGATGAAGCAGCATTACTTGCTGCAAAAGCACTTACCATTAAACAAAGTTCTTTTTATTAACCTATTGCTGGCTGTGGTTGGGTTCATCCATTTTATTTGTTATATACATACTTTAGATTGTTCACATTTATTTTATTTTGCCTTACCACCTGTTTAAGAAAAGAAACTGTATTACCAATGAGCTTGCTAGTTTTACAAAATAATTGAGTAATCTAATGACAAATTGCCCTGAAGTAGAAATACAGTAAGGCTTATGAACTCTCCCAAGAGCATAACAAGAGTTATGCATTTGCTTTCTCTTTGAGGCACATTTAGAGGAGGTATCCTGGGCAAGTTACTGAAATTAACTTAGTACAATTAGCAGTAGCATAAAAAAATGGTGGAGTGTACCTCTTTTTAAGCACAATCTGGATAACTGGATGGGAAATAGAAAATACATCCATGGGATTCCACCCGTATCCCTGCTGGACAGGGACATTGAGTGCTGATTTGTCTATGCATGGGCTAACCTCTTGGCTAGGCTTATAAGGGCCTCAGGGCCAATAGCCTAATAAACGTCCTATGATCCTATGATCCAGTGATCCAGTAACAGTAACAAGATTTTATATGGGCAACTGAGGTCATATTTTTCCATTCATTTATACTGTTTTTACATTATGTAGCATCACTGTCTCCCCATGATCTTTTTTCTTGTCTATCCATGCTCATCTTTCTTTCAAAAAGAGATAACTCTAAAATCTGTCCGTGTCAGGTTTTGTAAAAATCGTTTCAAGACAGAGTTCCAGGATTATAAAACCCTAAACATTTATCGCCACCACCTTCTTTCTAAAAGTAGTCATAAGATGTGACTCAGTAAAAAAAGATGAAGATTTTGCCTGCGATACGAGTGACCACTTATATCCTCTGTTAGGTCTTCAGATGTCTGCCTCTATTACATAGTTTAAAATAACTTAATAATAAAAAGACAAACTGTTGTCTATTATACCATTTAGATAAGTGGAATTGTTTTGTAGCCAGTCCAAAGTTCCATTTATGCCAATACAAATTTCATCTATGGAGCTTAAACTGGAAGTGCATTTGAAATCAGTATTGAAGGTTGGGCGCCAGGCTGGCAGCTCGACACCATAAAACTCCACTGCCAATCATGAGCAGACAGGTGATCCACTGTGGTGACCCCTAACCAGGAAAAGCCGAAAGAAGAAGAATTGAACTATGGTGATATCTGTTCAAAGGTCATTGGAAGTAATATTCCTGGGGTGGCTATAAAGGGTACTTGCTCAGATCAGCTCTGTCACAGAAAACTCCATATTAGGAAATGATGCTGGCCTCATACCCCTTGCAATATACCTATGACAATATATAACACCTGCATCCCAGTTTTTACTTTTTTGTTTTGTTTTTATTAAGCTTGTCTAATTCACTCCACCATTTCTTGTGCTACTGCTAATTTTACTAAGTGAATTTCAGTAACTTGACCTCTTCTAGATGTGCGTTAAAGAGAAAGCAAACACTTATGCTCTTGTTATGCTTTATTAGTATTAAAATATGAGAACTTCTGCATGGATCTGAGAAATATACACCTCATTGCATTACATAAAGTCCTGTTAAGCCCAAGGTATTGCACTGCATTTTTTTACCAGTGCTACCAAGTAGATTAGCTCTAAACATGGACCAACATATGTTAAACCTTTAATACAGAGCCTACTTGTCACATGAACCTCTCAACATTAACATCTTGAGGAAGTAGTAGGAAAACTAGTGCATTGTAAATATATATTGTTACCACATCCTATGAATGACTAAAAACAAGTATTAGCATGTCTGCAAAAGGAGGAACACAAGTGTTTTCAGACTGTGCAATATATTCATTTCATGGGACCAAACTAAATATGTGTTTTGTGTGTGTGTGTGTGTGTGTGTGTGTGTGTGTGTATGTATGCACCAAGTGATTGAGAAACAAATGAAACATAAATAGAGAGTGATGAATCAATCAATATTATTTGGGAGCATGTCAATTCATTGAAGGAATTTCAGTAAATACAAAGAAATGAAAGCCAGTTCACCAAAGCCATCTTTGATGAAAGTGGAGATTGCCTTTTTCTCTGCTGTTGAGTGTCCTCAGAGTTGATATATATAATTCTGGGGGGAGTGGAGGGTGTCTCCCTACATGGGCTATGAAGTAGGGCTTGCCCCCCTGCAAAAAAATTGTTTCAATGTTCGCTGAAGGTGGATAGGTGGATTTGGTGAACTGAGGTAGCTGTAGTAGCAAAGTATGACAATGAACATACTGTTTCATGCAAGTCATGAGACTTAGAAAAATGTTAACAGTTTAGTATTCAGATAAGTAGTCCATCACCTACTGGGGATAGAATGCAGAGGTATCAGGAGACATGTAGTATGTAAGAAACATGGACCACCAATGCCAATCCTGATGTTATTCTGAAGATGTTATTCTAATTAGTTCCTTATATCCTCGAATACCACTTTTAATATTATGTCTTCCCTTTAGCGTGTAGATTACTGAGACAGGTATAACACACATCACACAAAAGCTTAATTCCAATGAACACTCAGTGCTGTGATGGACTGGACCAGACCATTCTGAAAAGTGCAGGACTTCAGCACAATGTTAAATGGAATCACATGCATCCTTGCCTGTTGAAGTAAGCTGGTCAGTTGTATTAAATATGTAACATTTTTCATCTCTGAGCCTTTGTATACTTAATGAACACTTGACCAAAGACAGTAAGACTGAGTTCTGTTTCCTGTTACTTCATTTGAAAGGTTTTTAGATTTTTTTTGATAGACTTAACTCATTTATTAGTTTGCTAGTGGTTCACTCTGTCATGCCTGTAAACAAAGTACAATACTGAATATTTAGAGTTTGGCTGCAGAGGTGAAATTAAATTGCTATTGGCAGTTCCAACACTGTTACAATATGTAAAATAGTTTCATTTCCTTACATTACATGCTTCAGTGTTTATTTTTTTTGGTACACTAGTTTATTGTGTGTGTGTGTGTGTGTGTGTGTGTGTGTGTGTGTGTGTGTGTGTGTGTGTGTGTGTGTGTGTGTATGTGTGAGTTTGTGCACTCGTGCATGCTTACACCTGTGTGTAGGTGTGTGCTTACATCTGTGCGCATATGTGTGCATGTGTGATGTGTAGCAAACTGGATTACTGATAGAACTCACATAGTCAAAATAGGGGAAGCCACCTCAAGGAGTCGACCCATAATGAGTGGTGTACCCCAGAAATCAGTTTTGAGGCCTTTGTTGTTTGGGATATACTTTTCTGAGGTGCAGGCCAAAACCAGTGGGCTATGGCTGACCACGTTTGCAGACGACTGCAAGCTGGTCACTGCCATTAGATCCCCTAGTGATACAGACATCCTGCAAGAGGGTCTCACCCAAACATATGAATGGTGCCAGAAATATGGCCTCAAACTGAATGCCATAAAATGCATCATCATCCCTTTGGGGAAAGTGATGTCCCCACAAATTATCACATTAATAACAAGGTCCTAAGCACACTATCAATCATGAGGTACTCAGGCACCCAGCTTTATAGCTTTCTACATGGCCCACCTCATTGGTAAGGGTATCTCATCCAGGGACAAGCTGGTCATATCATCCCTGCATTCTTCCCTTATAAGACCCATTATTGAGTAAAATGTCCCTTTCAGCATGTACCTCACAAAGCACATACTACAGCCGGAGAGACCACAGAGGTTCCTCTCCAGGAGTATCCAGGGCCTGAAACATCTGCCATACACAGATAGGCTAAAGGCCCTGTCCCTCTACTCAGTCTCCTACAGTCTCCTCAGAGGTGACTTCTGTCTAGCATACAAAGCAATCTTAGGCCGCACCTTGATGGGACTGCTGCATATAGACAAGTCAAGCTCCACTTGAGTAACCTGCACTCGTGACCTCATCTTGGTCTGTGACATCAATAACTCTTGATGGCAGAACAGATTTGTGTCCCAGAGACTCCCCCTTCTGTGGAATAGACTCCCACACCACCTCAAACAGAGTACCTCATTAACCCTTTTTAAGCGCAACCTGGATAACTAGATGGAGAAAAGGAAAATACACCCATGGGATTCCAAGTGTCCCTGCTGGACAGAGGCATCGGGTGCTGACTTGTCAGAACAAGGGCTAAATTCTTGGCTAGGCTTGTAAGGGCCTCAGGGTCAATAACCTAGTAACTTTCTATTATCCTATGATCCTGTGTGTGTGTGTGTGTGTGTGTGTGTGTGTGTGTGTGTGTGTGTGTGTGTGTGTGTGTGTGTGTGTGTGTGTGTGTCTATACAGGTTTCTGCAGTGCCATTGTGCAGCAACTATTGAAGCGTGCATTGAGAGTTGACACTAGTACAGAAAAGTGACAAACCAGAGTGAAAGAAGATAGTTAGCTCTACATTAAACCAATATGTCTGAACAGAAATGCTTTATCTGCTTGTAGGGGAATACGCTCACACAGCACATTCCTTAAAGTTATGCACCAGCTTTATTCATTCCAGCACAAACAGTTTACAACCTGGTTGTTACTATAAACTTCAATGTCATGTGGTCTGTCTTTTCTAACTGTATAACAATGGATCTCATCAAATAATAAACTTTCTTACAAGATGAACTCCTTACATGTTTGAGCAGAATAGTTTTACTTTCATAACATTAGTGAGCTGTCCCATTGAGAATTTCATGAGCATCTTTACAATACTTATCCTGATTTCCTTTGTTTTTAAACAGTAAATGACTGGATTGACCAGAGGAGGGAGTATGTTATGCAACATGGCCGCCAAAGTACGGAGTTGTTCAGAAAACCCTGGTAATGAATAAGACACTAAGACAAAAGCCATAACCAAATAGAAGACACTTATAACAAGAAGATGGCTGACACAGGTGGAAAAGGCTTTCCACTGACCCTCAGCAGAACTGATTCTCAGTACCGCAGCAATTATCTTCCCATAGGAAAACAGGATAAAAAACAGCTGAAAAGAGATAATGACTACAGACAGGATGCTGTTGTATTGTCTCTGGAATGTGACATCAGTACATGACAATGACATGACAGTTGAAAAATCACAGGAAAAAAAATCAATTTTGTTTGGTCCACAGAAAAATGCAGTAAGTACAAAGTATGCACTTATCACAGCCCCTAGCATACCTATTGTCCAGCAAAAAACACATAATGTAAAGACATGCTTGGTAGTCATGACAGTGGGATAAAGCAATGCATTGCATATGGCCTGGTAACGATCGTACGCCATGGCAACCAAGGATAAACTTTCTGTTACTACAAAGGTGAGGTGGAAGGCCATCTGCATAACACATGGGCCAAAAGCAATTGACTTGTCATCTGTTATTAAATAGTAGAGCACCTCTGGGATGGTAACTGAAGGAATAAGAAGGTCCAGGAGGGCCAGGTTACAGATAAACAGGTACATCGGGGAGTGGAGGGCCTTGTCAAAGGTTATTACAATAACAAAGATTAAGTTTTCTATGAGTGTGATTGTGTATATTGTAAGGAAAATCACAAAACACAAAGTTCTTCCTCTCTCATCTTGAATCCCTGGAATTCCTGACAAAATGAAGTGTGTGATGGGTGAAAATGTGTGATTCCATTGTTCCATAGTAAATTATTGAGTTCTCTTTCCTGCAAAAGAAAAGAGACGTAATTAATCAAAGCCTTAATCAGCAGTGGACACTTATTAATTGAAAGAAAGGAAAAACATGTTTGACCTTCTTTTTGCATCTGTAACTTAATTTTATCAGTAGAATGCAGAAAGGAAACACTACTGCAGTTGAGCTCTGTTAATGGATGGAGACCTTGGCTACAATACACAATGCACAACCACAACAAATACACGGGTGCTAACTATATAACTGTATATCTCATTTCAGGTCACAGGTTCAATGCTTAGGAATCAGTCAAAGATGTTTTTCACTTTGAACTGAGCAACGACTAGGTACATAGGTGGGACAGGTACTGCTCATTCAATATATTTGACAGTATAAAATATGTCAAAGTATCCTGTTTCCTGAGAAGGATTTTAAAATCAGGTGTAAGCACCATCCTGGAAATTTGCTTGATTAGCCCCTGAACAACTGCTGATCTTCCTGTTACAGAAGGGAAAACCGAAAACCCAACCTATCTTCTTAAAACATTTCTGAAAATTATTACAAATGAAGCTGAAATGAAATGCAGCAATGAAGCTTGTGTGCCATCTTTAAAATTCAGTTTGTGACACTAAACCTCAGACCTAACTTGCTGAGATAAATAGATTTATATGGCCTCTGCTCCAGATATGTGGTCCTGTATAATTCCTAACTTTCTCCCTACAGCTGTTAATTTGTCCATATGTGGGAATGTATTTCTCTGGACATTGTACTTATGAAACAGGTAAGTAAATGCAATATATTCAAATGGTATACATATCAGCTCCTTACCCTTTCAGAAATGCTGAACAAATATTCATAGTGTAAATGCTTTAACAATACATGCTAAGTCAATAATAAATAAATGCACTCAGTTACTTGATTTGTATGAATCACTTACATGGACTTCACTGATCCGATGCTCATAGTTCAGCAGCACAAGTCAAAAGTGTACATGAAAAAAAAAAGCACTTGCACATGTACAAAACAAATTTTGGTTTTCTGCCTTCACACCTTGTCAACATTTTGTTGTTTGATGACATACATTATATTATATCTTGAAATTTTACTAATAGCATACATGTCAACTGTCCAGATTTTTGCAGAATACACAGATTTTTGCCTCATATTTTTGGTCTGTTCCACATAAAATTTGTGTTTTTACGCAAATCATTGAGAACTGAAATCATTAAATGAAGGTCATTTGTGTTTCAGACTTCACATCATTCAGAAACTGCATACTATTGTAAAACATGCAATTCTAGCAGAATTCTAAGTTTGTAGCAGCAATGTTTAAACCTGTCCCTGTGTTTGTGCCTCTGTAAACCTATTATTTTTGGCTTTGTCCATATTTCTTAAAATAAGAGGTTTTGAGGTATGTCTAACTATTTTGTCATGTTCTCCCATGTAGTGGCATGCATTTACCACATTAAGCATCATAAGATGGCATACAAACATATTGTATAAAATATTTGCATCGGCCTCGCACAGTTCAGAAATTCCATTTTCTAAAGTTTGTTTCTTTTGACCATATGCAACTATGAATCATCATAGTTTACATACAAATGTTACTGAGCCCCTCTGCATGTCTTATATCTTCCATTGCAACTCAAGAAATATTACAGTCACCAAAACATATTTATTAAGCTGTAGGACGTTTCTCTCTGAGGTGAACTGATGGTTGTAGTGCATGTTCTGGAAGTTTATGCATCTGCGAGAAATATGTTAAGTAAGTATTGTGTTCTTTAATATAAAATCAATAATAATTTATAATACTACTGTCTTTATTTATTTATTTATTGATTTATTTTACATTTGTTGACTGGGATAGTCCGACTGGATATATGTCCATTTTCAGTAGAGGCCCGGGGAGAAAAGCTCCAAGCATAAGTACAATTACGGAATGCAATAATTAAAAAAATTACTAGATTCAAATACATTGGAGAGCAAAAATGGTTGGAAAAAAAAATAAAAATTGTTTTTGTGAACAATAGTACAGAGTCTTTGCATAGGTTTAAGATACAATCAAGTACAAGTTACACAATATTTGAAAATTATTCTGTTCCTCCTTTTTACCTTTTCAAAAAGTAAAACAAAACTTTTTTTTCTTCTTCGCCTGAACCTTCTTGTGTTCTGACTGTCCTTCTCAAACATATTGGAAATATACAGTATATTTCAGAGCATTTGTTATAACTGTATTTGCTATAACTGATTTAAGTATTTTTTTCTGGCTTTTTGAATATTTACTGCTTAGCGACTGCATCTTAGCCTGTTTATACAGCTCTGCATTCTATTTAAACTGTTTTTGTGTTGATTAACTGTTTTGCACTCTTAAAAAGTTATTTGTTGCTTAATTTTACCTGTAGGCTAACACACTCAAGTGTGCTAGCCACTTAAAAGCATTTATAGCATTTACTGTCTGTTTTTTCCTTGTCTCTGTAAAAAAAAAAAAAAAAAAAAAAAAAAAATCTCTTGTTTTCCCACCTTACTGAACTAGAGTAGTCCAGTTTCAGAGTTGCTGATCCCTGGGCTTTGTTTTTAGTTCCTGTTACTGATCCATTGCCTTATTAGGAAGGAGGAAGTTTCTTTGCTTACCAGTGGGAGTGGGAAGCACTGAGCAGCCTTTTGTCCGAATTGGTGAAGTTTCAGCCAGAAACTAGTAGTCTATTGGTCGTTTGGGCCAATTCCTAGCTCCTTTCAGCCCCTGCTATAAAACACGCTAAACACGTGTTTTCCAGCTTGTACCAACTCTGCACAGATCCTCGTGGTGGCCTGCAGAGTGATCCAAGCAACAGAGAGCTAAAAGAGTGACTTTCTACCAGATATAAGTATTTTTGTGGCTTTCCCACTGTTATTAAGCTAGCGACTGCATTTCGCCTGTTTTACTGCTACTTTAAGTAATTTCTGCATTTTACACTGTTTATTGCACTTTAAGTTACTAATTGTTGCAAATTGTTTCTGTAGGCTACACACTAAAGTCGCTAGCCGATTTACAGCATTTATAGCATTTACTGTCTGTTTTTTCCTTATCTCTGTAATAAAACAAAAAATCTCTTGTTTTCCCACTTTACTGAACTAGAGTAGTCCAGTTTCAGAGTTGCTGATCCCTGGGCTTTGTTTTTAGTTCCTGTTACTGATCCATTGCCTTATTAGGAAGGAGGGAAGTTTCTTTGCTTACCAGTGGGAGTGGGAAGCACTGAGCGCCTTTTGTCCGATTTGGTGAAGTTTCAGCCAGAAACTAGTAGTCCATTGGTCGTTTTGGGCCAATTCCTAGCTCCCTTCAGCCCCTGCTATAAAACACGCTAAACTGTACTGCTGATCTAACCAGCATATCCTATAACTGAAAAGTTCATCTCTACTTGATTCCCAAGTAGACTATTCTCTATCTGTAAAGCCTAGCACTTACTCCTACAGTACTTGCACCTTGATAAAGCACTCTTATTATAGATAGTACCCCACCAGCCCAAAACCCACTTCCCCGAGTCCTTTGAAAGTTCTTTATCTACTACTTCTAGTATGTCGAGGGATCAGTTGCTAGTGTCCTCTCCAGCTCAACTGGTGAACCTGGGAATATTGAGGCAATGTTACAATTGCCTCATGTACACTGAACAATCCTCTCCTTCTCCCACAAAACACAAATACATGCGAGAGATGCAACTATACGGCCAAACTGGAGGCTGAGCTCTCTCAACATAGGACTGGCAAGACCAGACAGGAGGAGAAGGCAACCACACACAATACATACCCAGTCACACATGGTACCATCACAACTTCAAATCATACACATACTCACACAAAGACATACTCGGAGGCTCTGGTCAAAATTTACCAAAACAGCAGAGGCCACCAAAGCAGACACCCAAACAACTACCACCTCACGACCCAACACATGCAACACATAGACCACACAGTCAGAGTGTCAAACAGTCACAGCCCTTAAGGCCAAACAAAATGCCAGACACACTTGTAATTGGTGATTCCATAGTCAGACACACTGGCGTCCCGCTCACCAGACTGAGTAAGGAGAAGGTCACAGTAAGCTGCCTGTCGGGCGCTAGAATCCGCCACATAACGCAAGCACTCAGGTCTCTCAACAGCAGGTACAAGTGCGACTCAGTCATTGTCCACGCTGGTGTCAGCGACCTGAGGCGTACCTCCTTGGACTACATGAAAAGCGACGTCGAGGAGCTCTCTGATTATGTAGCCCAGGCAGGTATGACCCTCACCTTGAGCAGTATCCTACCTTCACCTAGAATGATGCCACAATACAGTGATAAGATGATCAGCTTTAATAATTGGCTTAAATTCTGGTGTCATTCAAAGGGGATCAATGTCTGTCTGCCTGGGATGACATGCTGGACAAGCCACGCTGCTTAAGGACGGCTTGCACCTGTCACCCTGGGCTTCCAGATATTGGCAAAGGCTCTTGCCACCCCATAGTGCCTTTTTAGGCAAGGCTCAAATTCTAAACCTACCACCCTAGAACACCAAAAGGAAAAAACTAAGGGTAATGCTGCTCAATGCCAGAAGTCTCAATCTCAAGATGCACGCACTCGAGGCCCTTCTCAATATGGAGAACATCGATGTCTGTGCTGTGACAGAAACCTGGTTCAAGGCTCCTGAGAGCACCCCAGCACTAACAGGTTTCACCTCATATCATCGTTCCGGCCCCAAAATCCGGACAACACCAAGAAAGGAGGGTGTCCATATTCATAAAGGACACCCACACCTCAAGGTTGGTGGCAACGCACGATGCATCGGAGACCATCCAGGTGCAATTAACCATAGGCAAGACTGCTCTGCAATTTGTAGCATGTTACAGGCCACCCTCTCAAACTCAGGAACCTCACATGGCCTTCCTGAAAACATTGGAGGGATAAATGTATCTCCAAACACCATCATACTAGGTGACTTCAACTACCCTAATATAGACTGGGAACACTACTCAAGCCCGAACACTCTAACCCAAAGATTCCTGGAGTTCATAAACTCAAATGCCATGGAACAACTAGTCACCATCCCCACAAGAGGTGAAAACATACTTGATCTCATCATCACGAACATGGGATCAAAATGTTCAACACCGGAAGTATACCCCTCACTGGTGAGATCAGATCATAAACTAATCTCGCTGGAGGTCCTCATCCCGCCCCACCTGAAACAAAAAGACCACAGTGAAAAACTTCTCAAAAGCCGATTTCACACTTCTAAAAACTAGTGTGGTCTCCTTTAAGGCCCCTGAGCCAGTGGTAAACATTACTCAAACTGCTGAATCACTTACAAATGCCTTCTACCAGCACCTACAGGACTGCATGGATCAGGCAATCCCAAACAAAACTAAGACTCTCTGTACCAAAGGCAAGCGTCCAGTCTGGTGGACCCCAGCCATAAACAAGCTCTACAACAAAAGGAGGAAGCTACTACAAGATAGAGCAAAATCCTTGAAAGGTAAGACACCTTTGATCATTATAAGTAAAAACTAAGAGCTCTCATAAAATCATCCAAGGCAAATTTTGAGAGAAAAATCGCCAAGGACTCTAAAGACAATCATAAGGCCTTCTTTAGCTATGTTAGAAACCTAGGAGGAAACTCCCAGATATGCTCAGAATTAGTTCAAAATGATGTGAAAATTACTGAACCTACACACATTGCTAACATACTGGCTGACAGGTTCAGTGCAAACTTGTCCCACCTCCCCAAAGGAGAGATATCTATTCCAGAGGATTGTAGCCCCCAAACATCTCCAACGCCCAGGTGAGAACTGCCCTCACTAAGGCAAAAACACAGCATCCATGGGACCGGATGGTGTCCCCGGCTGTGTGCTTCATGAACTCAACGAGGAATTAAACCCACAGTTAGGACAGCTGTTTAATCTTAGCCTCACCTCAGGATCATTACCCAAGGAGTGGCGCCGGCGACTGTGGTCCCACTTCATAAGGCGGTGCCTCCACAGACCCTGGAAATTACCACCCCATTAGCTTGACAAGCCTTATCTGCAAAGCCATGGAGAGGATCATAATGGAACTCATAAATAAAGACATAGGGAACTTGCAGACTTTGGATCCAACCCAGTTTGGCTTTGTCAAAGGCAGATCCTGCCTCTTAAACTTGGTTGACTTTTTGAGACAGTCACCAAGGCCATTGATGAGGAAAGGCAGTCCATACAGCCTACCTCGACCTGGCAAAGGCCTTCGACACAATACCCCACTCAGGTATCATCGAAAAACTCATCAGCTTGAATGTAAACCCATACATCACAAGATGGGTTGCAAACTGGCTAGCGACAGAACCCACAGGGTCAGAGTTGCTGGAGCCATGTCAGACTCAAAGCCTGTCACAAGTGGTGTCCCACAGGGCTCAGTCCTGGGTCCACTCTTGTTCGGCATCTACTTTTCTGAAGTACAAGCAAACACAGGAGGGTTATGGCTGACAAAGTTTGCAGATGACTGCAAACTGGGCCATAGTCGAAAACACATCTGACACAGATATCCTCCAGAAGGGCCTCACAGAAGCGGATAACTGGTGCCAGAGCCATGGCCTGAAGTTAAACGCCAAAAATGCATAGTCATACCCTTCGGGAAAAACAAGGTTACCCTAGCTACCATATAGGTGACAATCCACTGAGCACAGAAAAGTCATCAGGGATCTGGGGACCCAAGTTGACAGTAGTCTTTCGTTTGACACTCATGTTGCTAAAGTAGTTAGGAAAACCTTCTATATCGCCCACCTGATCATGAAGGGATTCACATCTAGATCAAGGGAGGTCATCGTCCCCTGTACTCATCACTCATTAGACCTATGATTGAGTACAATGCCCGTTCGAATGTATCTGACCAGACACCTGATGCAGCTTGAAAGGCCCCAAAAGTTCCTCACCAAAAGGATAAAGGGTCTCAAAAATATGTCTTATGCTGCCCGACTGAAAGAACTCCAGCTTTATTCAGTCTCATACCGCTTGCTCAGAGGTGACCTGTGCCTGACATATAAGGCCATGTCAAACCCAGATTTGATGAATATGCTTCACCTCAAAAATCTAGATCCCTCAGAACCACAAGGGCGGAGACTTAAACCTTGACACGGTTATAAATAGAACGTGCTGGAGGGACAGATTCATCACCCAGAGACTCCCTATGCTGTGGAACAAAATCCCGGTACATGTGAGGCAGAGCACCTCGCTGGCCTTGTTCAAGAGGAATCTTGACCAATGGATGGGAGATCGCAGATATACCCCAGGGATTACTTCAGTGTCACTGCTTGACAGAGGCACAGAAAAATGATAGGCATAGTTTTTATTCAAACTAAAGGGGTGGCGAAAGCCACATAACTATGGGCTAGGCTTATAAATGCCCTTGGGCAGATAGCCTAGTATGAACCTATGAACCTATGAACCTATGAACCTATTAAGTCAAAGGAGAAAGAGAAAAGGCAGGAAAACACACATACTAGTATAAGGTTAGCTTCTACTGATTAATGCTGCAGAGGGGCCATAGCCCAGGAGGAAGGGGTATAGCACGAAGATAAATAAGAGGATAAGTATGATTCAGTCAGGTTTAGCACACATAGTACTAACTTAACACTTTACAAAACATAACATTATTTTCAAAGTTATATATACATAACATTACATTAAGGTTTAAGACACATTGAGCAGTAGTTATGCAACTGACCCTTCCTGAAATGGTGTGGTAGAAAAAAGTTAGAAGTAGTTGAAGGTAAGGCACCTAAGTAATAGAGAGATCTTAATGTTTTCATATTTATTGTATTCATTAGAAGAACTGAATGACTGCACAGTATATAGCTGGTTAACAGCTTACATCAATTTGCCCAAAATTTTAAATCATACAAATGTTGGCTCCAGTTCTATACCATTGCACTTAAGAAAACTGACTGAATGAACATACAGTGAATATAAGATACATGCATAGTCTGGTCAAGAAGAAAAATAAAGGCAAATTTAAATTTCATTGTTCATTAACTGGTATGTGTGAGTGCGTGCATGTGTGTACCTTCTGTGGAAGGTTGGGCGCCGGGCTGGCAACTCGACACCATAAAAACTCCACTGCCAATCATGAGCAAACAGGTGATCTGCTGTGGTGACCCCTAACTGGGAAAAGCCGAAAGACAAAGAAGAAGATTCACTTGTATTGACTTTGGCATTTACTTGGCATAGCTTTAATTCTGTTTCTGTGGAAGTTAATCTACATGAGCTTTTAAACTGAAAGCTGATTTTGGAGAAATGGACAATGAACACAAACACACACACACACACACACACACACACACACACACACACACACACACACACACACACACACACACACACACACACACACACACACACACACACACACACACACACTTACACCCACCACACACACACACACACATACATAAACGCATCTACCTTACTAACTATCCAGCTCTCTCTCTGTCTTTTTCTCTCTCTTTATCTAATGCATTTATGTATATTGCGATATGCTAGGATCACTACCTGAAACAGTACATGTATTTTAACCAGCTTCTTCAAGATTTTCATTTGCTTCAGATAAACACCACCCCCATTTTCATTTGGCTACAGTCTTATATTGTAGACATCTAAATAATCTATCTCCAGTGTAAATCATTAGTATTTCTGTTCCACTTTCACATAAAACAAATAAAACTGAAGTTTAGCTGCATTACCATTTTATAAATAAAGCAGTCTAGCCCAGCTAAGTTTCCTTCTAATGGTGCTTAAGAGATCTCCTGGGTGACTTCAGTTCAAAGTTCTTTATCTTCCAGGATACTTACAGCAGATTCTTCCCACTAGGGACTCACTTGCCTCAAAAGAAGAGACCCACTGTGACTCATATCTGACCTTGCCCTTACTCGTGTCTTTTCTTATAGGTTAAATTCTTTCAGAATGGACTCTAGTTATCCCCAAAATCCATCCTTAAAATGATACCCTTCAGTAAGCCTGTAATGCAGAATAGTAACAACCTTATTTAGTTTTGCCTTAGTTGTTTTTTTTTTCAGTGTAACTTTGGATGTAGACTCCACCATTATGTTGCCTGAATCTAGTGCCTTGGACTTCTTACCTATAGCTTTTGGTCCAGCAGCCTTTTTCACCATTAGCACTCTCCTGGTACACACATTCTTCCTGGTCAGTGGCACCGGCTTCCCTTTGTTTTGGTCTCATTCCTGGGAAGTGAGGATTTTGCTACTTGTTGTGATACTGTCATCCCTTGGAATGCTGACACACATGTTCATCAAGCTTGTTGGATGGTGATGAGTAGACTAAGTGCGTGCTCTACTATGTGGACGTAGAATGTCCATGCTTGTTCAACTCTCCTTCTGTCCACAATAGCCCTGACATTCATATTAACCTTTGCATTATCTTAGAACTTAACAAAAGGCCACTCCTTGTGGTCCCTCGTCTCTCAGACAGGTCGTCCCATCCTCCCTACAAAAACTGTGAAACACTTGAGTGATAATCAAAGTGAGGTCACCCAGGCTGTAATAAGCGCTATATTGTTATATGTCACTGGTGCAGATACCATGAGGTAAATGATGAAAAATCATTAATCTGATAATATTTATATGCCAGCTCTAAAGAGGTGTTCCCAGTTATGGTACTTTTGATGTTTTGGGGGTACTGGATAGAGGTACTTTTGCAGTAATTTTTCTGAGGAAAAAGTATGAGAGGTGCATAATCTAAGTCAAAGAAAAGGTAGATTCAAATGTTTCATAAAATTTTCCCTGTTAGGTGCTATAGCATATTTAAAATATTCCCCAATCATTTTTCAGATTTTATTTTTATCCAAGTTACTATTCCTACCAGATGTTAAATGCACTGATAATATATATAGAATATTTACACATTTTTCTCTTGTGGTTCTTCCAATAAAGTCTCAGAGAATTTCAATTCAGGGATGTGAGTAAGGAAATATGTTTGCAGTACATAGGTTCTATAATTATAGGGTTGCACAACAAATGTTAAGATTTGGTGAGTCTCAACTGAATGACATTTGCAAAGATAGATAACAGCTTTACTCATTGGAGTGAATGGTCTTTTTATGTAGTACTTATATTTATAATGAAAGTATCACGGCTTTATAGTAGGATACCTGATCACCTTCCATTACCAAAATGACTTATCCCCTTTACACAGGAGAACACTCACTGAGCTCTAATCCCAACATTAAGTAATGGATATCATGAATAACCACTTCAAAACTACAAACTTTTAAAAATGGAACATTTTGTACATGGCATATACAGAGACTGAATATTCTTTCACTAAAGAAGGAAAAATTAGTGTTAATTTAAAAGAATGTCAAGTCTGATAATGATGTTGCTTTAACAAGCAAAACTAAATAAGGAAATAGTTGAATGCTAAGTTAAAAAATGAGCAATTGAAAGAAAAGCTATAAATTAGTAAAATTGAAAGAAAGCTATAAAATAGTAAGTCTGAATAATTTCTTTATTCGTGATAGATCAACCCAGTCAAAGACCATGAAAGGAATGAATAAATTAATATATCTTCTAAAATGATTTATCTGAGTATATATATATATATATATATATATATATATATATATATATATAGAGATATAGAGATATAAAGATATATAAATATATATGGGTCTACTTCTTTTGAACGAATATACGCTTCACCAAACATGAATAAATGAACCCTGTTTGTCTAATGTGCAGTTTGCCGAAAGCTTACTTTACCGGGTTACATTTGATCGATGCGGGTAACACTGTTTTGTTGGTGGGAGAAGGGTAGGTAGAGGTTTTTTACTGTGTATGTAGCTGATTGTGGTGCTGATTAGTTCTGTTCTATGCCAGCTTTTTAGGTAGGTGTTACAATAGTTAGAAAGAGCAGATGTCTTTTAAGAGCATGGTAGCTATAGTTTGAGATCACATTGCAGTAAAGATTGGGAAATCTGCCCTTATTTTCATTGTAGTGCAATCTTTGAGTTGATATATATAGTTTGCAGGGGGTGTGGTGGGCGCAGACTGCAGGGGGCTTGCCCCCCAGCAAAAATACTGAAATGTGTTTTTGTATTTTATTTTTATATAATAATGTGTGTTTAGATGTTTTGTTGAAATTGTTATAGTAAAAGTGAATGCAGCTGCATTTGTTTTAAGACGTTATTGTAACTGTGTGTAAATTGTGAAGAGGAAATTCAAATTGTCCCGTTGTGGGTATTTACTTCAGTTTCTTGCGCTGTGTGTTTTAGGAATGTGTTTCTGTTTAAGGGTGGATGCTTTTGGGGGCACTAGTTTAACTTTTACCAAAACAGTTCTGTGTGTGTTATCGGTTGAGGTATTTTGATTTGAGAATGTGTGTTTTGGTGGTTTATGTGTTGGTGGAGTGTGTTTTCAGTTATGTGTGTTTTCAAAGTATTGGGCTCATTTATTTCACGTTCGGTGAAGTGTCAATTCATTAAAAGACGTAGACCCTTAAATATATATATATATATATATATATATATATATATATATATATATATATATATATATATATATATATATATATATATATATATATATATATATATATATATATATATATATATATATATATATATATCATCATTATCAACATAATTGTTGACATCAGAGTAAAAGCCAAAGTAGCCTAAGTTGTACAGAAGGTCAAGAAGAACAGAAGAACATATTACAATGACTTGATCAAATCTGCAGCAATGCAGAATGTGATTTGATAAAGAAGATTTGAGAAAGAGAAACAAGAAGAAAACAAGAGGTGTCAGGGACATCCAGTACTGATTTGAATAAATTGCATGAAAGAAGCCATGCAACAGGCAGGCATGACTATTAAAGAAGGCAAGAAAGTGATTCAGAATTGAGAGAAAAGACAGCAGTGGATGTGTGGAAGTGACAGCCCAACCCCATGAAAAATGGGAAAAAGCATTATGATGATGAGGAGGAGGATATATATATATATATATATAGAGAGAGAGAGAGAGAGAGAGACAGAAAGATATACACAGGGCCATCTTAGGTCAATTGGACCAAATTGGCCCAAGATTTTCTTGCTCCACCAGGGGGCCCCAGACTAGGGTCATTATGCCTTCCAAAAACCAGCAATTCGCCTAAGAGTCACTACAGCATAACTTACAAGGATTCTTCTACTGTTAGTCTTGCTCCCATAGTAGTTACAAAGTTACAGCTTCATTAGTGGAGTGGACAACATTTCCCACCATACATTGCAGTAGTGGCTAGCTCAATATTATTAGTAACTGCAGCTTCTTACCTCTAGTATGGCTCACAGCATCAGGTGACTGCACTCCCTTAGCAGTTAATTGCTGTTGCTAAGTGGTCAACAGGGTTTTCAACTCAAAACTGGTTGGATCAACCATCTGGTTGCCTGTACTGCTCTGGTTACAGTAAAAGAAAATAAGTCCAGGCTTATTTTGAACACTGATAGATGGGTACCATTTTATTTTGCTTCTCTTGCTGGTATGGTTGCTAATGAACAAAGTTAGAAGGAATAGCTGTACAATAGTCAGTCTCAGACAGCACAAAAACAAACACTAGTAAGCATAAAAAATGCAGACACTATGATGAAAGGTAACTTCCAATCAGACTCATGACAGAATTTTACCAATTCAATTGTATCATAGAGAAATGCTTTCTGCAGTCACAGATAAGAACAAAATAATCACAGAGAAGTGAAATATGAGGTGTACATTCTGACTGTTAGGAGGCAAAGGTAGATAAAAAATTATTCACTTTGCTGAAATTGTTTAAACAGTAACACGGCAGAAAACAAGGGAAAAAGCAATAAACTTTAGTTAACATAAATGCAGCAGTGGTAATGTAAGAGTAGGCATTGGAAAAATATAAGCCAGAAATGTTTGTAGCATAAGTGAACACAATTAACAAGGATTCAGTCAGTAAAATAAATAATAAAATAGGTTAGAGGAGTACCAGTACACTGTCATAACAGCATATAGTATAATGTCTCAATGCAGAAAATAATATACAATATCCAGTAGGTACCTATTGTTGGGCATGGGATATAAATGAGAGTAAGTTAGGAGTCAAATGAGGAGAAGACAGGAAAGGAGAGACAGAAATAGTAGAAAAAATAAAATAATATACAATAAAATGGAAAAGCAAATATGTGGGGAAAACAAGGGTAACGTGTGAAGCTATCTTCTGTCTAGGTTCAGGAATACAGGCACTACCACAGGAGTTTGGAAACATCTTTACTGTTAAGCCAGGGTGCACCCATCTAGTGAGGCACCATGTTTACATAGGACCTCAGTGACCCATCAAACAGTCCCCTTGTAGTCTGCCTGAGTAGTTAAGCAGACCCAGAGAGAAGAATTAAATACAAGAGATGTTGAATTGTTGTGTTGATGGGGGAGGCTGGATCACCCAGGACCCCAGTAGTTTAATTTGGTTTTAACATGTCTTATGACAAAATATAAGCTAGTAAACAAACATATTGCTTTATTTTAATACACAATAATAGCATACATTTTTATTATCTAATTTAAAATAGTCTTATATTCTCCAAAATGGTCCAAATTGGGCCCAGCAGTTGCTAAGGGCAGCTCTGGACATAGATATAAGTATGGTGGTATATATGTTTTGTGCTGTCTGTATTCTGAGTCCTTTTGTCTTATGTAGTGGTACAGTGTAATGCGTAGGGTTATGTTAGGGTCTAGGGTAGGGTTAGGGTTATGGTTAGGGTCAGCATGCATAAATAAGATGGTACAGAGTTAAAGATGAGATGGCAAGAATAAACATTAACATACTATTAATCATTGAACTAAAATGATCTGGTATGCATCATTAAACATCAAGTAATCATTAGAACTTCTACTGTGGTCTAGAATCCGGAAGTATAAATGGAGTTGTCCTCATAGTAAAGAAACTAGTGTCCAAATGAGTGCTTGGTTAGAGTCCAAGAAATGACAGGTTGATCTTAGTTTGGCTACCTGGTAAGCAGTTCAACATTATGGTAATATAAGTATATACAATAAATACAGGTGCTGAAGAAAAGGAAGTTGACTAGTTTTATAAGGAGCTGATGTGACTGTTGGAAATAACACAACAAATATTACATTCACCACATGTTATTGGAATGCTTAAGCTGGTAGTTAAAAGTACAGCTGGAATAATGAGCAGGTTTGGTATTGGTGTACAAATTTAAGTGGCGCAAAACTATCAGAATTCTGCCAAACTGATTCGCTGACCATAGCAAATAATCACTGTCAATAGCCTGAGAGAGGATTTAGTAATTGGCTATCACAAAATGGTCACTACAGAAATCAGACTAACTATATAATTTGTAGTCGGAGATGGAACCATGCTATATAGTCAGAAAAAACAATGCCCGGAGCTGACTGTGGTTCCTACCATGAGATTCGTACGGCAAAGTTTAGAGTTAAATTTAAGAAAAAAATATATATCTAGGCTATTGGGATATGAGCTCAATAGTATTCCGAGTGAATATGCAGAACAGAAGAGCAATAGATTTGGAGGATAGAGCATTTGAACATCTATGGGCAGAAGTCTGTGATGTGTGCAGGTGCCATAACAAAGTGTTCTAAATAGAAAAGATTAATAAGGCAACATGTTTACTTGTGGGGGCAGTGAAATGATGGAGCACAAATGTTATTAAAAATAAAAAAAAGAAGTTAAACAGAATGCAAATTTTCAGAGATGATCAAGGAGAAAATAGAAAGCATACTTAAAAGAACATTTTAAAGAATTGGAAAAAAGAGTAGAAAGGGAAACAAGATATCTGGTTAAGATGATTATTGATACCAAGGGAAACTTCCAAGAAACATGCCTATGATAAAGATAAAGATGGGGCAGGTCTAAAAGAAGCTGAACATATTAGGAAGATGTGACAGAAATATACGGAATAGTATAAAAAGGAGCCTAACATCAGTTACACATCAGTGATATGTTCTCTGGTATCCCACCAGACATTTTAACCCTTTGGTCCAAGGAGCACCCAACTCCAACAATTCATCTTATTTTGATATTTTGTTACATGCTTGTTAAACTGACAAAAGCTAAGTACAGCAATGTTGTGTACTTAATAAACCCGAGTGGTAATAATAACTCTTAGGATAACTAACATTAAGGATTTGCACTGCTATATATCCTTCAAAATTTAAAGGTGTTTCTGGTTGTGCTCACATTGTTTTCTCAAGTAGCTTCATAATTTCATTAAATGTTTTACCACAGATGCAGTGCCTTTGACTTACAATCCTGCTGGTGGCCATTCTCTCCACTACATCATAGTCTGCCTTAGGTACCAGTGACACCTATGGATGGTTCTGTGTGTGTCTGTCGGGGGGGGGGTTAATCATCTTTGACTGTTTGGGGGACCCTGCAAAAGCTGCTGCTGATCAGGAAAAAGTTATAAAAAAACAAAAAGGTCAGTCATTATTTGATTCCACACCTTATTCTAAACTGTGTTGTGATATGACCCTGTTAGAATAAAGCCACTAGTCATTAAATGAACGTGAGTGATTTAGTCACTAGAGACTGGCAGCCCAGAGTGACTGATCTCAGTGCTCACCTGGGATTTTAAGAAGAGCAGATGCAGCCAATCTTCAGGGATGTTTGCCTCTTACAGGGAGTTTTATAAGTATTGGGAGGACATCGGATACTATAAATCTCAACTTCTTTGCTTAAGCGTTCTGGGCAAAGCAAATATTAATGGTAGACTAAAGGCTCACCATCAGGAACACTTTTTCAATATTACTGCGATTCGCTAAAAAAGTTAATAAAGTAATGCATTTGCACAGAGATTTACAGACAATAAGAAACTAATGCCTGGCACTACTGACTCTGTAATCCCAAATGATTCATCGGCGGATCAGAACTTTTATGAGGGACAAGTCAAAAATATGAGGCAAAATCAAGGACATTCTGTGAAATTAGAGACGGTGACAAATACCCTTTAATCCTGATAAATGCTAAACATTCACTTATCTGATGTGGTAGTGTTAGCAGCACAAAATTGACTATTTGCTGAAATCAAAGTAAAACAGGTATTACCATGGATCATACATCTCAACCTGTTAGAGCAATAAATCCAGACAAAGTCACAAATAATGTGGGGACAAAGGCCCAAAGACAAGGACTTTTTTTTTTTAAATATTGCTCAAAGTTAGAAAGTTAATAGAAAAACAGATGTTGCATTAGCATGCAGATTTTGCATTAGCATGAATTTTTTGAAGGATATGAAATCAGAAAAAACTGTCTGCCAATATTTTCTGACTTCAGTCCTCAAAGATTTGCCAATAATTTTTCAGAAAACCATAAATTTTAGGAAAAACAGCCAAAGTAAGAGGCAAAAATCTTGACATTCTATGACAATCTGGAGAGTTGATAGGTATGCCATGGATTATACGTGTGTGTGTGTGTGTGTGTGTGTGTGTGTGTGTGTGTGTGTGTGTGTATCCATGTAGGGGTGGTCATCTACAGTGGGAGAACAACAATTTGGCTATAATTTCTTTCACTTTTGATCACAAACATCATCACACTGACATAATGGTTGCGTGTGGGAGGGGGTTACAGTGTATTTAAGAGTAATAACCCTGGCCACATTTTCTTTCACTTACCATAGCAAACATTGACTTTACACATGACAGGTACCTATCTGTCTTTACTGGTTTGGCATGAGTATGATGTGTGTGAAAGCACCTGCTCATTACCAAAATGCCATGGTGAGTACCACTGCCATTTCACAGTGCTTTGCTTCAGTTAAGCTCTTGGATGTGACTTTTTCTTATGTGAAGTCTATTTGCCTTCTGTTTGTCTGTGTGTGTGTGTGTGTGTGTGTGTGTGTGTGTGTGTGTGTGTGTGTGTGTGTGTGTGTGTGTGTGTGTGTGTGTGTGTGTAATTTTTATCTGTGGAAACACAGATAGGCCCCATTGGCAAATACTAGTTTCTCAGTCTGCAGGCTATTCTTACCAATAACTAGAGGCCAGATTCAAACCCTATAACTTGCACCTGTGAGACAAAGATGTTGCCATTATACCAATCTTTCCCACTTCAAAATAATGTTGGACACATCCACAGCGCTACTGGGTAGCAGTAAAAAAAATGGAGTTAAAATGTAATTATCGTTCAAAAATAACATCACAGAACATTTATACATTTAAAGTTTCTAGGGGTCTGGTGGCCTCTACACTCCAGACTGCATAAATGTCTTTTTTAATGTTCTTAGTGGTGACCTCTAAACTGTGTTGTGATATGACCCTGTTGGATAAAGCCAGTGATCAAAAAATGACCATGAGTGAGTTAGTTACCAGAGACTGGCAGCCCAAAGCGACTGATCTCAGTGCTTACCTGGAATTTTAAGAAGGGCAGGTACTCCAAATCTTCATGGATGTGTGATACTGTAACTCTCAATTTCTTTGCTCAAGCATTCTGGGCAAAGCCAATATTAATGGTAGAGTAAAGGATCAACATCGGGAACACTTTTTAAATATTACTCTAATTAAATTAAAAAGTTAATAGAGTAACAGATTTGCATTGACACACATTGATGGACAGTAAGAAACTAATAGTGGTGCAGTATCGCCTCACAGCGAAAATATGATTTGTCAGAAAACCAAAACATTTAGGAAAAAAACAGACCAAAAATATGAGACAAAAATCTGGATATTCTATGAAAATTTGGACAGTTGATAGGTATGCCATGGATTGTGTGTGTGTGTGTGTGTGTGTGTGTGTGTGTGTGTGTGTGTGTGTGTGTGTGTGTGTGTGTGTGTGTGTGTGTGTGTGTCTGTGTGTGTTTATCCATGTGCTCTGATTTCCTTCAGCACCTCAAATACATGCAGTAGGTGAGCTGGCATCCCTCCAGTTACCCTTAGGTGCAGTGTGCATGTGTGTGTGTGTGTGTGTGTGTGTGGGGGGGGGGGATTTATACCCGTGGAAACATGCATATGGCCGATTGGAAAATCAGACTGCACCCTATTACAAACCTTGCCTAGCTCTTCTGGGTAGCAGTATGAAAATGGAGTTAACGTGTAATTATCACTCAAAAATAAGGCATTACATACATCACAGAACATTCATACCTTTAAAGTTTCTAGGGGTCTGGTGGCCCCTACACCTCAGACTGTATAAATGTCTTTTTTAGATGTTCTTTGTGTTGACCTCTGCAGTCAACCACACCCATTCTGAAACCAACCCTGCTGAGTGGTGCATACTGCACTGGCTACTTAGACTCCAGTACCATTTGTGGGTGGCTGGGGATACTGTGGTCATTTTTCTCACTTTTAAACCTCAGAGGTATACACCGGAGATCATTATAGCTTGTGTTGGGTCTGGGGACAGCATAATCCTTGTTTGTTTTACTTTTGTGACACACCTCAGATGTGTGCAAAGAAGGTTACTATAGCCTGTTGGGACAAAGTACAGTCCAGGTGCACTGAGATCATTATTTGTTTTACAATTACAATCAGGCACATGCATGTGTGTGTGTGTGTGTGTGTGTGTGTGTGTGTGTGTGTGTGTGTGTGTGTGTGTGTGTGTGTGTGTGTGTGTGTGTGAGACAGCAGTTACGTGAAATGCATGAATGTGGCCATTTAAACCTTTGCTTTCATCCAAATCTTACATCAGAGAGACGGGGATGCTCAGAGAAAGAATATCTTCTTTTTTTTTGGCGGGGGGGCAGGGTGGAGCAGGGCAACAGGCAATTTTCCCAGACAGGATTTATGGTGTGTTGAAAGTATGCAAAGAAAAGTAAACAGATGGCACAGTGGTTGTGTTATTGCCTCACAACAAGTGGTTGTCAGGTTTGGTTCTTGGTTTGGGTGCCTTCTGTGTTTGTGTGGGTACCCACCCATGCTTCAAAGATATGCATTTCTCCTTGGGCCTCTGTTGAAAATTGGCTTCATTCCAAATTGGACTTCTGCAGTAAACAAATGCTGAATCAATAAAATAATGTTGAACAGCAGCACTGAATTTCTTTCTTTTATTATAATTTTTGTTCAAGTCATCATTAGATAAAAAAGGTTACTAAAAAACAAGTACAAATGTACTTCAGGGCATTCAAAAAGCCATTGATTCCTGAAAAAGTTGGAAGAGCAAGGAAGTATGTGAGAAAATGAAAGAAAAAGTTATGTGAATGGAGTGGGGAGCCTGGGTTGTAGGGAAAATGGGGGAGTACAGAAAGATATATGTGTGTGTTGGGGGGGTGAAACTGTAGGCAGTGGGGGTGCCATGGTGCCATTCTCCTATGGACCCATTTATCTTAAGGCCAGCCCTGTACATAGGGTTGCTTTCATATATCATCTTTACAAGTAAATGCAAGTCTCTGTCCATGTCCCTCTTTGAAATGTGCAACATAAGTGTGGTACACAGGCCTGTCAAATTGTAACAGCGTTGTAGCTACAGTCCAGTCTCTGCTTACTGCCCCTAAAAGTCTGCAGCATGTACAAAAATCTAGCTTAGGAAGGGTGGCTTTGACAGTGTGATACTTAGAATGACTGTCCATAGAGCCCTCAGCTTGAGACTTGCTGGGAGTCCCAGAATGCTAACACTGGCCCTGCCAATATCACCCTATGATCTGAAAAATTGCCTAATCCCACCTTTTTTCTTTCATGTCATTTGTAAACAATATATAATGAATATTTTTTAAGTAACCCTCTCTTATAATTATGTTCTCTGCCATTACCTGCTATTAACCTACAATTATTTACTACTTCTCACATTATCTTTACATCTTGTGCAATTTTCCCTTTGTCTTTTCTAAATTATAATTAAAGTCTCCCAACACCATGAATCATATTTACATCACACAAGTTTGAGCTTCCCCAAACATTTTTTTTCCATTTACATTTATACATACATGCACTCCTACTTTGTAAACACCTTCTGTCCCTTTCTTACATCACAAACAAAAACTCTCCTTGCCACCACCAGCACCACCATTATATCAAATATTTTGATTTCTTTATTTTTAATAATACTGCAATATATGTATCACTGTCTACAGTCCACACCACTTTTCTTTTCCACATCATCTCAGATTCAGCCCTTTTCCTTTTATCTCTGCCTCTGCATCTTTCATCAAGTAAACAGATTACACCTGCATCTGTTTTTCATGCCATGCAAACAGCATCATTCTTCTCCCATTACTTTTCATGCCATTCACATTCAGTAATGCTAAACGTATGTTATCCCTTTCCTATGTTTGCATTTTTTCCGTTAATCTTTTGACCTCTTTTTCTCTTGTTCACCCTTACTGACTCACAGGTCACATCTATCACCTCTTCTTCCTTTGTGTCTGATACCCCATGCCTGGTTTTCTGTCTGTACCTGTATTTCTTTTTCCATCTAATGTATCTTTTTCTATATTTTCACCTTGTAGTTTTTCAGTCACCAACCCCCACCCCATCATTTCATCATTCTCTTCCACCCATTCTTGCATAAAAACCTTGTTCCTCCCCTTAATTTTCTTCACTTTATCTTTCTTCATTAATTAGTGGGCAGTCAAATAAGAAATGCTCCTCACTTTTACATTTTCTACAGTATAGTTTACAGTTTTTTTCTGGAATGTCCAAACTCCCCACACTGCCTGCACCTTATTTTTGTACAGCCATATATTAAATGTGATTCATCCCCACAGAAAATATGCTTTTGTCTGACCCCAGTACTAAAGGCTCTGTTTTTTTTTCCTATTCATTATTATTAGATAAGGCACATGCTGCAACATGCTGGGTGGTCCTCATACTCACTTGTGCAAATGCGATAGGGGTATTCCTGATGCTTAGGAATGAGCATACCAAAAGCACGATTCATAGAAGGCATTTATGCTAATGTGCAAGGCCTGAAAAATAATGAGATGCAAATAACAAATGTTTTAAAGCATAGTATGCTAATTAGGCAGTTTTGCAATTCATAGTCTGGCATCCCAGCAGTACACACATCTGTTGTTAAATGCAATGCTTCACCTCTGATGTTGGAGTTGCAATCGGTGAACTTGTTTGTCCAAGTATGCACAAGCACTTCCCTGACACACAAGTGAATTATTTCCCCTAGCAACCCCTTCATTAGTTTGCATTAATTATGCACAAGCACTTAAATGACACAATAAATTAATTTGCCCAGTGATCATTTCACTAGTCGGACCATGTATGAGCAAGCACTTCCCTGACACACAGACGTATTATTTCCTCCAGCAGCTCCTTCAATAACATTTCATAGCATGCACAAGCATTAAAAATGAAACCTTCACCTAAGTGATACCTTTAGTAACATGTCTTCATATGCAATAACACCACCAAAATCAAACATTTCCCCAAGCGACACCTTCATTAAAATGTTCAGTGATGTGTAAGCACCAAAATGAAAAATCCACCCAAGAGATCCCTTCAGGAACATGTCCAGGTATGCATTAGCATCAAAATGAAACATTTCCCAAGCAACCCCTTCAGTAACATGTCCAGGTATGCATTAGCATCAAAATGAAACATTTCCCAAGCAACCCCTTCAGTAACATGCCCAGGTATGCACACGCACCAAAATAAAACATTCACCCAAGCGACCCTTTCAGTAAAATGTCCATTTACGCACAAGCACTGAAATGAAACATTCACCCAAGCGACCCTGCCATTAAAAATGTCCAGGTATACAGATACACCAACTCAGCTCCCATCACATCTCTGTATTCTGACTGAAACCTACTTCCTTCTGGCATAACTTCAGGGCTATTTACACAGCATAGTAGCTGTCTCCCAATTGCTTATGCGATAATCATGTAATGCATTTGCAATAGGGTACGTGTTCACAAAAAATCCTCTGTATTTCCATAGTCATCATGACAATCTGAGATTTGCATAACCTCATAGCATCACTCTTCACAAATCACGACTATGAGTATGCAAAGCCCCAAACTATGAATACCACCCATTATTTTCTGTTTTTAAAGTTACATAAATTACTCTTAATCCCAGTCCATACTTTTCTGTAATGAAACAACTTTTTAATATCATGTGCATCCTGGCTTAAGCTTGGAAAACATCTTTAATGTATTTTCTTCTCAGTTGTTTTAAATTTTAAAAACAGTTTTCTTTTTAGTTGTACATTTAAATTTTGGTAAACTTAGGGGGGATTAATAAACACTACACAGACTTTTTTTCCATGTAGGCATCGTGGCACACTGCTTACACAAAAGTAAGCAGGTATGCAATCCAGTAAACAGAGCTGAGTGGTATCTGTGGCATGCAAATCATCTCATAAGCAGGTGAATTACACGCAAATGAGGGAGGTTGAGAGATCCAGCAAGCAGATGGGCAGTCCTGCAGACCCCGTGTTTTTGTCCGTAGTGTACACAGAAAAATGCCATGTACAGGATCTAAAACAGACAACAGGGGCTGCTAAAGTGTATTTAGATGGACAGAAATAGTATAATAGAGACATATATGTGCAAAGATATCCAGTGTGTGTGGCTAAAACTGTATGGAAAATAGTTTAAAATAATTTATTTATTTTTAATAATCAGTCCATGTTTGTATGGCAAGCCGCGGTGGGCAAACATGATATTAAGAAAAAAAATTAAAAAAGAGTGTAAAAGCGTAATTTGATAGTATGTGACAGTAATGTATGATAGGTCACTATGTGGAGTATATACAATGCTGGAATGGTGCTGTTGTGAATAAGGCAGGGCCTGGAACAATGTAGTTTCCAGGTTATGTGCATGGATCCCTGTGCAAATGAGGTGGGGTTACTGAATAGCACAAATGGGTGTCCATGTCTGCAGATCCCATCTGTGTAGGCACAGAACCATGTTGCTTTCCAGAAAAGAAGTAGCTAACATCAAGGGGGGGGGTCTGTAGACTTGTAAGCCCATTGGAGCTCAGAGGTACCTATTTGTATGGTGCAGTGGCCTGGTGAGTAGGGGGGTGTCCAGTGACTGCTAAGCTTTGTTTACCTCGGGAGCATATGTTTCCATGTGTTTGTGTGGCATGCCACCATGCTGAGTGTGACCTTCCATGGGGGTGTTTCCAATGACTGCTGAACATTCTTTACATTTGCTGCACATCTGTGTGGTGCACTGCTGAATGAAGAAGGCTGCCAGAAAAAAATGACTGAGAAAACCAATGGTATACTAATTACTGATGACCCTATTTCACTTAAACTAGGGCCATTAACATTCCTTAATGATGTACTTGGCAGATGGAATGCATCATAGGTAGCCAATCACATACTCTGCACTAGTGAAGTAAAGACTTGGGATTTTTAACTGATGGAATGCTAGGGACTGCTGCAGGGCTGCTAAGTCTATATGTGCTAGATGCTGAGATCAGTGCTGATGCTGATGCTAACAATAGGCCTAGACTGAGGAGAAGAGTGTTCAGGCCCAGGGTAACCTTCCAGGAGCTACATGAGCTGGAGATTGTAGAGTGCTACATGGTGACGGGGACATGGAACAACAACTCACTGAGCTCTGTGCCCTCAACTCAGACCTAGACCCAACAGACAAGAAACCATCCCAGTGAAACAAAGGTATGTGTAGCTCTTAGGGCAATAGCTACAGGTATTTTCCAAAGACCAACTGGGGACATGATGGGGGTCTTGCAGGCATCAGAATCCAGGGTACAACACCAGTTCCTGGATGCCATGCTACTACATGCCAGTGAGCGCATTATTTTCCTCATACTCCTGAGGAGAGGGTCAGCAGTATGCAACACTTCTGCCATGCAGCTCACTACTCTGAGGTCCTGGGTGCCATAGATTGCACTTATGTACACATTAAGGCAACAACCAGCAAGGAGGGTAAAATCTATATCAACCACAAGGGGTATCACTCCATCAACTGGCAGGTCATGTGCAATGGTCAGGAAATTATCATGAATGTGTTTTCTGGCAGCCCTGGCAGTTATCACAACTCCCATATCTGGCATGCATCTCAGCAGTATCAGATGTTTGCTAGGGAGGACATCCAACATGGACATTTACTGGGAGGATGCTGGCTGCACATTGGAATCGTGGATGATGACACCCACTAGAAATCTACACACACCCATGGAGGAATGCCACAATGAGCCACATGCACAAACTAGAAACATCATAGAATGTGTGTTTGGGTTGCTGAAGTCATGGTTCCAGTGCCTCAATATATCTGGTGGAGCCCTGCAGTACTCTCCAGCCACATGTGCACAGATGTTCACAGTATGTTCCATGCTACACAATATGATCCTGTGGAAACCGCTGCAGCAGGATTAGCAGATAGAAGGGATACACAGCCCCTCACCAGTGCCTAGGTCCCCACAGCCAAACCTACAGGGGGACTTGGAGGAGAAATTCCCTGACAATGTCCCTGTAGGCAGATGTAGGTGTGCTCAGTATGTCCTGGCCTTGGCCAAGAGACAATGCATAGCACATGCACTGACAACCTAGGGCCCTAGGGAGTGACACCTTACTCTGACTCGCATACATATAGTAACAATAATGCCAGCCAGCCCACACAACCTGTAACTAACCATGTATTGGCTGTGTACTGCATGCATCAGATAGAGTTTGCCCCAAACTACAGGTCTGTCAACTGCTGCATTTGTAAGAAAAGTCACTCACCTATACACCACTTGTAAGGGGTACTAGAATTTGATAGCATATGTATGGACCTGTTGCATGTATGCAAGGGAATATAGTGGGCTTTTGGGCTACTTACAGGGATATAACAGACACTCGGCACTCTGTCTAATAGTATGTGCTCCATAATAGTCACTAGGCAACATGGCTGGAATATCCACTACAATATGCAAGGGAGATGGCAAAGAATGGGATCACAGGACAGCTACACGTCTGTCTATGCCAGCAGATCATGGGCTGGTCGTCCACCACCCCCAACACATCAGTGTTCCCATACAACTTCTGTAACAGTAAGTCTGCAATGATATTTCAGCAGATCAGACAATCCCAAGGCTGTGACATAGAACCTGGCCACATGTATTTCCTATGCAATGCAGGGATGACAATGTATGTCTGTATGCTGTTCATAATGTGAGGAATGAAACCTCTCTCATTGGTGGTTGATGTGGCTCACTGGGCTAACAATGTTAATATTGGTGATGGTGTTGATGGTTTGAATCTGGCAGCATCTACATCTTTTGCATGTGAGATACTCATATGGTGGTATACCCCTCAATCTGTTACTGCATGAAAGTTGGACAAAGCCAGAGAGAATGGGAGGACAAAGGGCAGAAACTCCAGACAGACAGACATTACACGTGCTGAGATTAACCTAAAAGATGACTAGTAAAACAGCAGGTTGCAACAGAGCAGATTAGCTGCAGGATGTAAAGGCTGTCAAATGTGTCAGTAATTACTCCAATTCAGTGACTGGATTTTATAATATTTTACCAGAAAAACAAAAATGTATGGGGAACAGACCACACATATGTAGGAAAATGCTGGACAATCTGCAAAAACATGTACAGTGAGGAGTATGCAGTCTGTCACCCTGTGTGTGGTGTTACATTGTGTACCCCAGAGCCACATATTAAGTACAGCACACAACTGGGGAATACCTTGGACAATATCAGGGAAGTGCTGTACTGTGGAAAAAGGTGCAGCAGACAATCTGAAGCACACAAAATCTCAGAATGGAGTACACGTAGCTCTGGCCTGGAGTCACCTTGTAAGTACTAACAGTCACACTGGGCAAGCTCTTACACTTAGCTAACTTGAGCAGAAATCTGTTGTCTCATCCTCATAAAGACCTGCTATGTGGAAATATATATGTACATACAGACAGCTATGTATGCATATCTATCTATCCCTATCCTCCTCACGCAGTATGTGGCATATATGTATACATATATATATATATATATATATATATATATATATATATATATATATATATATATATATATATATATATATATATATATATATATATACATATACATATATATATATATATATATATATATATATATATATATATATATATATATATATATATATATATATATATATATATATATATATATATATATATAGCTATATAAATTACAGCGATACTCAGACTCTCCACATATATCTACATAACACATTTATATAATGTACACATACACCAGCATTTAAAAAGACAACATAGATAGCCGTCTGCATGTACAGACAATGCTAGAAGTCTAAATCTCAACATGCACTCACTTGAAGCTCTCCTCAAAATGGAGAATGTTGACATCTGTGCTGTAATGGAGACCTGGTTTAAAGAGGCAGAAAGCACCCCTGTGCTCCCAGGCTACAACTCATTCCATACCTTTCAGCCCCAGAATACATCTGAAAGCACCAAAGGCAGTGGTATCTCCATATTCTTAATGGATACACAAACCTTTAGGCTGGTAGCCCAGCATAATGCATCTGAGATACTTCAGGTACAACTAACACTGGGTAAGACAGTGATACAAGTCATCACCTGTTACAGAACCCCAAACATGTCCCCAGACTCTCAGTCCAAATTCCTAAGCAGCCTAGAATCTATCAAGGTCCAATGCAATGCTGTCATACTGGGTGACTTCAACTACCCTTCCATCAACTGGAAAAACTATTCAAGTACCAATGTACAGGCCCAACGCTTTTTGGAATTTATCAATGCCAGTGCCCTGGATCAGTTCATTCTGACCCCCACTAGAGGAAGCAACATCCTCGACCTGGGTATCACCAACATGGCAGACTGTTGCTCCACACCTATAGTCATTTCCTCCCTGGTTAAATCTGACCACAAACTGATCACCATGTAAATCTCCATCTCAACTACACCCACCGCTAAGGTGGCCACCCCAAAAAACTTCTCTAAATCTGACTTTAGGCTCCAAAAAACAGAGGTGGCTAACTTTTTGGCAGCCATGCCAATGGAAAATAGCCACATGACTGCTGAATCATACACCAATGCACTGTATGAGCAAGTACACAAATGCATGGACCTTGCCATACCAAATAGATCTAAGATGCTCTCCTCCAAAAAAGGAAGCCAATCTGGTGGTCCCCAGCTATCAATAAGCTCTACAACAGAAAGAAGAAATTGTTGCAGAAAAAAATGAAGTCACAAGACTGGAAAACCTCCCTTATCAGTATCAACAAAAGCTGAGACCCCTTATCAAATCCTATAAAGCCAGCTATGAAGGCAGAATTGTGGCTGACACCAAAACAACCACAAAGCCTCCTATAGCTATATCAAAAGCCTCAAAGGCAATACCCAGATTTGCACTGAGTTATTTCACAATGGCACCTCCTATACTGAGCCAACAGATATTGCCAACATACTGGCCAACAGATTCAGTGCCAACGTTACTCCTCTCCCCCACCCCAAGGACCCTATCACAATACCAGAAGAAAGCCTGGTACCCACCATTTCTGTGGCACAGGTAAAACTGCATTGTCCAAAGCCAAGAGTACAGCATCCTTGGAACCTGATAATATCCCTGGCTGCATCCTACATGAGCTATAAAATGAACTGGCACCACATATGTGTGCCCTGTTCAATCACAGCCTTACCTCAGGCTATGTCCCTAACGAATGGCACACTGCTACAGTCCTCCCTCTCCATAAAGGGGGACCAACTACAGACTCTGGGAACTATTTCCCTATTAGCCTGATGAGTCTGGTATGCAAAATTATGGAGCACATCATCATGGACATGCTTAATAGAGATATAGGAAATCTCCAAACGCTTGACCCACACAGTTTGGCTTTGTTCATGGGAGATCTTGCCTGTTGAGGCTGGTTGACTTCTTTGAGGTAGTCACCAAGGCTGTGGATGATGGTAAGGTAGTGCATACAGCCTACCTCGACCTGGCCAAGGCCTTTGATACCATTCACCACTCAAGTATCATTGATAAACTCACCAAACTAGGCATGAATCCTTACATTATGAGGTGGGTTGCAAAATGGCTCACAGACAGGACTCACAGTGTAAAAGTTGCAGATTCCAAGTCAGACTATCGATCGGTCATAAGTGGAGTCCCACAGGGCTCACTCCTGGGCCCTCTCCTGTTTAGCATCTACTTCTCAGAAGTCCAGGCCAATACAGAAGGACTCTGGCTGACCAAGTTCGCTGACTGCAAGCTAGGACTCATAATCAACTCCCCAAGTGATGCAGACATCCTACAAAAAGGCCTCTCTGAGACCAATGACTGGTGTCAGAACCATGTCCTGAAGATTAATGCCAAAAAATATGTTATCAACCCCTTTGGAAAAAACTCAGTTCCCATGAATTATCACGCTGATGGCAGCCCAATGAAGACTGAAGGGGCCATAAGTGAT
Source organism: Protopterus annectens (assembly GCF_019279795.1). Classification (NCBI taxonomy): domain Eukaryota; kingdom Metazoa; phylum Chordata; order Ceratodontiformes; family Protopteridae; genus Protopterus; species Protopterus annectens. The sequence continues at coordinate 1,678,953,948 of NC_056743.1, forward strand.
CTGGGTACCCAGGTTGACAACCACCTCACCTTCGATAACCACATTGCCACTGTGATTAGAAAGTCCTTTTAAGTGGCACATCTTATAACCAAAGGTTTCACATCCAGGAAGAATGAGGTATTCATCCCTCTCTACTCATCCTTCATTAGACCAATCATTGAATATAATATCCCGTTTGGCATGTCCCTTATCAGATACCTACAACAGCTGGAGAGGCCACAAAAGTGCCTCACAAAAAGGATCGTAGGCCTTAAACACATGTCCTACATGGACAGACTCAAGAAACTCCAGTTGTTCTCAGTCTCTTATTGCCTATTTAGAGGTGATCTCTGCTTGACTTACAAAGCCATGTCCAGCCCAGCCCTACTTGAAATGCTATGCTTAAATAAATCTCAATCCCTCCGTGGCACATGGTCCAGAGATCACAACCTCATTACAACAATTAACAGAACATGCTGGAGGGACAGGTTCATCTCCCAAAGACTGCCTATACTTTGGAATAAGCTTCCCATTCATCTCACTGTCCCCCTTCAAGAGAAATCTTGACGAGTGGATGGGTAACAGAAAGTTCAGTCCAGGAATCATTCCAGTTGCTTTACTGGATATAGGCACTGTGAACTAACATCGGGTGGCACAGTGGCTGGGCAAATGTTTTTGGGCTAGGCTTGTAAAGGCTCCAGCACCATTAGACCAGTACACACCTACTAACCTATGGACGATATCATGCACATTTATACATATATATATATATATATATATATATATATATATATATATATATATATGATGTATGAATGTCCCCACATACCCTCATAATGCTGAGGTTATCTGCACTTACACATCACAACAGTTGTCCAATGGAACCAGACCAAGGCTGCAACATGATTCACTCACCCAAAGACCACAGTGCCTGTGGAATGTCACCCTGTAGACAGACACAGGTGAGCAGGTGTTGTAATGTACAATGGTTGCAATGCATGCCTTGGACAAGCCATATTGTCCCTGGCCACATGTCTGCCCATCTAACTGCAACCAGCCACATATGACCATACTGGTAACTGTACATACACATATCAGGGATATTAACAGGTATCCCACTCCCAGGACACAAGATACAATAACAGTACCAAGCAGTATCACTCTGCAGACCACACATCCTTTCTAACACAAGGCCACTAAGCATATTCCACACGTACTGTGCCTGCATTCACATATACAACAAACAATACTTGTGGCATGTGTGATAAATACTGCAAGCTACAGTGTGTACTAGTAGATAGGTTGGGGTTTTAATCTCACATCAGCCAATTTGTGTGTGTGCATGTCTGTAAATATATCCCTTGCAGTACTACAGGCATGTCCATATGGGCTATCTCTTTGCAATGGTTATGCATTTTATGGCCCTGTGACTAGCTGCGCTGGCCTCTAAATTGCCCTCCTCTACAAGGCCTGCTGATGTCATTCACCTTAAGAGCCCTGGCTCCTGGCTGTGAATTTAACATCAGATCAGCTCTGTGGTGTATGTGATAAGTACTTCAAAATATAATGTGTACTAATAAATAGGCAGGGGTTCTACTCTCACAACACCCATTTGAGTGTGTGTGTGTGTGTGTGTGTGTGTGTGTGTGTGTGTGTGTGTGTGATTGTAAATATATCCCCTTGCAGCACTACATACATGTCCATATGGGCTATCTCTATGCAATGCTTATGCATTTTATGTCCCTATGACTAGCTGCTGGCCTTGCTGGCCTCTAAAGTCCCCTTATCTACATGGCCTGCTGATGTCATCCACCTCAAGTGTGTGTGTGTGTGTGTGTGTGTGTGTGTGTGTGTGTGTGTGTGTGTGTGTGTGGGGGGGGGGTAAATATATCCCTTTGCAGCACTACAGGCATGTCCATATGGGCTATCGCTGTGCAATGTTTATGCATTTTATGGCCCTGTGACTAGCTGCTGCCCATGCTGGCCTCTAAAGTGCCCTCCTCTACAAGGCCTTCTGATCTCATCCACCTTAAGAACCCTGGCTGAGAGTCTAATATCAGATACATTCTGTGGTATATACAATAAGTACTGCGAGATATAGTGTATACTAATAGATGGGTAGTGGTTCTAATCTCACATCAGCCACCTTGTGTGTGTAAAAATACCCCTTTGCAGTACTATGGACATACCAATATGGGCTATCTCTGTGCAATGGTTATGCATTTTATGGCTTTGTGACTAGCTGCTGGCCTCTAAATTGCTCTCCTCTGCAAGGTCTGCTGATGTTATCCACTTTAAGAGTGCTGGCTGACAGTCTAATATCAGACGAACTCCATGACAAATATGATAAACACTGTGTGACATACTGTGTACTAATAGATAAGAAGGGGTTCTAATCTCACATCAGCCAAATTGTGTTCTGTATAAATATATGCCCTGGTAGCACTATGGAAATCAGCCTATCCTCATGCACTCACATACACCATAGTTGCCACACTGTTCAGTTCAATGTTGCTACCCTCTGACTGTCCAGTATCTGTGGCCTCTTGGCACTGGGTATGTGTGGGCATGCTGACTGTATGAAATGACAATGGGTGCAGAAGAGGGGAAGAGGGATGTCAACCTCTGTGACTGATTCAGCCTGCAACAACCTCTCTTGCACCATACTATGACCACCATCATCATCAGAGTCTGAGGAGACGTTGACATCAGGTTGTGAGCGGGACAGAACCCAACCCTCCCGTACACCTGTGAGAAGCAAGATAAAAGCAGTAAATTACTACCTCCACTATTATGCATGGTAATCCACAGACTCATACAGATGAGGTTCCACAACTCCATTACCACTCCAACATCTCCTCAACTCCGCTGGCATGTACAACAGACAACCTCAGACCAACATATACAGACACGTCTAGGCATATATAGAATGCATGTCAGCCACATTCTGTTAAAGTTGCCAGTACAATCTGCCTGAAAGGCTTGCAATATGACACTATATGTGATAGAGCTACACATAAAACCCAGTACACCTATCTTGAACATGACATGCCAGTAGTAGTGTCACTGCCTCAGGTATGTACCATCTCCCTTTTGTGTTTGAACAGGAATCTTGGAGTAATTGCCCCATGTATACCAGGCTGTGCAGCCACTCATAACTGTAAGTGCAAACACGTTGATGCTTGTTGAAATACACGCCTGTGATTACTGGGTCTATGAACCATAGTTATCTGTTCCAGAACGGAATATACAAATATTCCAATATGGCTAAGCACAACATGTGTACATAGGGCAATATGACAGCCCTTACCTTTCATAGTGCCTATGTGATCCGCAAGAAACAGTATCACACTTACCAGGTACAGGGCCACGGACTTGGGCCACACCTGATGGACCTATGAAATGGTGAGGCAGAAGTATTGTCAGCACCACCAAATATTTATGTACATATATCCACATGTACATTAGCTACTGTGATAATGGCTATATTACTGGCATTCTGAGTATGTGTGCATAACTGTCCATAAACCACCCACCCCAATGCAGACAGACATGACACCCATGCACTGGTATGTACAGCCTGCCAAAATGACTGATGCAGTATTACAGTGGTGAACACAGTAAGCTTACCTGGATGCTCCTCTGCTGTGGAGACTATGGCAACCACCTCCATGAGGTATGGTCTGATGGATGCCTAGGAGCAATTGGGTGTTCCTCGGTTTACCAGGAATTCCTCTGTGACTGAGAGTGGTTATTCCATCATAGGCCATCCACCAGTGGTAGCACGATCCCTGGCAACAGCAGCTGCCATTTGTAGTGCAGCATTCAGCATGTCTGTGGCCTAGTGCCAGACCTGCTCATAGGGCTTGTCCTGTTGGCCAATCTGATTGACATTTCACACAAGGTCTGCCCACAGTGATGCCCGATGTTCCCAATTATGCCTTCCTTGGACAACAAGATCTTATGGTGCTGTCTCAGTCCATCCAGTATTATGTCTTTCTCTGCATGTGAAAAGGGGGCATGTCTTCTGCAATACATGGTTCCTGAAATACAACAAAAAGGGAACACATTAGAGGACCAGATACGTGGGCATCCACTATGTACAGATCCAGCACAACTATAATGGCTGCACTATACACTGCCCCCTCACACATCATACCCCACAGTCTGACAACACACATGTGTGGATACCACTAAGTTAGTGACAATGCAGAGGTATGTTCCTGTGTGCTATGACAAATTATGCTGTATGTTCCTACACCCAACACTGCACTCTACTGTGGTGTGTCCCCTATGAGCAAACTCCCACTAATATGTCATATGGCCGGTGCCAGATAAATAGCAGTTTGTTATTACAACTATATGGGGACTGTCCAGCAACACCAGTGTGTCATAAAGACAGAAAATAATGCAAACCTACTGTAGTATATGTTCCCTGTAGGCATCATACCTCTCAACTATACAGATGTTTGCAGAATGTCAAAAATGTTTGTCTCATAGTTCATAGGTTCATAGGTGTATACTAGACTAATTGCCCTGGAGCCTTTACAAGCCTAACCCATAGAAGTGCCCTGGCATAATGCCGCCTGACATTAGTTCCCAGTGCCTCTATCAAGTAGAGCCACTGGAGTGATCCCCGGGGTGAACTATATCACATCCACTCATCAAGAGTTTTCTTGAAGAGAGCCAGTAAGGTGTTCTGCTTGACATGTATGGAAAGTCTACTCCAGAGCATGGGCAGTCTCTGGGTTATGAACCTGTTCCTCCAACATGTTCTGTTGATTGTGGTAATGAGGTTGAGGTCTCTGGAGTGTGTGGTGTGGAGGGATTTGAATTTCTTTAGATGTAGTAGTTTTAACAGAGCTGGGTGAGACATGGCTTTGTAAGTCAAGCAGAGATTGCCTCTTAGTAGACAATTTGAGGCAGAGAATAGCTGGCGTTTTTTGAGTCTGTTCATGTAGGACATGTGTTTAAGGCCTAGGATACTCTTCGTGAAGTACTTTTGTGGCCTTTCCAGCTGTTGCATGTGTCTAGTGAGGTACATGCCAAATGGGCCTGTACTGATCATTTTAACACAAACCTGTGGATTTCTAACAAATGATTGGCCAATCATTGATGTCTGATGTCAGAAAATAAAGACAGACATCTGAATTTCAGATGCCATACCCTTCAGAACACAGTAATGCTGTTGTAATATCTGTTTTTATCCATGTTCTTACTTTGTACGACCAATATTTAAACACTGTTACTGAGTTTGGGTCTTTCTCCCCCCATTAATTATGGTTATGTCCTGATTTTTTGCTGTAAGAGGTTGACAGGTATAGTAGGCATAGCTGTCAACCAAAGAGGGACACATGTCAACAGAAACATGGACTTAGACAGAGTACATCAGGAACATTCAAGGACACTTTTATAATGTTAGGACTATTTATGTGAGGCAGTGACTGACTGAGAGGAGGTGAATTATGGTACATCATTTGACATTACAGGAGTGTACACCCTTACTTATTGTCACTATGAATTATGTGTAATCCACGAGCTTTCCTACAACAGCCAGCCATTGTAGGAGGGATTGACAAGGACAGCGGTAAGATGTGATTGAAAATCAGGGATAGTTGAGAGGCATGCCTGTAGGTATAGGACAGCAGAGAGTCAATGACATGTCATTACCATAGATCTAAGACAGGCTGACTGTTGTGATCTCTATACTCATACCGCTATCCTCCCTATCATCTGCATCCTGCTATATGGAGAAATCTATTACATACCAGGTGGAGTGCAATACTCCTTTTTGAACTTTGCTTCTGGTAATCTTTTGGAAATATGCTCTCTGTGTGAGTTATGTCTCATACAGACCTGTTCCCCATAAGCAGCTGCTTACCTTTTAAGGTACTGCTCATTAGCAGGTAATTCCCTCTGCACCAATCTGTGGCTTAGATTTGCTAATTGTGGCCAAAGCAGCTAAAATGCACTATCCTTGGCCAATGCAATGTCACCACAGTGCAATATATAAGGCCTCATGTAGACCTGGGCCCCTGTCTTAATTGTTAAGATGAATATTAAGGAGGTGTGGAGACTACAGCATTGCGGAGGGTAGGTACCATAACTGTCAGCTATAGAGATTTAAGTAGTATGTCCACAGTTTCACCTCATATGTGTGGTTAGTGTTCCATGACATTGTGATCATCTGGCAGTTCACTGGCAAACATTGTGGGTTGAGGTCAGTAAGGAAAGGGACACATTTGAGTGTCAGACTTCATACCCATCAGAATATGCATGCTAATGCAATAGTTGTTACTCTATCAACTTACTATCTTTGTAGGGGTAAACTGTTACACATGTCCTTATCTGTGGGCCTTTACCCTCCCCTTTACATATGGCTGTGTCCAGATCCCTTGTTCTATGGTGTTGGGAATTATGGCACATCTGTAGCAACTACCTTTACATACAGCTTTGTATGCTACAGGCTGCAGCTGCTGCTGCAGCCTAGCACACATAGGGGTGAGTGTGAACACTTTGGGGGACAGCAAGCTGTATGTGTAACTGTGTTAGCTGTGACTACACTGTCATTACGGGAGAGCCAGAGTAAGGGTACCTTGTACAGTCCAATTGAAGCATGTGATTAAGGAATGCCTGTTATGCAACAGTGCTAATAACAGAATAGTAGGAAACATATAGTTATGCTATACATATATGTGCAGGGTCTCCCTACCTGCAGGGCTTGGACTTGCAAAAATGGGTAGCAGTGCATTAAGTTGCAGTAACCTGTGTGGATTATGATTGCATGACTCAGTCATTACATGCTGTCTTCACAATAATTTAACTGCATTGTAACACAAAACTGGATTTGAACCCAAGACTGTGTGTGGCAAAATGTATGGCATGCAAGGCATTTAACAAACTCAGTTACTGAGTCACTTCAGGAGCATGTGTATTTGCAAGATATATGTACACATATACAGGGTGTGAGAAATATTTCTACATCCAGCAGTATGTGCATGGCTTTATATGGTTGTATTTCTGTACCAGGGTCCCAATTGTACATATACTTTGCCACTGCTGGCTTAGCAGGTGTCTTTCCACAGGTTGCTGATAAAAAGGCACATATACCTGCTATTGCAAGCCTCTCTTACATCCATTATTATGTCCTTGGCTGCCTAGTGGTGCATTATTACACCAGAGTCCAAGATACACTCCCATTTCTCCCATTAGTGTTTATTTCACTTACATGCTTAGTTTTTATTTCAGCTATATGCCTAATGACTGTAAGTGGCAATCAGTATGCTTTGCTGGAAACACCTTTTTTAATTAAGATCTGAGTGGTGTGGTGGGCTAATATAGTGGGCTGTAATTGAGAGAAGCCCGGATCTGAAACATGGCAGAGGTGTTTATTTTTTAGATGTGACTAACAATGTAATAAACACATCATCATTAAAGCTCATTTAAGCTTAGCTAAGTGAAGCTACGCGGTGTGCCGCACAGTGCCCCTCCATGAGAATCCAGGCTAAAAAATATAAATAAAAGAAAAATGAAGTGATAGGAAAGTGGTGAAATGGGGGCAAGCAGGGAGAAAACATACTGAAAGGCAGGTAGAGATGCACGGTAAGGGTATAGGAAACAAACATAGCTATCAATTTCTTGTACAGCAACAGCTGTGCACTTTGTCAGATTTTGTAGTTGAATTTGGACTCTCAACTCTCAGAGAGAGGGGTGAACACAACATAACTGCATTGTCAAGTCAGTTGGACCAAATTACCTGTGTCCAGTGGACATGTGTGCAAAATGGAGAGCTATGTATAGGGTGATTTTTTTTTAGTGGGACAGGTGCCTATTTCTTTTTTGAGGTGAGAGTGGAATGTTTGCGAAGGGACATAGGTATGTGTGGGATGTAAGCTGGGTAGGAGAGGATGTATTAGAAGACAGACACGACAGCAGACAGGGGCAGTGTTTGACACATGGGGTGGGTAAACACCTTGAATGGGGAGGGAGTTATGGAATCCAAGTCACGTGCCTCCAGATTCCAGCAATGTGACTCATGTCCCCACCCATGGGACTGTCATCACTGCTCCTTCACTGCCCCAAAGGTGGCTGTGCTGGAGGCTGGGCACCAGGATGAAGCTGCCCCACCAGGTTGCTGAGCATGCCCTTAACTCAGTGCAGGCGGTGTTCATAGCTCCGATGCACAATCCTGTGCACCATGACTGGCAGTTAATCCTGGGTGACAATGTCCCCACCGTCACTGCTCCCATTGGGAGGCAGGGCCCCATCCCCTGGGGTGGTCACACCCAACACCTCAAGTGGTGCAGGGGCAGCATAGGGGATACCACCAATCTGGGTCCCAGACTTGCTAGGACCCAGTTCCATGGGAGGTTGAGGCAAGGTAGGCAGAACACCTGGAACCAGCCTATCCTGACTTGCTGTGGTGATGGAGGTATAGCAATAAGTATAGATTAGTTATGAACAAAACATTGTTAGTAATAACAGCATGCCAGGACATTGGAAAATAATCCAATTACATATCAATGCATATTATGTAAAACATAACAATAAATAACAGAACAGTCTGTATGTTAACAGCATGCCAGTAACAGTTATGGCATAAGGGCAACAAAATAGGTAATTTAACAAGACATGTTACTATCCAACCATTATAATACATAACAATAATAAAACACATGACCCAACATACAGCTAATGTAACAACATATGTTAATAGTAAACCATAACCAATGAGTAACAATTATAAACAAATGAAGTCAAGGGGTGGGGAGAGAGTGAAAAACAGGCCATTAGTACCATTATGGGCTATTTACTTGACAACAGTACTACTATCTTCTCTACAAGTCTGTATTTTCTTTATGTGTATACTGACTACAAGTCCCCTATAGCTGATATAGCATGCACATACCTCTCAAGCTATTTGCATGGGACACTATTGGCCAAGCAGTAACAACTGTGGGTACACAACTACAAAGGACACTTGCACATCAGGTGGACCTATATAACTACCAAGGTATTCTGTGGGCTGATGTGGTAATACTTTGCAGTCTAGGTATTCATTTTGATGGTAATCCTATGACAGATGGATTACACACTACTAATTACATAATGTGAATTGTGACACTTGAAGAGACATGTACAGTACAGAAACTAAACAGCAGTCATGCCTTGGTTGGTAGACATGGGTATAGAACCCATTAGCACTGACTGCAGGGGACATCTGCATGGACTGTATTAATTAACTGCAGAAACATTTAACAGGCACTCCAGACCTACAGTCAAACTAGGATTACACATTTTATTTCTGACTGCACATTGATGTATTTTCACATTCTTGCTACTGATTTTAACAGTCTGTGGCATCCAAACAAACAATTATCTACTCATAATATGGGCTACCTCACACATTTACCTGTAGTTCCTGTGGAGAGAGAATGTGTAAGCATTACGTAACTGCTACTGTAATATTTAGTACTACATAGCACTGGATTTGAACCCTGGTCTGTGTGTGACCTGGTAGTACTACTACAGTGTTATACTACACTGCAGTGACAGTAGAACACACATGCATAAAATACAAGCATAATGCAGGTAGTAAGTAAGCTATATATCAGTATAAGGAATGCTGGTGTACATAATTTATTGTTAGTGGTTTGAAATATCTGTGAAGTCAACAAACAATATCAGCTCATGGAGTGGGCTACCTCACACATTTACCTTTATTACCTGATGTCTGTGGATGACAGAGCATTATGTGAACAATATTGGCCTAGAGACAGCATTGAACAGTACTATATGAGTTAACCAATACAATTTGCACCCATTAGATTTGCATTCTACAGCTATTACAATGCGATAATTGATTGCAGCATCTTACCTTACAGCCAGAATGCATACAGCTCTACTGCAATGGTTACAACAAGACAATCCTGATGTACACCATTTTCCTTGGTGTTACTGGTATTGTTTCATGTTTTATTGCACAACAGTTGGCATTATTCATTTCTTGCAATACAGCTCTAATTCCACATTTATTGCACTACAGACTTTATTGCATATACTTTAATGCAGCTTCTGGTATTGTTTCATGTTTTTATTGCACTACAGTTGGCATTATTAATTTATTGCAATCCAGCTCTAATTCCACATTATGGCACTACAAACTTTATCGTATATACTTTAGTGTTTTATTCTTTCTTGCTTATTTGTCTGCAATTAGCATAATACAGTCGTACTCATTACACTCATGGCACAACCTGGCCAGGCACCTAGCATGCGACTCGACATTGTGGGCCCTTTCAGATGCAGCTGTTAGGAGAGAGGCACACCTTTATACATACCTGTTTTGTAGACATTAAGATTACATATTGTTAAAACAGAAGTATAATTGGTTACATACTTGTGGGGTATTCCCTGCACGAGCTTCTTGGACCCAGGTGTCCAAGAGTCTCCTCTTATGTAATTTCAAGTCATCATGGTGGTGACAACACTGTTCACGTGTACGGGGGATACCAATAACACTGGTGAGATCTCTGGACAGCCAGTCCCAGGCCTTTTCATTGCACTCTGAGCCCTGGAAACAGCAGCCAATCATCATTGTTTTGTACTAGGAAACCAACTATGACCCTGGACTCCAGAATGCCTCAATTCTGCATCCAAAAGTGAGCACCAACACCAGCCATAGTAACCATCAGAGAAAGAACTCCAATGGATTCTGCTGTATTCCTGCCTACTGGGTTTAATATAGGTTGTTTCCCTGTCCTTACACATCATTGGGCAACATTTAAAAAAGTGCCATGTCACTTAGCACCATGCAAACCAGTGCAGCTGAGCTGAGCAGTGTGAGAACTCACAGAACCATATGTTTAGCAGTGCATAGCAGCATGCAAATCAGCCAAGCAGAGCTGAGCAGAGCATAAACACTGGCAACCATTGCCGTGTTTATGCAGTGCTTAGCATGTCTTAGCAGGTCTCTGCAGAGCGTAGCGGAGAGAAGCAGGCCATAATTTAAAAATAATCTGCATAATTTGTATCTCAAAAGTAAATTGCTTATTTTGCCTTCTATGTGTTCAAACCCTGGACCTACTATACATGAGGCCATAGCTCTACTCATTTAGCTATGTGGATATTAGGAATTCTCCTATACCTTTACATATACCTCTGAGCTACCTATAAGCAATGTTGAGCACCACACAGCAATGCACAAACATGCTCAGCTATGCTTAAACATGACATTTGAATAAATAATTACATCTGGATACTATTTTTAGATGTCTGACAGGTGTCTGCTATCTTATCTCAGAGCCGTGCAAGCATGCTTTTTTAACTAATAATAAAGCAATACAGCAGTGCAGAGAGTCTCTTACACATCAATTGCTATATTGCTCAGAAACAAACTCAGTGTTGAAACTCTTAAAGTACCCACCCCTTCTCTTGGCAATGCTGAAATCATACTCACCACATTAAAACTCAATGCCAGAAAATGTATTAACATAATCGGCTGCTAGATCCCACCAGGAAACAACATCCCTCCTCTAGAGAACCTACTTAACTAGGCCATAAATTCTTTCTCACATGAAACAATTTTCATGGGAGACTTTAACATAGACTGGTTTAACTTGTTCCTCAAAGAATCCCTCCACCTACATAAACCTGCATGAATTTAGTCAAATTATTCAGTCACCATCTAGAATTGACAAAACTTCCAAGTGAGAATCAATCCTAGACTGGATCCTCATAAATAGACCAACCCACTCATATAATTCTGGTTGCTTACCAGACACCTTGAGTGACCATCAACCTACCTTTATGCTGAAACTCCATACCTGTCAAGCTAAACCAACTACCTACCGCCTGATAAGAAACAAAACAAATTTTAATCCAAACCAATTTACTTCAGCCCTAAAAACTTGTATATGGGAACCACTCAAAATCCTCCAGCTTAAAGATGTTGTCCATTATTTTAACACAGTCTTCTTGAATATCCTAAACTCATTTGCCCCAGCTAGAACAATAAGAGTCAAATCTAACTATGCACCCACGTTACCAAATAAACTAGGTCCCTAATGAAACTTTAGAATAAAACATGGACTGATTGACACAGATCTGGCTCTCAAGCCCTCAAAACATCTTACCTTGAACTCAGAAACAAAGTAAAAAAAAAGCAGTCAAACTAGACAAAATCCACTACTATCATGACATTCAGAAAAAAAACATCTAAAAACCCTCAAAAGTTCTGGTCAGCCATCAACAACATACTATTACCTGATAAAGCTAGTACTCCTCCGTCTGCTACTACAAAACACAAGTGATAACATAGCTACTCAGTTTAATAGGTATTTCACTGAATCAATTCTAGCCCTAACCAAACCTCAACCTTCTTGCACCCTTCCTGCTTCTTGCAATACAGACAAGAGTAACAACCATTTCTCTATGCAACCCGTAAATATGGATACAATTAAACACTGCTAATGAAATTGAAATTCACTACATTAGCAGCAGATAAACTGCCAGTAGACTTTCTGAAATTAGCTACTGAGGCCATAGACTATCCTGTAACAATACTTATCAGACACTCTATAACTGAAAAATACTGTTCCTGATATCTGGAAAATTTCTTATGTAATCCCTCTCCACAAAGGTGGCACCTCAAAGGAACTATCAAACTATTTCCCCATTTCTATACTCTCACCTCTCTCCAAAATTATAGAAAGATGTATACACAGACAAATTATGGACCACCTCAACACCCACAACCTACATACTAACACACAACATAGATTTTGTCCCTCTCAGAGTACCACTACTGCCCTCTTATCCTTTACAGAAACTGTAAGTAATTATAGAAACAATGGTGCATTTGTATCAGCTCACTTTCTAGACTTCCCAAAGGCATTTGATACAGTAGCACATAATAAACTTATCAATGTCCTTTCTAACCTTAACCTATCAGAATACAATATTACTTGGTTCCAAAGCTATCAGACCATCAGCAGGCAGTTCAGTGGCACACAGACCTTTCCCCTGTACTCCCAGTAACACTAGGTATTCCCCAAGGCTCCATCCTTGGGCCACGACTTTTCATGATCTTTACCAATAACCTCCACACCTCTACACCTCATGCTGCAGTCATACAATATGCAGATTATTCCACACTAATATGTAATGCCTCTTCCAACCAAAAACTACACACACTTAACAAGAATCCTTCCTATATGTTGAATCATGGTTGTTTGACCACCAGCTAATTCTAAACCCCATTAAAACAAAGTTACTACTATTCAACCCTTCTAAATACAAACCTCATTCTCTTCCCCACAACATTAGTATCCAAAAATAACACCATTATCTCACCTGTTAATAATACCAAACTACTAGATATAGAGATTGACTGTAACTTGACATTTGACATTCACATTGCCCATACCATAAAACAAGTCCACATTAAATTTGGGGTCTTATATAGGAACAAACCCTTTCTGACAAAAATGACAAAATGATAGCAAAGACACACCTTTTCTCCACACTCACATATGCCTCTCCTATTCTCACTAATCTGAAAAACAGACAGCACTAAACTAGAAGCATGCTACAATAAAATTGCCTCATCATTGTATAACCCTAAAACAACTACAATGGCTTGAATTCCCCTTAGTCCTACTGTATAACCAGCTAACTCTATCCCATAAGAGTCTACATCATCCAAAAAAACCCCCACCCTAAATAAACTACTCCAACTGTACACCAGAAAAAGAGTTCTACGCTCCAACAACAAACATCTTTTAGAAGTCTCTAAGGCCTGTAACTTTCCGGGTGAATCCCTGTATTCCTCCTATATAGCCAGAATATGGAATTCCCCACCTTCTAGCCTAACAAACAAAATGTCTACAACTGAATTTAAAAGAGCTCTATAGGCCCACCTTGCTAGCAACTGGCTGTGACCCTGTTCCACTCCAGTGTAACATGTGGATTAAGAATGCACATTCCTACATCATCTCCTCCTTAATCCCTTCAGTAGTCTTAATCACAGATAATACTGTATACCGTGACTATTAGTAACTTATTTTACTCTATACTTGTAGGCTTTTCTTCAACATTTTATACAATGTAAGAATATTCTGTATCCTTTCTTATGTAACTTTTTCATAAATGTATCCATTGTTTTTGTTGTACTAATATTATTTTTTTTAAACATGGAGCTTTTCTCCCTAGGCCACTGCTGAAAAAGGACTGTTTGTCCAGACGGACTTTTCTGGCTATCGAATGTAAAATAAATAAATAAATAAATAAATCTGCGAACATGGTTGGCACTACACCATTCCTTAAACTGATTCAGTAACCATCTTCCTTGTATCTCCCTCGGCAACGCACCATCATTAATATGCATGGCATGCTGCCAAGGGGGAACCGTGTACATGGACATGGTAATATTCCAGGTAAGCTCTACACAGTGCCTACACAGATTTTATTAAATCCTGGGGGTAGTCTTTCTGAGGAGCTATATTATTTCTCCATTCACATTAATTAAATTTTTTTCTGCTAATGCAAATGTCTCAAAGTTATTTCACAGAAAAGTACAGTTTCTATAAGTATTAATGACCAAATATCAGAAAAGCTGAATTCAAAGGGCACAACCTTAGGATACAGATATCCTTTCCATCTACGGTATCTTTAGAAATTTCTTTAAGACTAAGTACCTAGACTTAAGTGATACACTGACAAGCTTCAAATCCCCACCAAATCCAGATAACGCCAATGAACGTGCAGAAATGTACACCATCACACTATACCAGTATGAAAACAGCTGCACAGATGCTACTTTATCCCAGAGGAATGGGTGCAGGCCAAACTCCCAGAAACAATCCCACATGGTGGAAACATAATATCAACAAGCTTTATAATAAAAGAAAAATAATTTTGACCAAAAGAATAAAGAGTATTTCCCAGAATGTTATAGCCCTTATCACTATATACATATTATGTTTATAATCTCAAAAGCAGAATGCAGCCATGTGCTGAGCTGATTGTGAATGGTGTTGCCTGTACTGAGGCTGAAAATATAGCTAACTCACTGGCCAACAAATTTAGCTCTAAATTTACTTCCTTCTCCTCTCTGTCTGCCCCTCAAGATACACCTGAAACTGGCTCACCTCCAGTTATCACACAAGACTAAATCCTAAAAGTGCTATTAAAAGCTAAAAATACTGCATCAATAGGTCCTGATAATATCCCTGGATGCATCTTAAATACCATAAAGTTCAAATTAGCCACACCTCAACAACATTGTTCAGTCAGCACGACCTTTCATAGACCAAGGCATTATGAAACCATAGGTCTGATTAGCCTCATATGGAAAGACTTATCAGGGAAGTAATCAATCATGACATAGGAAACCTCCAAACACTAGACCTGTCTCAGTTTGAATTCATCAAGTGGGTCATGTTTTCTCAAACGTGTGTACTTTTTGGAAAAGGTCATCAAAGCAATGTATGAAAGCAAACTTGTACACTCTGCATACCTTGACCTGGCCAAAGCTTTTGACACAATTCCCCACACAGGCAATATAGAAAAGCTAAATAAATTGGGAATAAACATCTATGTCACCCACTGGATTGACAACTAGCTCACAGATAGGATGCAGATAATCAAAATAAGGTAAGTTACCTCCGCAAAGAGACCAATCACAAGTGGAGTTCTAAGGGTTCTGTGCTGGGACCTCTCTTGTTTGGCATCTACTTTTATGAAACAAAGTGATCTCATTGACTAAGTTTGCAGATGACTGCAGCCTAGGAGCATCCATTGAATCCTCAAATGGCTTAACCATCCTGCAAGAAGGTTAGTCTCAAATAAATAATTGGTGTCAAAATGATGGTCTAAATGCCAAAAATACATTATTGTATCCTTTGGGATGTCATCTATCCCAGGCAACTACCATATTGACAGTATACCCTAAATACTTAACCCATTTGTTCAGGATTTGAGAACTTGTGGACAGTGGCCTAACCTTTGACCAACATGTGTCTGTTGTTGGAAGAATGCCCTTCTATAGTAAATCGGTTTTAAACAAAGGGAGTGTGTCTATTTCTAGGGATGTCATTGACCCCCTTTTCTCAGCCCTCATTAGGCCAATCATTGAATATAATTCCTCCTTGGCATGTATCTGTCCAGATACATGCAATGAGTGAAATGCTGACAGAGATACCTTACTTAAAGGATACAAGGCCTAAGTAACATGTCCTACATCGACGAACTCAAAGCCCTGTCACTATACTCGGTATCCTACAGACTGCTAAAACATTACCTGCATCTGGCATACAAGGCATCTTCTGACCCATTACTAATGGATTTACAACATCAGTGAGTCAAATGGCATCAGAAATACTCAGGCCAGGGATCTAAACCAGTGTTATAGAACAGATTCCCCATCCATATAAAACAAAGTTCATCTTGTCCATATTCAGGTGCAACTTAGATCTACGGATGCTTCATGTACATAGACAACCCTCTCCTCCTACCACCCAACACTACAACCTGCGAGAGATGCACTTACATAGCCAAACTGTAAGCAAACCTCTCTCTGGCCATGATTGTGCTAGACAGTCAAGAGGAAAAGGTTAACAGCTGCACTACACCTCAAGCAACTCATGACCCTTCAAAACCCACACCATCAAAACCCACACATCGCAACACTAAACCCACATATGCAGAGGCCCTTAACATTAACCTGCCCAAGCAACAAGGACCTCTGAAGCTAAAACACAAACAAACACCAGCCATAACCAAAGTGACACATAGCTCACAACACCAGTGTGCCACCCAACAACAGCCCCTAAGGCAAGCCAATGTAGCCAACACTTTAGTCATAGGTGACTCTATAGTCAGGCACACTGATGTCACACTCACCAGGCTGAACAAGGAGAAAATTACAGTCAGCTGCCTGTCAGGTGCTAGGATCCGCCACATAATGCATGCACTCAAGTCACTCCACAACAAGTACAAATATGACTCTGTCATTGTCCATGCTGGACTGAATGACTTGAGACATAAATCCCTGGACTACATGAAAAGAGACATGGAAGAGCTCTTGGATCATATGGCCCAGGCAGGTATACCCTAGCCCTGAGTAGCATCCTGCCTTAACCCAGAATGATACCACAGTATAAGAACAAAATTATTGACTTCAACAATTGGGTAATCTTCTGGTGTCATTCAAAGGGGATCCAGTATCTGTCTGCCTAGGAAGACATGATCGACAAACCACGATGCTTTGCCAAAGATGGTCTGCACCTGTCACCCCTGAGATTCAGGTTACTGGCTAAAGCTCTTGCCACCACTATAGTACCTTTTTTAGGCAAGGATCAAAGGACAAAACCACCACTGTAACAGATACAAACATGCAAAATATGAAGGTAATGCTACACAATGCTAGAAGTCTAAACCTCAAAATACACTCTCTCGAGGCACTCCTATAAATGGAGAACATCGATATCTGTGCAGTAACTGAGACCTGGTTCAAGGCTCCAGAGAGCACCCCTACAATACCAGGCTACAACTCTTACCACACTTTTTGGCCACAAAACCAAGAATGAAACACTAAAAGTGGAGGAGTGTACATATTCACCAAGGATATTCACACCTCCAGGCTAGTTGCTCAACACAATGCATCTGAAATTCTCCAGATGCAACTAACACTAGGTAAGACTGCAATCCAAAATGTAGCTTGCTACAGATACCCCACCATGCCTCAAGATTCTCACTACACCTTTCTAAACATACTGAAAAATATTAAGATACAACCGAACTCCCTAATACTGGGTGATTTCAACTACACTGCCATTAACTGGGAAAACTACTCAGATAACAACTCCTTTTCCCAATGGTTCTTGGAATTCATAAATTCCAACACCCTGGATCAACTAATCCATTGTCCCACCAGGGGAGTCAATATCCTAGACATGGTCATTACCAACATGGAAGATAGATGCTCCACACCAGTGGTCACCTCCTCATTGGTCAGTTCTGACCATAAGCGAATCACTCTTGACATCCACATCCTACCCCCACCCCCCAGTAAGGAAACCTACTTAAAAACTTCTCCAGAGCCAACTTCATGTTACTGAAGTCAGAAGTGACAAACTGCATGACACCCATGCAGACGGGATCTGAAAGTTCGACTGCAGAATCCTACACTAAGGCACTGTATGAGCACATCCACTCGTGCATGAATTGTGCCATCCCAAATAGAACCAAGATGCTCTCCTCCAAAAAAAAAGGAAGCCAATCTGGTGGTCTCCTACTATAAACAAACTATACAACAAAAGGAAGAAGCTGTTGCAGAAAAGAGAAAAATCCCAGGATGCAAAAAACTTCCTCAGCAGCTTCAGTAAGAAGCTGAGATCCCTCATAAAATCCTCAAAAGCTAGTCACAAAAATAAAATTGCCAAAGATTCCAAAGACAACCACAAGGCATTATATAGTTATGTCAATAATCTAAATGGCAATGCTCAGATATGCTCTGAGCTTCAACAGAATGGCATTAAATATACTGATCCCAAGAATATTGCCAATATCCTGGCAGATTGATTTAGTGCCAACTTCACCTCTCTCTTACCCCCTAAAGGGCCCATCTCAATACCAAAAGATTGCCAAATTCTGGTAATCATGGCCACACAGGTAGAAACTGCACTCTCTAAAGCTAAGAATACAGCATCCATGGGACCAGATGACATCCCAGGCTGTGTACTACATGAACTACAAAATGAACTGGCACCTCACCTAAGTGCCATGTTTAATCATAGCCTCATCTCAGGCTTTGTGCCCACTAAGTTGCGCACAGCCACAGTTATCCCACTCCACAAGGGGGGGATCCACCTTGGATCCCAGGAACCACCGTCCCATCAGTCTGACGAGCCTGATCTGCAAAGGCATGGAACGCATTATCATGGAACTTATAAACAAAGACATTGGCAACGTTCAAACACTGGACCCCACCCAGTTTGGCTTTGTGAAAGACCGATCTTGTCTCCTGAACCTGATTGACTTCTTCGAATCGGTCTTCATAGCTGTGGACAAGGGTAAGGTGGTCCACACAGCCTATTTGGACCTCGCCAAGGCCTTCAACACCATCCCTCACTTTGGAATCATAGGTAAACTTGCTAAGCTGGGCATAAATCCCTACATCACTTGAAGGGTTGCCAACTGGCTTACTGACAGAACGCAGACTGTAAAAGTAGCCGACTCCAAATCCAGCTCCAGACAAGTGACAAGTGGAGTTCCTCAGGGTTCAGTCCTGGGACCACTCTTGTTTGGCATCTACTTCTCTGAAGTACAGGCAAACATTAAGGGACTCTGGCTAACAAAGTTTGCAGATGACTGCAAACTCTGAGCCATAATTGAATCCCCAAATGATCAGGATATTCTACAAAAGGGCCTTACAGAAACAGATGCCTGGTGCCAGAGCCATGGGCTCAAGCTTAATGCCAATAAATATATAGTTATCCCCTTTGGAAAAAAACATGTACCCATGAATTACCACATAGGTGGCAGTACAATAAACATCAAGAGTGTGATGAGAGACTTAGGGACACAAGTGGACAGTGGTCTCACTTTCAATAACCACATCGCCACAACAGTCAGAAAATCCTTCTATGTGGCACAGCTCATCACTAAGGAATTTTCATCCAGAAAAAAGGAGGTCATTGTCCCACTGTACTCATCCCTCATTAGACCCATTATAGAGTATAATGACCGATTTGGTATGTACCTCACAAGACATCTGAAACAGCTGGAAAGGCCACAGAAATACCTCACTAAATGAATCACAGGTCTAAAGCAGATGCCATATGCTGACTGTCTAAAAACACTCATAGGTTCATAGGTTCATAGGTTTATACTAGGCTAAATGCCCTAGGGCATTTATAAACCTAGCCCAAAGTTATGTGGCTTACGCCGCCCCTTATGTTAGAAATACTGTGCCCATTAGTTTGTTGTGCCTCTGTCCAGTAGTGACACAGAGATGATTCCCGGGGTAAACCTACGCTCTCCCATCCACCGGTCAAGATTTCTCTTGAACAGAGCCAGCGAGGTGCTCTGCCTCACATGGACCGGGATTTTATTCCACAGCATGGGGAGTCTCTGGGTGATAAATCTATCCCTCCAGCATGTCCTATTTATATCCGTGCTAAGGTTTAAGTCTCTTGTTCTAGTGGTTTTGTTGGATTTGGATTTTTTGAGGTGGAGCATGTCCATTAATTCCGGGTTGGTCATGGCCTTGTATGTCAGGCACAGGTCACCTCTGAGCAGACGGTATGCAACTGAATAGAGTTGGAGTTTCTTCAGTCTGGCAGCATATGACAGGTTTTGGAGTCCCTTTATCCTTTTGGTGAGGAACTTTTGGGGTCTCTCCAACTGCTGCAGGTGTCGGGTGAGATACATCCCGAATGGGGCATTGTACTCGATCATTGGTCTGATAAGTGAAGAGTACAGGGGAACAATGACCTCACTAGATCTGGATGTGAATCCCTTCATGATCAGGTGGGTGATGTAGAAGGTCTTTCGAACCACTTTAGCAATGTGAGCGTCAAACGAGAGGCCACTGTCAACCTGGGTCCCCAGGTCCCTGATAACCTCTTCTGTGCTTAGTGGGTTGCCACCTATATGGTAGCTTGGGGTTACCTTGTTTTTCCCGAAGGGTATGACTAAACACTTTTTTGCATTTAACTTCAGGCCATGGCTCTGGCACTAGCTATCAGTTTCCGTGAGACCCCTCTGAAGGATGTCTGTGTCCGATGTACTATCCACTATGGCACCCAGTTTGCAGTCATCCGCAAACTTTGTCAGCCATAGTCCTCCTATGTTTGCCTGTACTTCTGAGAAGTAGATGCCGAACAATAGGGGGCCAAGGACTGAGCCCTGTGGGACTCCACTTGTAACCGGCTTGGAGTCTGATATGGCTCCAGCAACTTTAACCCTGTGGGTTCTGTCCTTTAGCCAGTTTGCAACCCATCTTGTGACATATGGGTTTACATTTAAGCTGGTAAGTTTCTCTATAATACCCGAGTGGGGTATTGTGTCGAAAGCTTTTGCAAGGTCAAGGTAGGCTGTATGGACTGCCTTTCCCTCATCAATGGCCTTGGTGACTGTTTTGAAAAAAGTCGACCAAGTTCAAAAGGCAAGATCTGCCCTTGACAAAGCCAAACTGGGTTGGGTCCAAGGTCTGCAAGTCCCCTATGTCCTTGTTTATGAGTTCCATTATGATCCTCTCTCTAGCTTTGCAGACCAGGCTTGTTAAGCTTATGGGGTGGTAATTACCAGGGTCCGTAGAGGCACCGCCTTTGTGGAGTGGGACCACAGTTGCCGTACACCACTCCTTGGGCACATATCCTGTGGTGAGGCTAAGATTAAACAGCTGCCTTATGTGCGGGTTTAGTTCTTCATTGAGTTCATGTAGCACACAGCGGGACCCCATCGGTCCCATTGATGCTGTGTTTTTAGCTTTAGAGAGCAGCTTTCACCTGCGCATTTGAGATGTCTGGGAGGCTACTCTCAGTTGGGATAGTTATCTCTCCTTTTGGGGGGGAGAGGGGGGTGAAGTTTGCACTGAACCTGTCTGCCAGTATGTTGGCAATGTCTGTGGGTTCAGTGATTTTTGTATCATTTTGGACTAATTCTGAGCATATCTGGGAGTTTCCACCCAGGTTTCTGACATAGCTGAAGAAGGCCAGCTATACTCTGTGGCATATCGTCTACTCAGAGTCAATCTCTGCTTAACATACAAGGCCATGTCAAACCCTGAGTTGTTGGACATGCTCCACTTAAAGAAATCCCAATCCCTCAGATCCACACGCTCCAGGGATCTAAACCTTGTCATCACAATGAACAAAACATGCTGGATGGATAGGTTCTTGACCCAGATACTCCCCATACTCTGGAATAGACTGCCCATACATGTCAAGCAGAGCGCCTCCTTGGCCCTCTTCAAAAGGAGATAGGAAATTCACCCTGGGGATCATGTCAGTCACTTTGCTAGACAAGGGTCCAGAGAAGAAAATATTGTGGGAAGAAATATCCAGGGACTTGTTATGGCTAGGCTTGTATAGGCCCAAGGGCCGATAGCCTAGCACCAACCTGTGAACCTATGAACCTATGAAAGAGAAAATTTGCCCCAGAACTGCTCCTTGTACTACTTTTGGACAGAGGCAGCTCCTAAATGCTTTTTCTCATGTATGGGTTCCCCTCAAATTATCTATGGTATGATCCCAGTTATTTTCATTAGTGGTAATAGATGATCATCAACCATGGGATTAGTTATGCCACTCTGTAATCAAATGGGATGTTATTTTGAGCACAAAAAAGGAAACTGTTTAGACTTAAAATGGCCTCAACGGCCTATGAACCTAAGGCACCACTGTCTAAAATTCAGTACTTGTTTATTTGCTGTTCATCCTTTGCATTCACCCTCATCAGAGTCCCTTTCCTCCAACTCTCAGCAGTGCCAGTCTTTTTCCACTGCACCTGTACATCCATTTCTCTCTGCAGTCTTTCACTGCTGTTTCTGCAAAGGGTTTTACTCGGGAACTCTGCTGTTAGTCTCTCTGTGTTTGTCACTATCTGCTCCATATTTCTGCAGCCCAACACAAAGCACATCTTTATAACCTGTTAATCCAGTGGCCAAATGTGCTCCCCCCATTAACCATGCCATTGTTTACAACATCCTTCTGACTTATTCTCTGCTGCTCATCACCAAATATTTTGTCCATCACTATACTCCACTACATGACTTCTGAATCGTCTGGTTCTGTTTCTTCCATCATTTTTTTGTAAAAGATAGCTATCCAAATCACTTGATGTCACCATATTCACCTCCAAAACATATTTTTCCTTTTAAATTACATTTTCCACACATACCTCTCAACTTCTTACAGCAAGAAATCTGGACAAAGCCATAAATAATGGGGAAGGGGAACAAAGGCTCAAAAATAGGGACGATTTTTAAACGTTGCTCTTACAAACTTAGCAAGTTGATAGAATAGGTTTTGCATTAATTTGAATTTTTAGAAATTAGAAAGTCTGGTTCTGCACTGACACTGCATTTGAGGGAAAGGATATTGCTCTGTTAGGATGATAGTGAAATAAGGGTACTGTCTCACTCATGTACAAACCCAAACATATTACATATACACACACACGCGCACACAAACACACATACACACACACACACACACACACACACACACACACACACACACACACACACACACACACACACACACACACAAATATACACGCACACACACAAACATACACACATACACCAATCATACCCACAGACACACTCATCTACCCACCACCTACATACACACCTACCCACCCCCCACACCCACCTATCCACTCCCAAATGCACACACACACAAAAATACACACATGAAAATGATGTTGCTTATTTGCTTATAATCTACTTTTTCTGCTAGTGGTTGCTGTCTTCAGCTTTGTAAACTATCTTTACAAACTGAACCAAACCAAGATTTCAGTAAATTGCCTTAATATCCCTAAAATGAAAATAAGTTATGCTTGGGCTGTGATCTCTTCTGCATAGAAAATGAGCAGTATTTCATTATTTCCTGTATATATATTTATATATGTATATATATATATATATATATATATATATATACTTCTCTTTTTTGAATTTACACGATTACACTTGTACGAACAACAGAAGACCAAGCGACAGTTTTGCGAAAGTGTACGTAAACGAAAGTGCACTTTCGTTAAACTCACTTTAGCCACAGTACAGTGGGGACAAGGAAATATAACTTTTCTTCACTGCACTGCAATCTCAGAGCTAGTATATATAAGTAGCAGGAGTGTGGGGGGTGCAGCCCCCCCTACATGGGGGGAGTGCAGGGGGGGCTTGCCCCCCTGCTAAAATGTGTTTTTAATTCCCAGACAAGACCCTTGCTACATATATATATATATATATATATATATATATATATATATATATATATATATATATATATATGTACACTAAGTGTGAGAATGCTGTCCGAGATTGGTAAAGTGAGTTTCGTGAAAGTGCACTTTCAGTTAAGTACACTTTCGCTAAACTGGGTCTCGAGCTTCTCTTGTTCCAACAAGTGTAATTTCGAACAAGATAAGTATACCCATCTCTCTCTCTCTCTCTCTCTATATATATATATATATATATATATATATATATATATATATATATATATATATATAAATATATAGATACAGATATATGTATATATATATATTTCTACTCATAACAGGTAATGCCTACCCACTACTTCTCTAGAACTACCTCTATCTTCCTTCTTGCCACTTTACCTTTTTGCTATTCTTTACCCTTCTTTTCATTCCCTAATCTTACTCATAGTGTGAAAACTCTTATTTATATAAAAGACAAACTTATGCCTCTCTTATTTTGACTTTCTGTATTTTACCTGTAATCTGCACTGTACCTACCTACTGCACTGCAAATTATTTCTGCCCTCTCTGTAATTTTCCCACTGTACCTGCCTTTGGCACTGTGATGTATTTCTGTCCTCTTTGATTTTTCCAGCCTAACTTCTAATGTTCTTTGTAAATATAAAGGTTTTATTTTCCTCTTATCCCAGACCTATTTCTCCCAGACTATAGTTTAATATTAGACCTATTTACCCGAATTTTAAAATGGGAGGTACTTAGACCTATATGATGATTTCTGTATTAACCTGTAACAACATTGTTTGTAAAAATGTTTTTTTGCTATGTTTTTTTTTGCACGGAGCTTATCTCCCCGGGCCTCTGCTGAAAATGGACATGTATCCAGTTAGACTAGCCCGGTCAACAAATGTAAAATAAAATAAAATAAAATAAATAATAAATATATATATACATATATATATATATATATATATATTTTTTTATATATATATATATATATATATATATATATATATATATATATATATATATATATATATATATATATATATATATATATATATATATATATATATATATATATATATATATAAATATATATATATATATATTGTTTGCATTAAAATCTGGCTAGTCATGAAAAGAAACACCCAGAGACGGAGTGGAAATTTGAGCACTTTTGTTTGCTTACTTTATTATTTTTACAGTCGAACTTCTTCAGAAATCTACAATTCAGCATTCCAACAATGTTTGTAAAGCATTTACAGTAGTGATGTGTTTGTGGGTTTGGCACCACTATGAAAAAGCCTTGCGTTATTATCTTAGCCATTTTAGGAGGCATTTAGTGTTGAGAGTGCCGTTAAGGCCTTGGGGGGGGGGGGTCTGATTTAAGCTCTATCAGCCATTTCTGTTCCTGCACTTTGAGTGGAGTGCTTGAGTCCTATGTGAAGGACTTAACTTTTTCTAGGATGAGGAAGTGGTCATGGCATTGCTGTGTGATATATTTTTTTCTGCCTTGTTAGGAGCTGCACAATTAAAAGCGTTATTCACAGTACTGCTTTCAGCGTTATGGATGGCATTGTTTTCTGCATTAAAAATGACATTAACTATATTATTGTTGGCATTGCAAGTCTCAAAGTTCAGGGCATTATTTATTTCAAAGTCCCGGGCATTATTTCTCACAGAGTTCTCTATATTTGCAGTATTCACCTTATTCACATTATTGTTCTGAGCGGCACAGCTTGGTAATACATTGCTGTCTACCATGTTATTGGCGGCAGCATTTTTTGCTTTGTCTGCAACCTTGTTTTTAAAATTAGATGCTACTCTGTACATTGAGTTAACTTCAGTTAAATCCTGAACGGCACAGTTAGATGAAATAGCCTGGTTATACGAGTTAGCCATGATGGAAAAAACAGTATTGTTAGAAAAATCCGCATTGTTAGAAAAACAGCATTGTAAGAAACAACAGCATTGTCTGCAATGTCACAAGTTGTAGGGTATCTGGCTCTATCTGCGGGTTTGTTAAATGCGTTAGTTGCTACATATTTTAGTGCATTACTTTTGGTAACATTGCAAGCATAATTATAGACACAATAAGCAGTGGTATTTTTATCTGAGAAGTCAGTATTGAGACTGAAAAAGTTTTGGAGCCCATTGCCTCTCTCGTTTGGCTGTCTGCTGCTGTCAAGTGAGGATGCCTGTATCACAGGGAAAGCTGCATTGGTGGGATTCTCTGTGTGGAGAATTGATGTGGCTCTGTTTAAGGAGCTGCCATGTCCCATATTGTCGCCCGTGGTTGGGGATCCTGTTGTGCTGCCGCTGTTTGGCTGCAAAGTTGGTTGCAGGGGTGGCTCCAAGTCCTCAAGATCTGGTATGTCCTGAGTTAGGTAGGAGGTAGAGATGTGAGGGAGAGTGCCTTTGAGGTCTCCCTGGAGGAGGTTGAGCCAGTTGTAGTCTGTTTTTTTGCTGTGGCAAATGTGCCTTAGGTTGAGTTTCCTGCAATAAAGTTTAAAGTCGAGCATTACCTCCCTGATGTTCCCTCGTTGTGCGGGGATGAAATTAAATCCCTTTCTTAGGTTGTTCGCTGCTTCTCCTAGGGGGATATTTGTGAGGTTATATACAGTTTGTTCAGTTCATGTATGCATTTGTGCAGTTTGTGGAGTTGTGGTGCTTAATACGGTTGGTTCCATAGTCTCTGGGAGGATCTCATGGACTTGGTCAGCATGGTTCTGTAGTTCCCTCTGCCTTGGCTCCTGCCTCGTCCCCTGCCACTGCCCCTATGATATTGTCTCCTGTGTGGGTTGGGCACCACCGTGTCCCTGTCTAGCCCTAAAAATGTCTGCTCTGGATTGTGAGTGTTGCTGTCGGGGTGGTCATTTCCCACTTGGGCTGCAGTTAGGGTCGGTGGAGCTGGGGCTCATGCAGGTTGCCTGGGCCTGTTGGGTCCATCATTGTGGACTGGGCTGGAGTGGTCATTTGGGATCCTCTTGGGTGGTTCGGCATTTGGTCGGGGTGAACCCCATGGTGCTGGTTCACTTGGTTGGTGCTCCTGCCTGTTGTAGGTGTTTTGTCTTCTGTGGGGGGTGCATGTTTATGCTGTGTCCCTGTCATTCTTGTGGTTTGGTTAAGTGGGTAGGCTCTTTTTTCTTGGTACTGGGTCCGGTCTCTTTCGAGTTTCTTCTTCTTTTTGTTGGTGATGCGGGCTGTATGTCTTGCCAGCCTGCTGTTGATGTTGTGCATTTCTAAAATGAGCTGGTGGAAAGAGGGATGTTGACTGATGGTGTCAAACATCCCTTTGATTTGCTCGTATATTTCTGAAAGCTTGTCCTTGTTGTGATTGATGATCACTTTCATTGCTTCAATTCCTGCATCACTGTAGATCTTAACCAAAGCCACATAAGTGTTCCTGGTTTCTACAATTCCGTTGGGGAATTTGTATACTCTGAGACCTTTAGGGACTATAAGATTACTGATGCATTCTTCCAGGTAGAAGTTGTCCAGTTCTATTCTTCTGTGGCTGGAGAGCAGTTTCTCCAATTTCCTGGTGAGGAACCGGCAGTTGTTGAGTGTAAGTCTGGAGTCTCTGGTTCTGTGGTTTTGTCCCGTGTTGTGATCAGAGCCTGGGTTGGGGTCTGAGTCTTGGCTGAGAATGGGTTGGTGTTCATGCAGTTCAGTAGTTGCTCCAAGAGGTCTGGGTTGGAAACGTTGCTGTTGTTGTTGGTGTTTCCTTGTGCTCCGTTATTTACTGGGGTTGTAGTCTGTGTCCTTGTTCGGTTTGTTGCTCCCAGGTCTCTAATGATGTTTTCTGCGATAGTCGATGATTGAGAAATAGACCTCACCAAGGTAATGAGGTCATTGGGAATGCTGTGGATGGTCAAGCTGAATAAGTCTTGACTCCGGTCGACTCCTCTCTCGTTGATGGCTCCCTCCATGGCTGCAATAGTATGTACGAACTGACTCTAATATGAAAAACTATTACCAAGGGAGGCTGACACCAATTGTCTGCATTAAAACCTGGCTACTCATGAAGAGAAACACCCAGAGAAGGAGTGGAGATTTTAGTGCTTTTGTTCGCTTACTTTATTATTTTTACAGTGGAACTTCTTCAGAAATCTACAATTCAGCATTCCAACAATGTTTATAAAGCATTACAGTAGTGACATGTTTGTGGGTTTGGCGCCACTGTGAAAAAGCCTCATGTTATTATCTTAGCCATTTTAGGAGGCATTTAATGTTGAGAGTGCTGTTAATGCCTGGGGGGGAAGGTGTCTGATTTAAGCTCTATCTGCCATTTCAGTTCCTGCACTTCAAGTAGGGTGCTTGAGTTCTATGTGAAGGACTTAACTTTTTCTAGGATGAGGAAGTGGAACATAGGGGGGTGTTGTCAGGTCAGTGTGTGTTTGGTATAAGCGTTAGTGGGGTCATCTCTGCGGATTGCTTGGTAAATATATATATATATATATATATATATATATATATATATATATATATATATATATATGGCTCCCCTTCATAATGCCGATCCACAACAATGACTGTCAAAACAACGAGATAAAAATGCTATAATTTTACAAGCAGGAACTCCCGGAACGTTGTATATCCTCTCCTAGAAAGTAATCACTTGGCCATCAATGATAAAATCACAAATGGTACGAAATTACACTCACTGAAGTGGAGGGGGCTTCACCTCCCACACACCCATACTTAAATATACCAACTCTGAGATTACACTACAGTGGAGAAAAGGCAGAGTTCACCATGGTGGCCAAGTGGTTACTTTTCCCGGAGAGGATGTATGATGTCCTGTGAATTGTGGGTCGGCATTATGAAGGGGAGCCATATATATATATATATATATCTATATATATATATATATATATATATATATATATATATATATATATATATATATATATGGGTCTACTTCTATTCGCTGACATCCCATTTCACTGAAACCCATTTCGCTGACAGCCCCATTTCATAGACAAAAGTAATCAGGGCATAAACCTGAGATTTGCCCCCCTCCCCACTGTTGTGCGACTGTGGAGTTGTAATATATAGTTGGGGGGTGTGGGGGGCACAGCCCCACATTGGGTGTGGGGCGAAGCCCCCACCTTGAAAAGTTTGTCTATGAAATGAGCTGTCAGCGAAATGGGTTTCAGTGAAATGGGATGTCAGCGAATAGAAGTAGACCCATATATATATATATATATATATATATATATATATATATATATATATATAGATACACACACACACACACATATATATATATATTGATATATAATATATATATGTATATATATGTATATATATATATATACATTTTTTTATATATACAGATATAGATATATATATGTACATATATATGTATATATGTATATATATATATATATATATATATAT